>NC_139606.1:120239464-120815735 GCF_964270895.1 Podarcis filfolensis
GTACTCATTGTACACATATGACTGCATATCATCTGATCCATCCACAGTAATTATTAAGTTTGCAGATGATACCACCATAAAGGGCCTAATTGCAGGTGGAGATGAATCAGCATACGGGGGGAGGTTCAAAAAGTATCTACATGGTGCTTAGAGAAGATGGTGTTGGACTTCTGGAGGAAGAGAGGGGAACCTGCCCCATTGTATATCAGGGGGGGCTGTGTGGAGACAGTCTCCTCCTTTAAATACCTGGGAGTTTACCTTAGTGAGGACTTCACTTGGAAAATCAATATAACTCAGGTGGTCAGAAAGGCCCAACAGAGACTTCATTTCCTCAGGGTCTTGCGAAAGAATAATTTTAAACAACAATTGATGACCTCCTTCTACCGGTTCACAATAGAAAGTGTCCTTCCATATTGTATCACAGTGTGGTATGCTGGCCTGACAGCCATGGACAGAAGGTCTCTACAGAGGGTGGTGAACACAGCACATGATATCATGGGCTGTCCCTTGAGTCCGCTAGATGATATCGCAAGGGATCGTTGCCTTAGGAGAGCGAGAAAAATTCTCAGGGATGACTCACACCTCGGCCATCACCTCTTCAATCTTCTACCCTCGGGCAGGAGATATAGAAGTATAATCAGCCGTACTAACAGGCTAAAAAATAGCTTCTATCCATGGGCTGTTAGGCTGCTGAACGGAAAATAACATAGCACAACTGACTTGCGAGGTGGTGTGTTGTTCGATAAGCACACAGAGTGCAATGAGACTGAGTGTTTGGGGGGGAGGGAGGCTCGTTTAATTTCATTGTACACAGGTTGTACATTGACAATAAAGGTATTATTATTATTATTATTATTATTATTATTATTATTATTATTATCCTAAGTGTAGAACCTCACATTTACCAAAATTCATTTGGCCCAGTTCTCCAAGCCCTAAAGGCCATCTCTAAACCTGGTTCTATTCTGAGGCATCAGCTACCTGTCTTAGTCTCATTCGGGGACCTCAGGCTCAGCCAGGTTTGACCCACTTGCCCCCACCCCACCCCATGCATGTGTCCTGGAGACGCCATTACCTGGAGAAGTTCAAAGGCAGCCAGCAGGTCCCCGGCGGTGGAGTTGCCCCGGTAGATCTGATAATACTCTAGCTGGGGCGGGAAGCGGGGCGGACAGTACTCCTCATCCGACATCTTCACCACAGGCTTGGCAAACGTTCGGCCCATAAAGTCAGCCTTTCCCTGGAAGGAGATGGAGAAGGTGGAGAGCTCCGTTGGTCAAGCATGAGACCCTCAATCTCAGGGTTCCATCCATTCCAAACAAGATCTCAGCTAGTCTGCTCTGAATATCTAGCTTGATCCTTGGTCCTCAAAGCAGCATGGTGGACCACAGACCAAAAATGGTGGGGCAGGGAGGGTGTGCCAGGAGACGGCGCTATGGGGAGCTCCAGAGGTCCAGAGTCAAAAGACGTGAGCAGTGCTGGATGTGAGCCCTCTTCCACCAGGGACTGGGTAGAGGAGGAATGGTGGAGACTGCCTGACCCCTCCAGAGAAGAGGAAGGCAGTTCAAAATTACAACTGGGGTTTGAGGAAGGTCACAGCTCAGATGAGGATGAGGGGGGAAGTTGGGAAATAATGGCAGAGGAGGAGAAGGCAGAGTTAGAGCAGCTGGCTGACACGTTATCACTACAAAAAATTTTTTTTCCTTCCAGTAGCACCTTAAAGACCAACTAAGTTAGTTCTTGGTATGAGCTTTCGTGTGCATGCACACTTCTTCAGATACACTGAAACAGAAGTTGCCAGATCCTTCTATATAGTGAGAAGGTGGGGAGGGGTATTACTCAGAAGGGTGGTGGGAATGGGTGATTGGCAGATAGCTGTGATGAGCCTGTTGACGACTCTTAACGACTGCAATAGGTCTTACAGGAAAAAGCAAGGGGTGAGAAGGTGAAAAATGGCTTTGTCATGTATAATGAGATAAGAATCCAATGTCTTTGTTCAGACCAGGTCTCTCCATGGTTTTAAGTTTGGTAATGAGTTGCAATTCAGCAGCTTCTCTTTCCAGTCTATTTCTGAAATTCCTTTGTAGTAATACAGCTACTTTGAGATCTTGTATAGAATGCCCTGGGAGATTGAAGTGTTCTCCTACTGGTTTCTCTGTCTTGTGATTCTTGATGTCCGATTTATGTCCGTTTATTCTTTGGCGTAAGGTTTGGCCTGTTTGTCCAATATAGAGAGCTGAAGGACACTGTTGGCATTTGATGGCATATACAATGTTAGATGATGAGCAATTGAATAGTCCCGAGATGGTATGTGTGATGTTGTTGGGGCCAGTAATGGTGTTGTCCGGGTGTATGTGGCAGCAAAGTTGGCATCTGTTTTGACTATGGCAGACCAACACGGCTACCTATCTGTAACGTTATCACTAGAAAGCATTCCAGACCCATCATCTCCCAGAACCCGGCGAACCTTGAAAGTAGGAGAGCAAAGAGCCTGAAAACAGATAATCGTCAAGGGAATGGTGCTGTTGGCGAATGAGGAAGTGGGGGAGAAGGGGGGCGGAGATTTACTCGGGACAGCACCATTCTTCGAAGAGGCTGCATTTCCAAGCCTCTCTCTGTAAATATTGAAAAAACAAGCAGGTGGTAAGGACTTTTCCTTGTCTTATTCGTTCCTGGCAACCTGGGCTGGTTCCTCTTATGCCTGACACAATGCAGGCAAAGAAGTCTGCTCCCCCCCTATGCTATGATTCCCCCCACTTCCCTTCCTGGCCCCACTTACCACAGTGTCCTGGTCATAGATCTCGATGACAATGATGGGAGGGTCGTCCCGCATTTCATGGACTTCCCCATATAGTTCCACGTTGTCAAACACCAGCAGCTGGTCCCACGTGGGGCAAAGTGTCTCCTGGAGGACCTAAGAAGAGGAGGAGGAGGAGGAGGAAGGACTCAAGGTGTGCATGAACTTCCTCCTTCAAACCCCATATCCTATTTCTTTCAGTTCCCCCCGAAATCCTGCAGAGCTTTTGCCTACAGCAGGAACTGCTGCTATATCCTTCTGGAATTTTCCATTTGAGGCAGCCACTATTTCTGTCTCTCTGGTCTCCTTTCAAACCAGACTCCATTGGTGGTAGGTATCAGAGACGGGGCCTTTTCTACAGGGGCACCTAAATTCCAAAATTCCTTCCCAGGGGAAATGAAGCAAACAGCCACATCCACTTGACATTTAAGCACACTTTTTTTTTTAAAAAAAATGCATTTTTATGCAGGACGGCCTTTTGCAAAATTGGCAGGCAAAAGGTTGCTAAATGTGTGTATTAGGAGAAAATCACAATAAAATGCTGGTAGATTTTGAGAACTTTTCTTTTTTTAAAAAAAAAAGGCAGATGCAGAATTGCAGAAAATTGAAGACTGGAATCTACATTTTGGAACTCCCTGCCAATTGATATCGGGCAGTTGCCTGCTAAAGCCATTATCGTTTAAACAAGCCCAATCAGGTGTTTTAATCCATTTTTGGTCTTTTGTTGTTTTTAACTTTTCGGAAGTCTTAAATTACTGTTGTTTTCTTGCTGATAATTTTCTTGTTTGATTTTTTTTGCAAACCCGTTTGAGGTTTGTTTTGTTTTACAACCAAACAGGGTATTAATTTTATGAAATGGATAATAACAAAGTGGAACTGAGAGGAAACTGTTCTGGCAGGTTTGGCCACCCTCAACAGGAGCCACGAGCAATTTGGGCTGCAGGGAACATCACCTCCGCTTTTAACAAGCAAGAAATTCAGACAAGGGCCACTCGTCTCTGAATCACACATCTCCTCTTACCTCCGTGCACTGACTCTGCGTGATGAAAAAGACCCGGGCAAAGGGATCGGAGAGGCCACTGCTGTCAGCTGCGAAGAGACTCCTGGCTTGGTACATGTGGACACGAAGCTGGAAGACCTGCTTCACTGCACAGGGGAAAGGAAAGGAAAGAGAGGGAGGTGACTCAATGTGGATTTGGATTGAGCGTTTTCGGGTTGCACTCCGCGGCGACCCAGAAGTAACAGAACGTGTTACTTCCGGGTTTCGCCGCTCACGCATGCGCCAACACTCAAAATGACATCATGTGCATGCGCAGAAGTGGCGAATTGCGACCCGCGCATGTGCAGACACGGGTTGCATTCTGCACAGGATGTGAACGAGGCTCCAGAACGGATCCTGTTCACATCCAGAGGTACCACTGCCTCGGGTTAAGTACTTAATTCATTCCAGAGGTCCGTACTTAACCTGAAACTGTTCTTAACCTGAGGCACCACTTTAGCTAATGGGGCCTCCCGCTGCTGCCGCGCCGCCGGAGCACCATTTCTGTTCTCATCCTGAAGCAAAGTTCTTAACCTGAAGCACTATTTCTGCGTTAGCGGAGTCTGTAACCTGAAGCATATGTAACCTGAAGCGTATGTAACCCGAAGTACCACTTTTTTTTAAAAAAAATTGCAGGCGTTTGCAGAAATGGGATGATCTGAAGACTGGGAAAATGAGAAACAGAGAGAAGCTGAAATTGTTGAACTCATGCACCCCAAAGAGTGATACGCATTTGGCATTTGCCTGAGTGTAGCCATTGGGCATCTTTTAAGGTGATCCTTTCATAACACCTTAGGACCTGCCTTCAGTACAGAAGGCTGAGCCTGGGCAAAATCTAACACAGTCAGGAAGACAGTGGCTCTGTGCGTGCTCTGGGTGCCTTAAAGAAGACCTTCCTTGCCACACCTGGGATTACAGGTAGGGCACAAAGGTGAGCCTGTGGGGTCCCCGGCCACTCTAGAAGCAAGGAAGGGGTTCTCTTACTGTTGTACAGGAGGCTGATGGGCGGGAAGGAAGGGATGTTCTGGCCCTTGGGAAGTTTCTTCTCCTCAAAACCGCAGGGCAGGCCACTGAGGAAGTCCTTGCGCTGTTTGTTGAGCCCTAGCCACAAATAGATCTCCATCTTGGCTTGTACTGTCCAGCCGGCCGGCCCAAAACCTTTTTTCCCCGGTAACTGAGTGAAGAAAGGCCAAGGAAGAGAGAGAGAGAGAGAGAGAGAGAGAGAGAGAGAGAGAGAGCATTACACACCCATCACTTTTCTCTGAGCACCAGAAGTCCCCTTTCTTTCTTATTTTGGTTATTTTGCAATTTAATCTTCATTGATTTTTAATATTGAATCCATTCGCCGCAAAAAGAACCAAAGAAAAGTTGTGGCCATATTTAGCCCATTAACCTTAATAATTGTGTCTCGTGTCATTATTTCCACGGGGGGGGGGGGGACTCGCCACGCAACTGCTGAAGGCCAGGCAGCCTCTGCCACTCTGAGATGATGACAGAGCAGGCAAGAGGACTTTGGCACCTGAGATGCTTCTTATCCGCCTGCCTCTTTTCTAAATTGCACCTCTCATGCCCTCCTCCTTCCCTCCCAGCCTCCCCTCATCCGTCCACCCATCAACTGCATCCCAAGGAGGGGGTTAAAAAGCAGCCGCCACGTCACCCTCAGGAAGACGGTCTTCACTTTGGCGCAGTCCTTCCCCGTTTCCTCGTCCACGATGGAGTAGAGGATGTCCTTGGAGGGGATGCGGGCGTAGGCGATGCGTTTGTTGTTGCTCATCATCCAGATGAAGACATCCGGGATGCTGTGTTGGGGCTGGGAAGGGAGGAGAGGAAGCAGAGAGAAGGTTCAAGAGCTGAGTAGCACCCAGGAATACTGGAGCTAGCCTCTCCATCCATCCCAACCAAGTGCACCCAGGGGCAGGCCCAGATAGAGGGGGGCCATATGGGCCACTTGGCCCGGGCCTCCAATTCCAAAGGGGGCCTCGGTCAGCATATTCACAACCACAGGGGATGCACTGGGGCGAACACGGAGGCGCAAAGGCGGTGGTGGGCGGATTCCCTGGGGCCATGGCTGGCAGCGTGAGAGAAAAGCTTCCCGGCATCCGGAGCGGGACCTGCGATCGGCTCCACAGAGGATCGCGGAACGGGCGCCGGGTGGGTGGAGGCAACCAAGGCTCCAGCAGCCAGTGCGCCACAAACATGATGGCAGACCACATTTTTCATGCTGTTAAAAGTTGGTGAGTTTTTGTTTGAAATCTTGTTTGCCAAAAATTAAAACCACACGTACCTTAAAGGTAAGTGTGTTGGCTTTCTTATCGCTAATTTTTTTTTGAAAATGATTGATGAAGATGTGACCATTTGTTTAAAATTTTGTTGAGTAGGCCAAGAATATTACTTACACCCGAGGAGTACATATAGCTCAATGAGGATAAAATTGGGTGGAAACCATTATTTTTAAAGAAATAGTGGCTTAGGAGCAATAGTGGCTTTCTCACTTGCATACATCTTTTTTAAGAGTAGAATAAGAAGACGGAGAAGTTTTAATTATAATTATATTATAATTAATAGTCAAATTTGTCTACTTAAAAATCGATTTTACCCTGGGTAAAAAGGGGGGGCACATTATCTACCTGGCCTGGTCCTCTGCCTGGCCCTGCAAGGCCCTACCCAGGGGCAGCAAGTGGCCTCACCCAGGAGCCCAGGAAATAACACCTGGGGAAGCCACTCCCCATTTTCAAGCACCAGCTCCCACTTCCTGTTCTAAGGGTTTTCCCCAGTCTCTCTCGAACTTGGTTCTCCTTGTCTCTGGCTCTGCCTGATTCTTCTTGCTGCCTTTGGACTCCTCTGCCTGCCTGTGACCTCAGCTCTTCTTGAACTCAGCTCCTGGTCTCCCAAATACTTGCCACCCTGGCGTAACAGCTTGCCCGCTTCAAGAGGCAATTTGCCCACAATTCCCTGTGCTCCTGCCTTCAGGGCTGGATCTGCCATGTGGATCCAGTGCAGACTTCATAGAACCAAATAATAATAATAATAATAATAATAATAATAATAATAATAATAATAATTTATTTATACCCCGCCCATCTGGCTGGGTTTCCCCAGCCACTCTGGACGGCTTCCAACAAAGTATTAAAATACAGTGGTCTGTTAAACATTGAACCTGACCATTAGGTCCAGTCGTGACCGACTCTGGGGTTGCGGCTCTCATCGCTTTACTGGTCGAGGGAGCTGGTGTACAGCTTCCGGGTCATGTGGCCAGCATGACTAAGCCGCTTCTGGCAAACCAGAGCAGCACATGGAAACGCCGTTTACCTTCCCACCGGAGCGGTACCTATTTATCTACTTGCACTGGCGTGCTTTCGAAATGCTAGGTTGGCAGGAGCAGGGACCAAGCAACGGGAGCTCACCCTGTTGCAGGGATTCGAACCGCCGACCTTCTGATCAGCAAGCCCTAGGCTCTGTGGTTTAACCCACAGCGCCACCCACGTCCCACATCTGTTAAACATTAAAAGCTTCCCTAAACAGGGCTGCCTTAAGATGTCTTCTGAAAGTCTGGTAGTTGTTTTTCTCTTTAACATCTGGTGGGAGGGTGTTCCACAGGGCGGGCACCACCACCGAGAAGGCCCTCTGCCTGGTTCCCTGTAACTTGGCTTCTCACAGTGAGGGAACCACCAGAAGGCCCTCGGCACTGGACCTCAGTGTCCGGGCAGAACGATGGGGGTGGAGACGTTCCTTCAGGTCTACAGGACCGAGGCAGTTTAGGGCTTTAAAGGTCAGCACCAACACTTTGAATTGTGCTCGGAAACGTACACAGATTAGGAAGGAGATCAAAGGGTCATTCAATCCAGCCCCCTGTGTTTCCCAGTTCCTGCATGTTTGGCTGCTCAAAGGCCAGTACAGAGATATTTAATCAAGGCTCAAGTTACATATGGATGAACCTGGTCGCCTCACCTCATCTGCCAGGAACCGCAGCTTTTGCAAGAAGTTCTGTGCCTGCTTCAGCTTGTCTCTGATGGTGGTTTTCTTGACCTGGGATCTCATGGTCTTGGCCTGCTGGCCCATTGTCTCCTGCATGGTGTTTGATGCAAGGAGAGAGAGAGAGAGAGAGAGAGAGACGTCATGGGGATGAAAGAGGAGGAAGCATTGGACTGCAAAAATGACATGAATTTAGGAAATGGAAGGGGGTGAGACTCAACATCCCTGTCTACTTTGGTGGTGAGAGAGGTTGGGGTTGGCCTGGGGTGTGGCTGTCCATTTGTGGTTTGCTGTGGTGGTCTTTGTTTTCATGTGTGAGTGGGGTAGGTGGGTGTTTTGGATCAGGTTAGCCATATTGATTCGTATGCTGTTGGTGGATTTTTGTCATTTTGTTGGGCTGTGTGTGTGATAAAGGGGAGCCATACCGGGGTGACGGCGTCTTCTTCTATTTGTCCCCGTGTCAGTTTCAGTTTATTGGTTAATTTTTCTAGTAAGGCTGTTTCCCATACTATTTGGTACCATTGGTCCATGCTTACTCCTGACAGGTCTCTCCAGTGTCTGGTTATGGTGTTTCTGGCTGCTGAAAGTAGGTGGGTTATGAGTTCTTTGTGGTTTAAATGGGCATTATTGTCTTGGGAGATGTTTAGTAGGGCCAGTTCTGGGGTGATTTCTAATACTTGCTTGGTTATTTTACTTATTTCTTGTATGGTTGTTGTCCAAAGGAACACAAGCGAACAGCAAAGAACCTGCACAAGCAACGCTGACACCAAACCCTACATATAGTAAGTAAAATAGAAACATCGCCACCTGACCCCACCCCCACCCATCTTTCCCCCCCTCCACCTCTCTCCCCCTTTTCTTCCTAATATCGCAACAAATGAAACTGATTTGTAAAAATGTTACATGGAGGAAAAAATACAAGAGAGAGACATTGCAAACTTTTGTAAATCAAGAAAATCTTTAATAAAATAAATAATAATAATAATAATAATAATAATAATAATAATAATAATAATTAAAAAAAAACATCCTTGTCTACTAAACTGGGGTCACTGCAAAACAATTTTTTTTTCCCCTTCCAGTAGCACCTTAAAGACCAACTAAGTTAGTTCTTGGTATGAGCTTTCGTGTGCATGCACACTTCTTCAGATACACTAAAACAGAAGTTGCCAGATCCTTCTATATAGTGAGAAGGTGGGGAGGGGTATTACTCAGAAGGGTGGTGGGAATGGGTGATTGGCAGATAGCTGTGATGAGCCTGTTGAAACGACTGCAATAGGTCTTACAGGAAAAAGCAAGGGGTGAGAAGGTGAAAAATGGCTTTTTTCTCACCCCTTGCTTTTTCCTGTAAGACCTATTGCAGTCGTTAAGAGTCGTCAACAGGCTCATCACAGCTATCTGCCAATCACCCATTCCCACCACCCTTCCGAGTAATACCCCTCCCCACCTTCTCACTATATAGAAGGATCTGGCAACTTCTGTTTCAGTGTATCTGAAGAAGTGTGCATGCACACGAAAGCTCATACCAAGAACTAACTTAGTTGGTCTTTAAGGTGCTACTGGAAGGGAAAAAAAATTTTTTTTTTGACTATGGCAGACCAACACGGCTACCTATCTGTAACTGGGGTCACTGCAGGCTCTGCTGATGTCTGTTGCTATCTTACTTTATAAAATGTGATTGTTCAAACAGGTGGTCTTGGAGAAAGGGATGTTGGCAAACACCAATTAGAATGAGAATGGAAGCAGTGCGGATTTCCGACATTTGCTGGCTCCTCCAATGTCCAGAAATCAATCAAGCCAGCAAACGCAACGGTACTTCTTGTTCATGTTTTTGAGCCTACAAATGACCCACAATCGATTGCATTCCCTTCCCCACAATTGCACCCTATTTCCTTGGCACTGAAATGTAACAGCCCATTGGTCAGCAAGGTTCGGAAGTCCCTCCCTCCGAAGACAAGGAGAGAGTCTTTAAAAGAGCCTCCCTGCAGTTGTGTTCACTCTCACCATCCAGGATCCAGACCTGATTTGGGGCGAAGATGACTATCCTCGCTGATTACTTGTGTGGGTCATTATTGCAGTCAAAACCAACCATTCATGTTTTGGCTGATAGGCACATGAAAGGACCGAGGGTCACAGAGCTTTCCTTTGAAAATTGCTAGAGAGAACTCTGTGACATCGCTTCCTTTGTCTGCCTCGGCAGGAAGTTGTCACACCACATCCTTCCTGCCTGCCTGAGCATCTCTTTCTTCGCCATGCCTCCAAGCTGACCACACTTGGGTGTCTGAGCTCCATAGCTCAGACACAATTTTGAACTTAGATTCTGTAATTTTGTAATTCAGATAGTCGTTATAAACCCGCCTTCTTTTCTACAATTGCTACTGCAATTGCTGCTTCGATACCCACTTTGGTAAGTAAAGACTACTTTTACTTTTTTACGAAACAGTGTGTGATTGTTATTTTTAAGGGGGAGAAAATGGGTAATGCCAGGAGAATCCATTCTGCCTCTAGAGCATCCTGGATTATTGTTTGTAGAAGCTAAAATATATCTTGTCTCAGCTTCCAAGTTTAAGCTGCAAAGGATGATACTCTGCTGATCTCACAAGCATGAGCGAGGAAGGATAATAACTGGTGTCTAAATGCATTCCCACAATGGGTAACAGCTATGGTGTCAGGAATAGGCTAGGATTAGTTCAATTTTAGAGCCACAATGCTCTGGTTTATTTTGTATTCTGTTTTGACCTTCTGCTTGCTTTTCCTCCACCTTTTATTTTTAATAACATTTCATAATTTGACCATTGATGTGTGTGTGTGTGAATTTTAGAATCCTCCACGTCACTTGGAATTCATGCTACTGGAAGTTTAGGATGAGGGTTGTAAGAGACCACCATCTCTGCCTTTACACTCTGAGTAACTCATAAGCAGAGTGCATTGCTCTGTGTCCCTACGCCCTTTTAAAATGTGGTTTGGGGCGGGGTATTGGGTTGTTGTTTTTATTTTGATTACATATTTTGTGGTTTTATATTTTGTTCTGCGAACCGCCCTGAGACGTCCGGGTATAGGAGGGTATATAAATTCAATAAATAATAATATTTTAGGAATATATATATATGAAAATGTCCAGTAGCACCTTAGAGACCAAGTTTGTTCTTGGTACAAGCTTTCGTGTGCATGCACACTTCTTCAGATATTTTAGGAAGTTTGGGTGGGGGCGTCCACCAGAGAAATGATCCAGCTGCTTTGATGTTGGACTAGGATATGGGAGGGTAGGGGCAGGAATGACCAGAGAATCGTGCCCACTGGCAAGACTGCAGGGCTGTTGTGTTGCAATCAGGTTAGGAAAAGAGTGTGGAAAAGGCTATCTTGGGCACCTCCGCCTTCATAGCAGGCACCATGCCCATTGAACCCCCTGCCCATTTCCTTTTCCTTTTTTTTCCGCAGCTGGGGGCTCCCAACCTGGAGAGACACTCACCAATTCCCGCATGCAGGATTTCAGCCTCTCCCGGTCCAGCCGCGTCCGGGAGGAATGGTTCTGGTCCTTGTTGGAGAGGGTCACAAACCGCCTGTTGGGACAGGTCAAAGGGTAGGGCAGAGAAGAGAGACTTAAGCTGGTGCCAACAAGAAAGGGCAGCAAAGATGGTCTTGGAGGGTGAAATATACTCAGAGTCGCAAAGTGATTTCATGCTCTTTATTCAGCTCATAGTGGTGAGGAGGAATGAATGAAAGTCCCCTCAAAGCATCTGCTTTATATACATTATTTACACAATGGGCTGCACATGATTGGCTAATTCCGGAATTCTACTGTAAGCCAATCAGGTTGTGGATTCACTTCTATCTGGAGCATGATTGGGTGGTTCCTGCCAACCAATCATACTGCTGCATTGTTCTAGGACCAATCAGACTGCTGCATTCTGAATCCTATTGTTCTAGGACCAATCAGACTGCTGCCTTTTGGATCCTATTGTTCTAGGACCAATCAGACTGCTGCAGTTTGGATCCTATTCAACTCAGTACATAACAGAGGGTGTGTGTGTGTGTGTGTGTGTGTGTGTGTGTGTGTGCCCAGACTTGAGGAGACAGTTTGGCAGTGGGCTGAAACTCATGGCCCTTCCCTTGCAACTTCCTGATATTTTGAGGGTCCTTCTCCCCCCAGTTGTGGCTGACTCACAGGCATGCACTGCTCAGCTCCTCCAGGACCCCACGGAGGCGCCGTTCTGGGTGGGGCTTCTCAGTCTTCATCATCTCATGAACGTCATTCAAGCCTTCTTCCTGGAAGGTCAGAAACAACCGTCAATGTAGCAGGGCTACCAGGCAGGGTGGGGCTCAGGAAGACAGGGAACTAATGCCAGTGTACTGGAAGAAGCAAAGATCACCAGTGTTGAAGCAATGATTCTTCAACATCAGCTTTGTAGGACTGGTCATGTTGCGCGGATGCCTGATGATCGTCTTCCAAAGCAACTACTCTATTCTGAACTTTAAAATGGTAAGCGTAATACTGGTGGTCAACAAAAGAGGTTTAAAGACTCTCTCAAAGCAAATTTTAAAAAATGTAGTTTAAAGGTAAAGGGACCCCTGACCATTAGGTCCAGTCGTGGCCGACTCTGGGGTTGTGGCACTCATCTCGCTTTATTGGCCGAGGGAGCCGACGTACAGCTTCCGGGTCATGTGGCCAGCATGACTAAGCCGCTTCTGGCGAACCAGAGCAGCTCACGGAAACACCGTTTACCTTCCCGCTGGAGTGGTTCTTATTTATCTACTTGCACTTTGACGTGCTTTCAAACTGCTAGGTTGGCAGGAGCAGGGACCAAACAACGGGAGCTCACCCCGCCGCGGAGATTCAAACCGCCGACCTTCTGATTGGCAATTCCTAGGCTCTGTGGTTTAACCCACAGCGCCACCCGCGTCCCTCAAAAATGTAGTATAAACACCAACAAATGGGAAACACTGGCCTGCGAGCACTCCAGTTGGAGAACAGCCTTTCCCAAAGGTGTCATGGGCTTTGAAGACACTCGAACTCAGGACGCAAGGGAGAAACGTGCTAAGAGGAAGGCACGCTTGGCAAACCCTCACCGTGATCAATTCCTGCCTGGAAACCAATGTCCCCATTGTGGAAGGATGTGTGGATCCAGAATTGGCCTCCACAGTCACTTACGGACTCATTGTTAAAACCATGTTTATGGAAGACAATCTTACTCGGCTACGAGGGATCGCTGAAGAAGAAGAAGATAGAATTGCAGAGTTGGAAGGGGCCGAGGGTCATCTAGCAACTGGAGCCAGGGGTCACCCCAGTGTTTCCCTCCCCACCCCACACCTCCTCCAGACCCTCTTGGGTGCCTACCAGCTTGTCCGCAATCTTGTCCATGATGTTGGAGTTGTAGAGACGCCTCCGCTGATCCTGCCACCAGCTCTTGATGTAGATGCAAGGCTTCTTCTCAAAATACGGCAGGTGGAAGTAGTTCCTGGAAGCAGGAGGAGGGAAGAGAAGGTGGTAAACCTCAGGAGTTGAAAGGGGATGCAGGGGGGCAGCAACTGTTCAGAACTTATGGAACTCCCTGCCACAAGATGCGGAGACGGTTGCTGGCTTAGCTGGCTTTCGGAGAAGTTATCACAGGCTGTTAGCCATGATACGTTCTCAAGGAGGCTGCTAAGTTCAGAGACAGCACACCACCAAATGGTCTCTGCCGCCATCAAACCCTCCCTGTAGACTTCTTACAAATATTTGGCTAGCCATGGTTAGATGGGACATTGTATGGCCGATCTATCTGGAAGATAAATTGTATTTCGAAGAGTTAGTGATTTGATCTGGTTATCCATCCTGCCTCTGTTCCTTCCCCATCCGTGTCTCTTGTTAAGTTCTTGGATGGCTGAGAACAGCCTGTAATGCCTTAATCAGCTGGGAGGAAGTGATATTGCTGGGGACCTTCTTTGATAATAATAATAAATAATAATAATAATAATAATAATAATAATAATAATAATAATAATAATTATTATTATTATTATTATTATTTATTTATACCCCGCCCATCTGGCTGGGTTTCCCCAGCCACTCTGGGGGGCTTCCAACAGGACACTAAAATACAATAACCGATTAAGCATTAAAAGCTTCCCTAAACAGGGCTGCCTTCAGATGTCTTCTAAAACTCTGGCACGGGTGCCACCACCGAGAAGGCCCTCTGCCTGGTTCCCTGTAACCTCATTTCTCACAGTTAGGGAACCGCCAGAAAGCCCTCAGCGCTGGACCTCAGCGTCCGGGCAGAATGATGGGGGTGGAGACGCTCCTTCAGGTATACTGGACCGAGGCCGTTGAGGGTTTTAAAGATCAGCACCAACACTTTGAATTGTGCTCGGAAATGTACTGGGAGCCAGTGTAGGTCTTTCAAGACCGGTATTATATGGTCTTGGTGGCCACTCCCAGTCACCAGTCTAGCTGCCGCATTCTGGATTAGTTGTAGTCTCTGGGTCACCTTCAAAGGTAGCCCCACGTAGAGTGCATGGCAGTAGTCCAAGCAGGAGATAACTAGAACATGCACCACTCTGGCAAGACAGTCCGCAGGCAGGTAGGGTCTCAGCCTGTGTACCAAATTGAGCTGGGAGACAGCTGCCCTGGACACAGAATTAACCTGCACCTCCATGGACAGCTGTGAGTCCAAAATGACAACCAGGCTGCGCACCTGGTCCTTCAGGGGCACAGTTACCCCATTTATGGATCAATGGTCTCGTTAGATAGTAAAATTCATGTTAAATCACTGTTTTAGGGGTTGTTTTTAAAAGTCTGGAACAGATTAATCCATTTTGCATTACTTTCTATGGGAAAGCGTGCCTTGGTTTTGGAACACTTTGGTTTTGGAACGGACTTCCGGAACGGATTAAGTATGAGAACCAAGGTACCACTGTAATAAATGATCGGCATGTAGCCACTCGGGCAAGCTATACAGTCCTAAGGACATAAGGAGGCAAGAAGAAATTCTGGGACCTCTCTCCGCCACCCTTTCCAACAACAAGGTTTTTCACGTCAACCGGACCGGCCAAAGTTTCGCTTGCCTGTCGGTGATCAAAGGCCTCAAAGGTGGAGAAGAGGAGATGGAGACAAACTCCCCATCGTCTGTGCTTTCCTCATCACTCTCGTTCTCCAGCAGCTGAGACTCTTCCTCGTTTCCATCTCCTCCACTATCTTTCTTCTTCTTGATCATGGGCTTGGACATCCCGTCGATTTCATTGCCATAATTGCCTGGGGGAAACGGAAGGGATAGAATCACCATGGAACGGCAGAGTCGGAGGGAACTAGGGTTGCCATACAGCCAGAATTTCCCAGACGTAGTTGGTATTTACCCCTCGCAACTTTTGTCTCTGGATCTACACTTTTTGAACTATGCAACCTTAGGATCTTGTGATACACGGTTCAGGAATATTCTGAGTCAAGGGCAGCACGTCATGCCGGTGGTCAACAAAAGAGGTTTAAAGACTAAAGGCAAATTTAAGAAAATGGAGCATAAACACCGACAACTGGGAAACACTGGCCTGGGAGTGCTCCAGTTGGAGAACAGCCTTTCCCAAAGGTGTCCTGGGCTTTGAAGACACTCGAACTCAGGACGCAAGGGAGAAACGTGCTAAGAGGAAGGCACACTTGGCAAACCCTCACCGTGATTAACTCCCGCCCGGAAACCTATGTCCCCACTGTGGAAGGACGTGTGGGTCCAGAATTGGCCACCATAGTCACTTATGGACTCACTGTTAAGACCGTGTTTATGGAAGACGATCTTACTTGGCTACGAGGGATCACCAAAGAAGAAGAAGAAGCCTCAGATTCGATTTCTGATACCACTTTGTGGGAGTGACGCTCCACCGGTGCTGAGGCACACCTTGCACCTGGCATGCCGCAGCGTGCCAAGGAGCTTTGCGTCCACACTCCCTGAACTTGTGGCCTCTTGGCTAGCAAACAGCATTTTCCCCCTGACCGTTTGCCCTCCCACAGATTTGGTTACTAGACTTAATGCTTGGCTGGAGCGTGACCGGGGACACAGATGTAATCAAGTATCGGGGAAAGCATTTTAGGGAAACACCTGCTGACACGTGTATTTGCTAACACTGGAAATGTGCTTAGATGGGGACATGTCATGTTCAGGGTGGTTTCACTACTGTTTCCAATTGTCGTCTTCTGCTAATAAAAGGAGCCTCTGCACAGCTAGTCGGCAGCTTGCTTGGAGCAAGCTTGCCACCATGGTTCTGCATGGCTCACCTGCATTCAACCTCCCGACATCCTCCGTTATTCCTACACACTTGGTCCTCAGAGAGCCCATGCTCTTCTTCCAGTGCCACATTTTGCACATGGTTGTTGTAATGTCTCATTCTCACATTGCATAATGTTGCAGGTTGCCTTTAATTGCTCAATTGATGCATGAGTATGCTCCTCCCTCTCTGCTCTACTGCTCTTGTTTTCCTTATGCTTGCTCTTGACTCTGACTATGGAAGAAGACCAATGTGAGAGTTGCCTTGTTGTCTTGTTATTTGCTTTCTAAATAAAACCCTTGATGTTACTATTCCAACCGCAGTTGATTCTGCTGCATTCTGCTGTAAAGCACTGAGTTTATTTGCTGCAAACGGGAGTTACCGTATTTTTCGCTCTATAAGACGCATCAGACCATAAGACGCACCTAGTTTTTGGAGGAGGGAAACAAGAAGAAAAATATTCTGAATCTCAGAAGCCAGAACAGCAAGAGGGATCGCTGCGCAGTGAAAGCAGCAATCCCTCTTGTTGTTCTGGCTTCTGGGATAGCTGCGCAGCCTGCATTCGCTCCATAAGACGCACACACATTTCCCCTTACTTTTTAGGAGGGGAAAAGTGAGTCTTACAGAGCAAAAAATACGGTAAATGCGCACAGCTCTGTGCGCACAGCACCCCAGAAGGCTAATGCCCCTCCTTGGTGGGGCTGCTCACCCCATCTCTTAATGAAGCCATACCAACCTATGGTGACCTCAAAGTTGATGGGCTTGTCTCCATTCTTCCTGTCAATCATGGTGGCCTCCAGGAAGGATCCAAAGAGAAAGAACTCATCCATCTTGCCCGTGCAGTTCTGTTGGGTGGGAGAAGGACATAAGAAGAACTTAGGAAGTTGGAGATTTGGGGTAGAATGAATTTATTGTTCTGGGGAAGAATATCAGTGATTAAAATGATTGTCTTGCTAAGAATGTTATTTTTATTCCAATCGATCCTAGTGATAGGCAGTACTCGAAGCTTTAAAGAATAGCAAAAAAATATTTCCAGATTCATCTGGCAGGGGAAGAAAACAAGGATAAAATATAAATTGCTATCAGATGTTAAAGAGAGACGGGGTTTCGCCCTGCCAGACTTAAAACTATATTATGAGGCATCCTGTATTTGCTGGATCTGGGATGGGATAATATTGAGAAATGGGGATATTTTAGATTCAGAAGAACATGATAACACATTTGGATGGCATGCATATTTATGGTATGAAAAAGCAAAGGTTTTCAGAATCATATAATGAGGAAATCAATTTTAGGGTATGGGGAAAATATTAAAAAAAATTAGAACAAAAGGACATAAGAAGAACTTGCTGCATCCGGCTAGAGGGAACCCTGACTGATGAAGCAGTCAAGGCAAGTTCGGCAGATGTGTGAGGAGAGGGTATAGAATCATAGAACTATAGAGTTGGAAGGGACGCCGGAAGCCATCTAGTCCAGCCCCTTGCAATGCAAGAAGTAAGCAAGGCCCATTTATATAACTAAAGCAACTGAGAGAAATACGGGTGCTGCCTCTAGGGTTCAAATCCTGCAATAACTCACAAGTCAGGAGCTAAATCCTAGGGGGAATGAAGTCTATAGAGAAGCTAGTGTTCCCTGCTACCCTTGCGGGGGAGCTTAAGGAGCCACAGTATAAACAAGAACTAGCAAGGAATAGATGATAATAACATTAATTTTATTATTTATACCCTGCCCATCTGGCTGGGTTGCGCCAGGATCAGAGACTTACGTCGGCAACTGCCGTGGCCATCTCGACTTGGACTTCGGTGGAGCTGGTGAGCTCTGGGTTGCTGGTATCCAAGATTTCCACGGCCAAGCTGAGCAGGAGGCGGGCACGGAAGGAGACCCCTTCGCCCAGGCCCTCGTTCAAATCCTGGTGCTCATCCATCAGGGTGTAGTTGCGCGTAGAGCCGTACATGTTCACCCAGGCAGGGCCAAACGTGGGCAGGAAGCCTGGCCAAGAACAGCAGAGCAAAGGGAAGAAGGTCAGTGTTGATGTAGCACATTGTTAACTTGTGGAACTCGCTCCAGCAGGAGGCAATAGCAGAGCCAAATAATAATAATAATAATAATAATAATAATAATAATAATAATAATAATTTATTATTTATAGCCCGCCCATCTGGCTGGGCTTCCCCAGCCACTCTGGGCGGCTTCCAAAAAAAAATATTAAAATACTGTAATACATCAAACATTAAAAGCTTCCCTGAACAGGGCTGCCTTCAAATGTCTTCTAAAAGTCTGGTAGTTGTTGTTCTCTTTGACATCTGGTGGGAGGGTTTCCACAGGGTGGGCGCCACTACCGAGAAGGCCCTCTGCCTGGTTCCCTGTAACTTGGCTTCTCGCAGTGAGGGAACCCCCAGAAGGCCCTCGGAGCTGGACCTCAGTGTCCGGGCAGAATGATGGGGGTGGAGACGCTCCTTCAGATATACTGGACTGAGGCTGTTGAGGGCTTTAAAGGTCAGCAAGGACCGGTGATATATGGTCTCGGCGGTCGCTCCCAGTCACCAGTCTGGCTGCCGTGTTCTGGATTAGTTGTAGTTTCTGAGTCACCTTCAAAGGTAGTCCCACGTAGACCAAACTAATATTAAGTCTATCCCGGATATGCTGTGCCGGTTTTGTTTTTGCTTTTTTGCAAAAAAAATGGCACTTCATTCGTGCTTCACCTCACCTTTGTCTCCTTCGTTGGAGATCTTTCTGAGGTCGATGAAATGGGTCCCAATGGCCACGTCGTTGACCTTGTCAGAATCGCGGATCTGGACCTTGATCCGCTTGCACAGTGGGGGGAACATTTCCGTGAAGACAATCTGCTCGTTCCACGTGGGCTCGTAGCTGCTTTTCTGGACTGAGGTTTTCCCCTGAGAAAGACATAAGGAGATAAGGACACCAGAAGAACCTCAACGGGCCAAAACATGAAGGTCCGTCTAGCCCAGCATCCTGTCTCCAAGAGTGGAGAGGCAGATATTCCCAAGAAGCCTACAGACAACCACGTTCTCCCACTGTTGTTTGCCAGCAACTTGCATTCAAAGGTATGCTGCTCCTGGTGCTAGAAGTTCCATATAGTCCTCAGGAACTGCATCCCTTGATAGGGATCATCTGGGAATGATCTAATAGAAGCCAGTGGCCATCTAAGGGTGATCAAAGGTCCCAGGCCACAACCAGATCGAGCCACGCAGCAGGAGATTACAATTTCATAGAATCATCTTGGTCTCCCTCCTCTGCACACCTTCCAACTTATCAACATCCTTCTTAAATTGTGGTGCCCAGAATTGGACGAAGGACTCCAGGTGGGGGTCTGACCAACAAGGAATAGCATGGTATTATTCCTTCCTTTAAGGCGATAGTCCTTTAAAGGAATAGACGCGGGTGGCGCTGTGGGTTAAACCACAGAGCCTCGGACTTGCCGATCCTTGTGGTTTGAAATTTGAAAAGCAAAGTTATTGTTTTCAGACCTTTTGATATCTAAACCGATATAATAATTCAATTTTCTTCTATTATTGAATGGCTGTTGCAGTCTAACTGATTAGAGCGATGGTCCAAAGGACGCACATTTTTAAAAAAGCCAGCTGTCTCTCTGCAAATGAGAGGGACTCTCAGGTTGGCCGAGTCCCGAGGCTCTCTTAACATGCCCACGTACCTTTTGTCCTGCAAAGAGGACCTGGACGTAGGGGTCCACCAGGTCCTTGTTCTCTCCAATGAGGGCCTTCTTGACGTTGGCCATGATGCTGGTGTTCATGCGAGGGAGACCCTCTGCCCGGTAGATCTTGATGTAGAAGCGTGCCCACTGCCTCTCTGGAGGGACGCCGTCGGGAAGGAGCAGGTTCCTGCAAGACACGGTCAACACCGTTTTGGGAAACGATATACAATGAGTTGAAAAAAATGTTCCATCTAACATTTGTTAAGAAACCTGAAGCACTCTTGCCACCGTTGTTGCATACGTGAAAATGTTCTTCAATTTCCTTGGCAGGTTTTTTTCTACAATCCCTAACAAAAATGCTTCAGGCTTTTTTACAAATGTTAATTGGAACATTTTCTTCAACTCATTGTATATCATTTCCCAGTTTTTGTTAATCTTACTACAGTCCCACCACATATGGTAAAAAGTCCCTTCTTTTTCCTTACATTTCCAGCATATATTTGAAGCAGTTTTATACACTCTTCCTATCTGCACTGGTGTTATATACGATCTATACATCGTTTTCATGTAATTTTCTTTCAGCAAAGAACAATCTGTAAAAGAGTGGTGTAGTGGTTAAGAGCGGTGGACTCGAAATCTGGTGAACTGGGTTCGCATCTCCGCTCCTCCACATGCAGCTGCTGGGTGACCTTGGGCTACTCACACTTCTCTGAAGTGTCTCAGCCTCACTCATCTCACAGAGTGTTTGTTGTGGGGAAGGAAGTGAAAGGAGATTGAGACCCCACTTTAAGGCAGGGGTCGGCAACCTAAGGCCCATGGGCCACAAATGGCCCATGGGGATCGTTTAACTGGCCCACGAGCTGCCCCCGAACCGAGTCCCCATGTGCTGCATTAAACCGGCACAGTGCGACACACGGACTCGCTTCTGTGGCCAAAAATTGCATTTCTGTTGCGTCTCCGCTGGAATGAACTGGCCAATTTGAGGTAAACCTTGCTAACCCCTGACTTAAGGGGAGTGAAAGGTGGGATATCAAGTCCAAACTCTTCTTCTTCTTCTTCTTCTCTCTCTCTCTCCTCTCCCGCCTTTCCCCCTCCCTCTGCTCTTCTCTCCTTCCTTGCCCTCTTCCCTCCTCACCCCTCAATGTCATCCTCGTCTGTCTCGTTGGCCTTGTGGGGCGTCTTGATGTTGTCCCCTTTGCCCACCACCGCGATGTCCACCTTCACATAACCCTTCAGCCCCGCGGTGATGTCCTCCGGGTCCGAGAGGAGCGCCCACTTGTGGTAGAACTGGTGCTCTGCAAGGAGAAGACAAGGAGCCACCATGAGACCCTGCGAGGTGGGCTGGGGAGAGGGCAGGATCGCCCACAAGTTGAGCATCTCGGCAGAGCCTGGCGCCTTCGTTCCCCCAGGTGGACTGGTGCAGGAACGGCGGCTTCATTAGGCTCCCATTGTTGCATGGGAAACAGTCCATGGGACTTTCCACATTGGATCCCGGGATGCCAGGGGGAACACCAGCCTGCAATGGCGCCCACCAAAGAGGATGGGCAGACTTCTGTGAAACCCATTATCAGTGAGGACCATGTCACTCTGCAAAGCGTGTGGCTGGACCACAAAAGTGGCAAGGACCAGTTTAGGAGGAGCCTAGCGACTGAATGTTAGAGTGAAAAACTGTGGGATGTAATCCACTGGGAGCAGTCAAGGTACAACATTCCTTGTTTTCCTAGAGTGGACATGAGAGAGAATGTTTGGTCCAGCCAGTCGAAACTTCCTGCTCCTCCTGGCTGGAGCAGCCTTCCTTTTGCATGTGATAGAAGGTGGGCGTGACCTTATCTGCCCAGGTAATAAAAGGACGGGTCACGCAGCACACCTCTCTCTCTTTGACTCCCTTCTTCATTTGACCAGCTTTTAGCTAGGACTGCTCTGCTAGCTCTCAGCTTCCAAAGGCACTGGGATTATTCTCCCACATGGAGTAGATCTACATGTACAGTTATACCTCAGGTAACAGATGCTTCAGGTTGTGTTTTTTTGGGTTACGGACCGCCAAAACCCAGAAGTACCAGAACGGGTTACTTCCGGGTTTCAGTGGTCACACATGTGCAGAAGCACTTCATCGCCCTTTGCTCATGCACAGAAGCACGAATCACAACCCGCGTGTGCAGAGACACGCTGCTGCAGGTTGCGGGTGCTGCGGGTTGCGAGCGTGCATCCTGCACGGATCACGTTCGCAACCCGAGCATCCGCTGTATTTGTAACTAAGTCTGCCTTCAGGGATCCAACCGTGAACTGATGTAAGTAAACTTCTTTTATTGACTTTGAATAAGATAGTGGCATCTTTATTCTTTTAAGAGGGATTCAAGGGAACTTACCAGGAACTATACAATTCAATTTGAGACAGACTGAATTGTATACTAGTGAGAGGCTCACACGAGCCTGCAACCAGCTATCTGCTGTGCATGTAAAAAGGGGAATGTAAACTCTGCTAAGTAAAGGAACTTGCTAGCGCAAGTTTGGAAGGATATTAATAAACAATATATCCTCTCCTGCCACCCTGAACATTCCCACAAAAAGAATGTCAGATAAAGTGCAGCGAGGGCTCTGCACGCACAGAAAAAAAATGTTTGAGTAAGTGTTTCCCAGGACTGTGGTTGGATGAAGAGATGGTGAGGTGTTGGGGTGACAGAGGGTGGTTGACTAGAGAAATGAACAGCCAAAATGATGCTCTGCGTTCCTGCATTACAGAGGATCAAACTAGGAAACCCTCAGGGTCCCTTGTAGCTCTATGATTCTATGAATAAAATTTGGCTAACTGGAAATTTGGTGCCAGCCTCCATATTAAACCGTCAAGGAGAAGTTTCTCCCACAGCTACTGTCACCACCCTGACAGCACAAGAACAGCCTTCCACACCAGAAAAAAACTCTTTCCACCTACCTGGCTGGGTGTAAACGGTTCCGACGTCCATTTTGAAGGAGCCGACTAAGGTTCCACTGCGCAGGAGGTTTTTGGAATGAATCACCTTCATGTTAAAGAAGGGGGGAGAATTGGAGGTGAGGTTTAGCGAGCAGCCTACCTTGTGCCTTGCAGCAGACATTTCTGAGGAATACGATAAACGGGCACCTACTGAACCCTAAATGCTATAGAAATGTTAGTTAGTTTGTTTTAACTGATAGGATGGATGTAAATGAAGGAATTCACTTCATTTAACATGGTGGCCAGTTAGTCCAATGCTGCGTGAATTCTGTTTCTAAACAGTGGGTATTACTGTATTTTTCGCTCCATAAGATGCGCTTTTTCCCTCCTAAAAATTAAGGGGAAATGTCTGTGCGTCTTATGGAGCGAATGTGTGGTCGATCGCTGGCTCTTGCCCAGGCCTCCATTGTTGAATGTTCTGCAGACGGAGGCTGTTTGTTTCCCCAGCGACATGGGACTGGCTGATTAGATTATCTGTCTGCAAACTGTAGAAAGGGCTCCCTTTCCTTTCCTAACGAAGCTGCAGAACTGTGAGTTGAACCCCATAAAAACAGGGTTTTTCCCTTTTGTAAAGTAAGCTCAGCAACTTTGAGCTGATCCTCAAAAAAAGGGGGGGCTTTTCCCCTTTGCAAAAGATGCTGCACAACTGTGAGCTGATCCCCCCCCCAAATGGAGATTTCCCCCTTTCCTCCTCTAAAAACTAGGTGCGTCTTATGGTCAGGTGCGTCTTATGGAGCTAAAAAAACGGTAACTTGCCCACCGAGGAAAGTCGAATCCTACAAGCCGTACCCAATGCAGTACCATATTGGCCTGAATATAAGCCGCACCCGAATATAGGCTGCACCTTTAAAATTGGGGGGTGGGGAGAAAAAAAAGAGAAAACCCCCAGAATATAAGCCGCTCCCTTCCTCGCTGCTCCTGGCTGCATCCAGGGTGCAGGGGGAGGAGCTATGCTGTGTTGCCGGCGGCCTTTCCCCTTCCTCGCTCTCTCCCTTCCTGGCCTTGGGGGAGAGTGTGGGGGTCTATGCACTGGGCGGGCTCCGCTTTGCCATGCTCCTAGAGCTGTTTGCCCAGCGCTCCTGGCTGCATACCATAAGGTCATGAATATAAGCCACACTTTAACTTTTCATGGTTGGAATTTGGGGAAAAATTATATTCAGGCCAATACGGTATATCTTACATGCAGGTTTGGTGCAAAGATTACATGTACACCCAAAAATTGCATATATCCAAACCTTCGTGCAGTGGTTCTCAACCTGTGGGTCCCCAGATGTTGTAGGACTACAACTCCCATCATCCCTGAGCACTAGCTAGGGACGATGGGAGTTGTAGTCCAACAACATCTGGGGACCCACAGGTTGAGAACTGCTGCCTTAGTGGGTGAGGCAGAGAGAGAGAAAATTCCCCATACTCCCAGCAAGCAATGCTGGGAGCTTAAAAACTCTTTTTGTGCCAGGTAACCTAAGCAGATGGGACGCGGGTGGCGCTGTGGGTTAATCCACAGAGCCTAGGACTTGCCGATCAGAAGGTCGGCGGTTCGAATCCCCGTGACGGGGTGAGCTCCCGTTGCTCGGTCCCAGCTCCTGCCAACCTAGCAGTTCAAAAGCACGTCAAAGTGCAAGTAGATAAATAGGTACCGCTCCAGCGGGAAGGTAAACGGTGTTTACCGTGCGCTGCTCTGGTTCGCCAGAAGCGGCTTAGTCCTGCTGGCCACATGACCTGGAAGCTATACACCGGCTCCCTCGGCCAGTAAAGCCAGATGAGCGGCACAACCCCCAGAGTCATCCGCGACTGGACCTAATGGTCAGGGGTCCCTTTACCTTTACCTAACCTAAGCACAAAAGATATTTTAAGCTCTCTGCCTTGCTTGCTGGGCAAAGCCTGCTCAACATGTGCATTCTGAGAGGCTAAGGATGCTTGCACAACTTCCAGCAGGAACCCAGATGGTCCCATGAAATCTCATACACAGAGCCAGTGTACAGCACTTTGAGATTCACAGTTCTCTGAATTTTGCGACAGCAGTACTCAACCAAAACCATGTAGAACCGAAATGCACACATTGGAGAGAAGCACGCATGATGCTATATCAGTGGAAGAAACATACAGGAATGCCATGCTGCAGAGGAAATTGCTTGCAAAAATATGTGTGTTAGATAAAACGGTGTTTGAACCCATTTCTTGGGGCATAGATCTCTAGCCTCATGCGCCCTAGACTTGATTCACACGCTGGTTTGGAGCATCAGGTATTTCTCTTAAATGGCACCCAATTTCTTCATCTGCATCTGTTCCAGCTCTCCAGGTTGCCTTCTCCTAAGCTGTTCATCTCAAAACTGGCCAGTTTACAAGAATTCTCCAATGGAGACAGAGGAACAGGCAGAGAGTCTTGCTCACCGATATCTTGACGATTTTGTCGAACATGACATCTGGGGGGACGTGGAAGTCGAAGACAAAATACTGGGAGCAGGGAGGAAGGAGAGAGAAAAGGGGTGTGAAGGATTAGCCATGGTAAGAAAGAACATGATTAAAAAAACAAAACCCAATGTATATCATTCTAGAAAGCCACTTCCGACGTAGAAGGAGGTGGGGTTGAAGGCTTCACCTTCCCACCATGCGCGTGGGGGCTGGCTCTCAGCCTCCATGCGACTGAGGGAATCCCGATCGCATCATCCCTGGGGGGGCGTGGCCTGCTCCATTTAACGCAGGGGCTGCCTGGGATCTCCCTCTTTGTGGTCGCCATTGAGGGGCCTGGTAGGAATTTTTCCACTTGGCAAATTGGCACCAGCCACTTGGTTTTTTCCTACCTCATAGCAAATCGTCACAACTTCCTTGGTATTGGCGGTTAGGCACTGGTATTGTTCTGTAGTTGGAAGAGGGGAGGAAGCGCCATCACCTGCCCCACATATTGAAGGGTAGTCCGATAAAGGATTCCGGGGGGCGTGGCCCTGTCCGAAACCTGAGGAGGTGAGGGCCTAAGGCACGCCCCCTATTGGTGACCCCGGGGGAGTTCCTAGTTGATGTGCATCAGCAGGACTCCCCCTACTGGTGGTTAACCCTTCCTGGACTTCTAGTGGACGGGCTGAAGTCGGATTGCCCCAGCCACTCTATTTTATATATATATATATATATATATACACACACATAATAAAACACTGCACAATAAAAAGCTTCCCTATACAGAGCTGCCTATTTTTTACTTTTAGAACTTAGTTATAAACCTGCCTTCATTTAGCTACTGTAATTGCTGCTTCAAGACCCAGATTATGTAAGTAAATACTACTTTTACTTCTTCACCAAACAATATGTGTGTGTCAAAATTAAAAATAAATAAATAAAAAGTCCGGTAGCACATTAGAGACCAAGTATTTGTTTGTTCTGGGTATAAGCTTTTGTGTGCATGCACACTTCTTCAGATACATGTGTGTGTGTGTGTGTGTGTGTCTTAAGGTGGAGGGTGGACCAGGGATGGCTCTCCATGAAAGGGAGATGGGAAGCAGCTTACCTGTCGGTTAGGACCAATGCCTAAGCCAATACCGCTCATCACCTGTAACCAATAAAGTTGTGGCCATATTTAGCCCATTCACCTTAAATATCTGTGCCATGTGCCTTTATTTCCACTGGGGCGAGGCGGGAACTCGCCACGCAACAGCCTTTCTCTACCTTGGGTCCCCAGATGTTGTTGGACTACAACTCCCATCATTCCTAGCCAGCATGACCAGTGGCCAGGCATGATGGGAGTTGTAGTCCAACAACATCTGGGGACCCAAGGCTGAGAAAGAATAATGGTGAAAGTCTACAATTCCCTCAAAATATGAAGGGGGTGGGGATTCTTGAATTTTGAAAAAGTGGTGGGTTTTTAAAATCTTTTTTTTTCTTAGCAAGACATTCATATGTCAGCATTTGGGGATAAGAGCACTCTGCAACTGGTGATGCACTCAGCAACCCACAGCACTGGGTTTGGGTCCTTTGCTGTATTGCTGCACTGAAGTATTCCTTTTGCAGAGTTTTTAACTTAAGTTAAAATTGTCATTATGTACAGGAGGGATGGATCAGTGCAGCCCAGCCCAGCCCAGCCTCTTGCAAAGAAGACACAGGGCTTATCCACACAGCCCCAGTCAGAGACCTCACCTCATTGTAGTAGGGGCAGTTGGTCGATTCTTTCATGGACGTGTATTTCTTCTCGTCCCCCACCTCCACGCAGACCACGGGGTCCATGTTGAGCCCCACCAGCTGCCGTGCCTCAATGACCGTGACGCTGACCTAGTCGGAGAAGAGGTGGTTAGCCATGACCTGGGCCACTCAGGGTTTGGCGCCATCTTCCTTTATTCCCTCTCCTCGCTCTTGCCCCTAAAGGGAGCTGTGGGGCATTATTGCAGCCAAACCAGCAATTCATGTATTGCCAGATGGGCTCACGAAGAGGCTGAGGCTCAGAGAGCTTTCCCGACAAATTTGCTAGAGAGAACTCTGTGACATCATTTCCTTTGTCTGCTTTGGCAGGAAGCTGTAACAGTACATACTTCCTTCCTGCCTGGTCAGCCTCTTCTTTCTTCATCATGTTTCCAAGCTGACCACACAGGCATGTCTGAGCTCTGCAGTTCAGACACCATTTTTGAACGAAGATGAAGAAGAAGACGAAATAAAAATTTGTAATAATATGTACTCTGCCCATCTGACTGGGTTGCCCCAGCCAGTATATATATATATACCAGTATACACACACACACACACACACACACACATAATAAAACACTGCACAATAAAAAGCTTCCCTATACAGCGCTGCCTATTTTTTACTTTTAGAACTTAGTTATAAACCTGCCTTCATTTAGCTACTGTAATTGCTGCTTCAAGACCCAGATTATGTAAGTAAATACTACTTTTACTTCTTCACCAAACAATATGTGTGTGTCAAAATTAAAAATAAATAAATAAAAAGTCCGGTAGCACATTAGAGACCAAGTATTTGTTTGTTCTGGGTATAAGCTTTTGTGTGCATGCACACTTCTTCAGATACACGTGTGTGTGTGTGTCTTAAGGTGGAGGGTGTACCAGGGACGGCTCTCCATGAAAGGGAGATGGGAAGCAGCTTACCTGGTAGTCCATAGGCCTTCCAGCGCTGGGCTCCATTTTAATATCTGGCTTGGATCTGGAAAAGGGAATAATCACAGTCAGAAAAGTGCTCAGCACAGTTCACAAACACTATCTCAGTAAGCTGCACAAGAGCCCAAGAAGGTAGGTCAGCACTATGTTTGCCAGATGGAAGTCGAGGGTGAAAAGCTTTCCCCTCGACATCAGAATTCCATATATGAATTGTGCCCTGCTTAGCAGGTTCTGGAAAAGAGAAGATCTTTTGCCCCTAGTGATGCACATCATACTTCTCCTGGAGCAAGCTTGTTTTCTCCTGCTTTGGAGGGCAGGACTCGAACCCATGGCTTCAAGTTACAAGAAAAGAGATTCCCACTAAACATCAGGAAGAACATTCTTCTTCTTATTATTATTATTAAATTTTATTTAACATAATTATTACAAAATACAAGCAAAATGCATACAAATATATACATACATTTTTCAGATAAGCACACATATATAAAAAAAGAACAAAAAAGGAAAAAGGAAGAAAAGAAAAAAGAAAAAAGAAAAAGAAAAATTGGAAGAATTTCTTCCAAATTTATTCTACAAATACCTCAATAATAAAATTTCATTGACTTCCATCCCTTATGCTGCACTTCCTATATACCTTTTAAGCAAATTTGTATCTGTTATTCCGTATTTTCCCCATACAATCTCATACAAATATTCTAATCAATAGGTTTTCTAAGTCTTTCATAAATCTATTCTAAACACAACCAATACCTTGCACTTAATCCTTGTCTACATAAATAACCATTTAAACATTTCCATTGTTTCTGGATCCTTTGAGGAAGAACTTTCTGATGTTAAGAGGTGCATCTAATGGTCAGGTGCGTCTTATGGAGCGAAAAATACGGTAACTTTGATCCATCAATGTTAATAAGCCTAATCTGAGTAAAGGACAATTGACGACAAGCTTTGGACTCCATCCCTCAGCCTACCTTGCAAGCCTGCTCACCTCTTGTTGGATACATTGGTGGTGACGGCTGTGACCGATGCCAGGGAGATGGTGTCTGGGTCCAGCCCGCCTCCCAGCCGCATCGCCTTCCGGTCCAGGTCTTCGGCTTCCAGGACTGCCGGTTCATCTGCCGTGGAGAAAGACGCAAATTCATAGTTAAGCCTCTTAATCTGAGCTATCAGTGGCTCCTCCTGGGATCTGTGGAGTATAAAAGGCAGGGAGACATGGACTTCTCTGCCATTCCATTCATCCAATAGCTGTTTCTGGGAGGCTGCATCCATAGATGCAAAGAATTCAAGGGATATTTTGTTAAGTGTGATTGTTTAATTGCACGCTGGAATGCCTGTATGTATATTGCTGAAAGGGTTTAACACTGAAAACTTCTGTTGTGGTGTACTAAAGCTAGAAAGAGCTCTCTAAGCTTCTAGCTGCGTGAATAATTAACTGTTGATGTCCCCTGTTCTTTCACATGGGTGTTTAACCTTAGATCATATGATTAAGGTATTCAGTTGCAAATCTCCGTTTTGAAGGGAGTTGACTTTGGGTCTTTTGTTCCCAGGATAAATGAGAGGAAGATGTGCTAATGATTGTCTTCCAGAAGGAACAGCCTCAGGCTAGAATGCAGACTAATGGAGTCTGTGTGTGTGTGTGTGTGTGTGTGTGTGTGTGTGTGAGAGAGAGAGAGAGAGAGAGAGAGAGAGAGAGAGAGACCTTTGATTCTTTACTGGACTTAACCATCCAGGGTGTTTTTTTTTTTACCTTTACCTTACTGTACCTGTTTAGAGTTACGGTATATTATATTTCTAAGAAGAAGATGCTGAGCCTATGCTTTGATAACCTTATATCTTATGGAACTGTTTGGATGCATCATTGATTGTTTTTATACCTGTTTTGGAGACGTTCTTGTTAGTAAAGCTTGGATCATATTTATGGGTCTGGACAATATTTTCATCCCACAAGGAGTCAGTATTTATGCATCCAATTTCTTCAAGCTGCACTATATTAATATCGGCAATATACTTTTCTCCTCGACCAGGACCTGGACCCCTCAGATATGCACCGCAAAAGGCCTCAGCGGTCACAATTCCCTGCCGCCCAGAAGACCAGGAAGTGAGGGTGCAAAGAGTTACCTTGCTTCCTGTGGTGGTCATCTTTTTGACCACGTGCTTTGCCCAGCTTCATGGCTGAAAAGACGCCTTTCCCAGCTCTGTAAGAAGAGTAGGCAGAGTGTCAGTGTTGCTGCCCCACTTTACAGTGGGAACCCCAAATACATACATACATACACAACAGGTCTTTGCCCCTAGGAGCTTACAATCTGAACTTTGACAGTGGGGAGAGCCAAACAGAGGGAAGAAAGAGTAAGGAAAATGAGAGAGAGAATATAGGGAGATTTATTTATTTATTTGAGCACTTATAAACTGCCAACTCATCTATCTATTTATCATCTATCTATCATCTATCTATCTATCTATCTATCATCTATCTATCTATCTATCTATCTATCTATCTATCTATCATCTATCTATCATCTATCTATCATCTATCATCTATCTATCTATCATCTATCTATCTATCTATCTATCTATCTATCTATCTATCTATATCTATCATCTATCTATATCTATCTATCTATCTATCTATCTATCTATCATCTCATGGTGGGATGCAATAAAATAATCAGAACATTTTTTAAAATGCAGAACAAACGAGCTGTGCTAGTTATGAACCCCCTAAGCTGGGGTCACCTTCAAAGTTTTGCAATCGTTTTGCAGCACAAACCCTGCATTTTGCTGCACGTCCGAGACAGAGTAATTGATACATCAAACCCGGGTTCCTAGGCATCACCCCAAAATCCTGCACCGTCCGATTCACTCCAAACCTGTGCCAAAGTTTTGCAGAGCAAACCCATGTTTTGCAGTGCCCCCAAAACTAAGCAATTATCAAACTGGGGTTCCTGGATATCACACCCCCCAAATCCAACATTGCCTGATTTGCTCCAAACATGTGCCAAAGTTTTGCAAATGCTTTGCAACTGAATTGCAGGGCAAACCCCGAGTTTGGAAGCGCACCTCAAAACTGTCTGGCTGACCTAACCAGCATGGGGCAATACTAACCACCCCCAATCCAACACTGTCCAGTTTACTCCAACCCTGTGGCCAAGTGCTGCTGCAGTTTGGATGGTCAGATCAGCCGCACCAGTTTGGAGGCTCTGGAAAACATTGCAAAATTGTGGAACAGGATCCCAGAATTTGGGGCTTGTTGTTAACATAGCTGAACAAATGACCAGTGCTGAACCCAGTCACTTCTCTATGGATATAAAAAAGCACTTGGCCAAACATACTTTCCCAGCAGGAGGCAAAATAGCAAAAGTGAAGGTGCCCGCTATATTGAATGCCTTCGTTTGTGCAGATACTAAATGAATCTGAGGCCTTCTCCAGTGGATCATAGTGACCTGGACAGTGGATAAGGGACTAGATGCTTAGAGCATGCTTAGGTCAAATCTGTGTCCAGGGCAGCTGTCTGCCAGCTCCATCTGGTACGCAGAATGAGACCGTCCCTGCCTGCGGACTGTCTCGCCAGTGGTGCATGCTCTGGTTATCTCCCGCTTGGACTACTGCAATGCACTCTACGTGGGGCTACCTTTGAAGGTGACTCGGAAACTACAACTAATCCAGAATGCGGCAGCTAGACTGGTGACTGGGGGCGGCCGCCGAGACCATATAACACCGGTCTTGAAAGACCTACATTGGCTCCCAGTACGTTTCCGAGCACAATTCAAAGTGTTGGTGCTGACCTTTAAAGCCCTAAACGGCCTCGGTCCAGTATACCTGAAGGAGCATCTCCACCCCCATCATTCTGCCTGGACACTGAGGTCCAGCGCCGAGGGCCTTCTGGCGGTTCCCTCATTGCGAGAAGCAAAGCTACAGGGAACCAGGCAGAGGGCCTTCTCGGTAGTGGCGCCCGCCCTGTGGAATGCCCTTCCAGCAGATGTCAAAGTGATAAACAACTACCTGACATTCAGAAGACATCTTAAGGCAGCCCTGTTCAGGGAAGTTTTTAATGTGTGTTATTTTACTGTATTTTTGGTTTCTATGGAAGCCGCCCAGAGTGGCTGGGGAGGCCCAGCCAGATGGGCGGGGTATAAATAATAAATTATTATTATTATTATTATTATTATTATTATTAGACTCTGGGGATGAAGGCTGGGGAGAGTTAAATGTGGAAATGATGAAAGGATTTGACAGTTGTGTTTAACCAAGCGGCATGGCAAGATATTGAGCGGAGGCTCCCTAAGGCTTCCTGCAAGAATTGCTTTCCTGTAATGATTTCACACGTCAGTCCTGTCCACACCCAGAGTTTCAGATCCAATGTAATTACTCAAATTCCCATTAGTATATGACTCTTCTTCGCCTTTGGACTTTTATTTCCACTCCTGCTTCATCCTCCTCCTGTAAGATACCGTACAGTGGTGCCCCGCAAGACGAACGCCTCGCAAGACGAAAAACCCGCTAGATGAAAGGGTTTTTCCGTTTTGGAGGCGCTTCGCAAAACGAATTTCCTATGGGCTTCCTTTGCAAGACGAAAGCCCATAGGGAAATCTCCAGGACAGCGGGGAAGCGCAGCGCATCTTCCCCACTGTCCTCGGACCTCCTCTGAAGGCTGGCGGTGGGGCGGAGAGACCTTCTCCCGCCGCGAGCCTTCGGAAGGCTCCTCCGAAGGCTGGCGGTGGGGCGGAGAGACCTCCTCCCGCCGGCAGCCTTCGGAAGGCTCCTCCGAAGGCTGGCGGTGGGGCGGAGAGACCTCCTCCTGCCGCCAGCCTTCGGGAGGCTGCTCCGAAGGCTGGCGGTGGGGCGGAGAGACCTTCTCCCCGCGCCAGCCTTCGGATGGCTGTCCTGAAGATTTGCGGTGGGAGGAGGGTTTTCCTTCCCACCGCCAACATTCAGAATGCTGTTCTGAATGTTGGCGGTGGGGAGGAAAAACCCTCCTCCCACCGCAAGCCCCGGGAACAGAGGAGAAGCGCTGCGCGCCTTCCCCTCTGTTCCCGGACCTGTCCTGAAGGCTTGCGGTGGGGAGAAAAGCCCTTCTCCGCACCGCCAGCCTGGCAAGCGGTCTCCATAAGAACGCATTAATTGATTTTCAATGCATTCCTATGGGAAACCGTGCTTCGCAAGACGAAAAACTCGCAAGAAGAAAAAACTTGCGGAACGAATTAATTTCGTCTTGCGAGGCACCACTGTATTTTTATGCTCTATAAGACTCACTTTTTCCCTCCTAAAAAGTAAGGGGAAATGTGTGTGCGTCTTATGGAGCGAATGCAGGCTGCGCAGCTATCCCAGAAGCCAGAACAGCAAGAGTGAGATCCCTCTTGCTGTTCTGGCTTCTGGGATTCAGAATATTTTTTTTCTTGTTTTCCTCCTCCAAAAACTAGGTGCGTCTTATGGTCTGGTGCGTCTTATAGAGCGAAAAATACGGTATATCCTGGAGTCTCAGCCCTTAGCTCAGGCTTCCCCAAACATGGGGCCTGCAGGTGTTTCAGATTATACTACAACTCCCACCTGCCTGCTGGTGGGAGTTGTAGTTTGAAACATCTGGTGGCCACCGGGTTGGAGAAGCCTGCCTTAGAGAATGGTGCCACGGTTTGGGTGCGGAGTCAAATCGGATGATGCCTTGAGTCCAAACGTTGGGGTCCTCTACTCAGTGAGCGTTGGAATCTAAAGGAGGACTGCATTTCTGGATAGCTCAGTTGCTTAGAGCGTGGCGCTGATAACACCAAGGTTGCAGGTTCGATCCTTGTATGGGACAGATGCATATTCCTGCATTGCAGGGGGTTGGACTAGAAATCAGGGTTCGGCAAACTTTTTCAGCAGGGGGCTGGTCCACTGTCCCTCAGAACTTGTAGGGGGCCGGACTATATTTTGATAGGGGGGAAAGAACGAATTCCTATGTCCCACAAATAACCCAGAGATGCATTTTAAATAAAAGCACACATTCGACTCAGGTAAAAACACCAGGCAGGCCCCACAAATAACCCAGAGATGCATTTTAAATAAAAGGACACATTCGACTCATGTAAAAACACGCTGATTCCCAGTTCATCCGTGGGCTGGATTTAGAAAGCGATTGGGTCAGATCCGGCCCCCAGACCTTAGTTTGCCTACCCATGGACTAGATGCTCCGCAGGGTCCTCTACAATACAGTGGTACCTCTGGATGCGATCAGGATCCGTTCTGGAGCCCCGTTCACATCCAGAGCAGAACGCACCCTGCGTCTGCGCATGTGCGTGACGCCATTTTGAGCGTCTGTGCGAGCGGCGAAACCCGGAAGTAACACATTCCGTTACTTTCAGGTCACCGTGGAGCGCAACCTGAAAACGCTCAACCTGAGACTTCCGGGGTGGCGCCACCGGCAATGGCGGACTCCCTCTGAACTGGAGGGAATAGCTCCGCGGGAAACGGGTCTTCTCCGCTACGGCGAAGCGGGGACCCTTTCAAAAATCACAGGCGGATGAAGCCTGTGACCATGGGACTCGGCGGGCACCTTTAGCGCCCCCCCAACTCGCTAAGGAACCCACTAACGGGCTCCGAAGTGAAGAGGGGGAAGTGGCGCGGTGCTGAGAGTCAATGGCTATTTCCGTGGAGCGAAGCCGCACAGCCGTTGCCGGAGAGCGCTGCTTCTTTCCTGGGACAGTTTGGACTTTAAAACAAGCACCCGCGAGTACTTAGATTTTGAACAATTGGACATCAAATAAGGACTAGCGAGCAGAAAAGAATTGGATCTTACCTATTTTAATTTGGTACGGAACGGGAAGGTCTAAACAGGAAGTCAGCCTTCCATTCTTTTGTAAACAGAATAAAGCAAAGACAACATAAACTAGAGCTAAGAAAATCGTCTTTAAAGGACTGGATTCCATCATCTATAATTGTGGAACCCCCCTTTGACAGCAGGAGAAGGGGGAGGATCATTTTTAGACTGTTTAAAGTGAGTTTAAAGTAAAGTAACTTTCCTCCGTCCTGATACTGGAGCGGGGGTGTCAGGACCGACGTTTGAAGTTCATTGACCAGAAATAAGTGTTTTTGACAGATAGCGAAAAGAAGAGAAACATGGTGATTCCATTGTTCCTCTTCGCATTTGAAAGGAATAAATATTGACAAAGTATCTTAAAAAGGGAAACTCTGTTGCAAGAACAAATAGAAGTTTTCCCCCTAGAGGGAGACTGTGAAACTGTAACCAACTCCAGGGAGCCAGCAGCTGTTATAGATTACAATCGTAGGAACAGGCATTTGACCTTGCAGGACAATGTATTCAGAAACCTTATTGTGTGTTTTTTATAAAACAAATGCCCTACTGGAACAATTACATGAAAAGGTGAATTGGATGGCGACCTCGACTAGAAATTTGGAACAGGCAGTGGGAAACTTTGAACAGGCAGTGGGAAAATATGTGGAGCCCACTCAGGAATTAAATCAGGAGTGTGTTTTGACAGAACAGGCCCAACAGGAATATGAGTTTTTGGACTTGACAAATGAACTTGGAAAAAGCCAGATTTGGAAAGAAAAAGTTTGGTTTGGCTTGGAAATGGGGGGCTGGATTGACCCCCCTATGCTGAGATGTCTGGACTTTTCAAATATGGCAATGGGCCGTGAGATGTTTGGGATTGTGGGGGCTCTTAATCTTGGAGGGTTTTTGAAACATGCTGTTAAATACTATATGGAATTTAGTGTTGAATATGGAAAAGGGGCTGATCTGTCGAGAAGGGCTAAAAATATTGTCAAGCTGGAGCTATCACGAGCAGGAGACAAGGGAAAATACAGCTACAAATATGAAGAAGAGCTGCGGAAGGGACATGGAAGAGACTTGAGGGCCTCGGATACAAGGTTGCCAGGTTAATGAGCTAGATCGACGTGATAATAAGGACTGACAAAACCCGGAACCAGGAGGAAGGGACATTGGATGAAGATTAGACTTGTTTGTATTTCTTTTCTCTACCATTAGAACTGTTTTATAAAATTGATGAACATTAGAAAATTACTTGGCTTTAGCAAAAATGTTTAAAGAATTATGAAAGAATGTTATGGTTATGAGAAGCTGGTAAGGACAAGATTTAAGTTTTAAGCTTTAAGATTTATCTTATTATAGAAAGAAAAGACTAAAACAGTTGAGGGTAGTGTAATGACAGAATATTATGAAATATGGAAAGGATTTGCTGGGATAATTAACAACTAGGATACAAAGAAAGGGAGGAGGAGGAGGTCTAAGAAAGAAGGTAATGACAGTTGAGGATTTGGAAATAATGAATTTGTTTTTAAATGTTTTTAAGTGTTTGTGATGTATTTTTGTGTTTTTTTCTTTTTTCTTTCTTTCTTTTTTTGTTTGAATCTGTATCTATATGGTAGGAGGGGTTTGTCTTTTTTCCTTTTTAATTTGTTAATTATTTTTATTTTGCATTTTTCTTTGTCTCTATTTTATTTTGTAACACTTTGAAAATTTCAATAAATATCATTTAAAAAAAGAAAACGCTCAACCTGAAGCGACTTTAACCCAAGGTATGATTGCTGAACATGTCAAACAAGTTTCTTTGTAAGACAAGACCCTCAGAAGCCCTGTATAAGTGCCCACATCAGCTCCCGAAAGAACAAGCTAAGTTGCAGGAGTGCCAGACTCATGGTTGGTTAATAATAATAATAATAATAATAATAATAATAATAATAATAATAATTTTACCCTGCCCATCTGGCTGGGTTTCCCCAGACACTCTGGGCGGCTTTCAATAGAACATTAAAAACAGAATAAAACTTCAAACATTCAAAAAAGAAGAGCCAGAGTTTTGGGGTGTGAGCTAAATGCTGGAAGCTGGAGACACAGAGACCTCCTTGCTCTGTGCTGGATTCAAAGCATAGAATCATAGAATCATAGAATCATAGAGTTGGAAGAGACCACAAGGGCCATCGAGTCCAACCCCTTGCCAAGCAGGAAACACCATCAGAGCACTCCTGACATATGGTTGTCAAGCCTCTGCTTAAAGACCTCCAAAGAAGGAGACTCCACCACACTCCTTGGCAGCAAATTCCACTGTCGAACAGCTCTTACTGTCAGGAAGTTCTTCCTAATGTTTAGGTGGAATCTTCTTTCTTGTAATTTGGATCCATTGCTCCGTGTCCGCTTCTCTGGAGCAGCAGAAAACAACCTTTCTCCCTCCTCTATGTGACATCCTTTTATATATTGCTGTGGCTGTGCCCTTGCTTCTCCATTAGCTGTGGCTAATGGAGAAGCAAGATCTTCTGGGGTGTCAACTCCATCCTATGCTCAGGTTGCACATGTGTGTGAATAAAACCATATACAGTGGTACCTTGGTTCTCAAACACCTTGGGACTCAAACACTTTGGTTCCCAAACGCCGAAAACCCGGAAGTAAGTGTTCCTGTTTTCGAATGTTTTTCAGAAGCTGAACCCCTGATGCGGTTGTCGGCTATTGTTTCTGGGGCGCCTGCACCAGTCAGAAGCTGCACCTTGGTTTCCGAACATTTCGAAAGTCAAACGGACTTCAGGAACGGATTAAGTTTGGCGCTTTTGTTTTTGCTATTTATTTTGCATTTTCTAAGGGGAAGGGGAAGGGGAAGAGATGATTTTGTGCAGCCCGGCCCCTACACCCTGGATTTCTCTTTACATAAATAAATAAATGTCCGGAATCTGAAACACGAGACCTGCTTACAGGCACCCGGCTGACGCATAATGAAAAGCTAATTAACAGATGAATAATTAACATTTCTTTTAAATCAGAGAAGTGGGGTGGGGGATCATTTGCCAGGATGAGGTGGGGGGAGAGAGGGAGGAGAGAGGCAGGGTGTCATGAAATAAGGACTCTAGAGTGATGGGTCTGGTTATTCCAGAGGCAAATGGAGAAGAGGGGAAGTTTTGGAAGGTCCCAAACGGTCCAGGCTAAATTCCAGATTTGCTCCTGTGGAAGGGCCATAGAGCACCTCCCTTCTATAGCTCCCTCTTTCTATAAGGCCGCGATGGTTCTCCTGGGCTCACAGCCTCTGGCTGCGGAGGGACAGCATAGCCATTGTGGCTAGTGGCCACAGATAGCCCACAAGGGCAGAACAGGCGGATGATCACAAGCGGTATGTTACGACGGCTGTGCAGGCGGATGAAGGCTGTAGCAGATAAGAATCAACCCGCCTTCGTGATACTCATGCCACTGAAATAGCAGCTCACTGCAAAGACTGCGCGTTGGTCAGTATGCACGGTTCTCCACACATGAAACAAATTCACCTACAGGCGCCTTCTGAAAACCCATCCCTCCTCCATGAAATGTAAAGGTAAAGGACCCCTGACAGTTAAGTCCAGCCGCGAACGACTCTGGGGTTGCGGCACTCATCTCGCTTTACTGGCCGAGGGAGCCAGCGTTTGTCCACAGACAGTTTTCCCAGGTCATGTGGCCAGCATGACTAAGCCGCTTCTGGTGAAACCAGAGCAGTGCATGGAAACGCTGTTTACCTTCCTGCCGGAGTGGTACCTATTTATCTACTTGCACTTTGACATGCTTTTGAACTGCTAGGTTAGCAGGAGCAGGGACCGAGCAATGGGAGCTCACCCCGTCGCGGGGATTCAAACCGCCGACCTCCTGATCAGCAAGCCCTAGGCTCAGTGGTTTAACCCACAGCGCCACCCGCGTCCCCATGAATTTGTCTAACCCTCTTTAAAAATCCATCGCTGCTTGCACATCACTTCTTTCCCTGACAACAGCAGGTAGGGAGACTGGGCATCGAATGCGTTCAATATGTGGTATAGTCACCCGAGAAGACTGTACCACGCGTCCCCATGAGCAGCTGAGTCCTTTGTTCACACACACACAAGCACAAACACTCAAGGTCAACACTCCAGCAAATATATGACGCCTCCAGCGATGGACACCTTTCCCCCTAGGTTTGAGTTCTGGTTTTCTGGGTCAAGAACAGCGATTTGCTGGTATTAAAAGCACTCCCAAGAAACTAGTCCTCTTGCGTGCCATCTGTTTCTGATGTCCAGACGCTGAATAATAAAAAATGCAATACTCCCGTCCGTCCACCCAGACGCGCTAATCTTGCCCATGACTCTGTTATGGGGTGGCACCTTGCATTCATTACCTGCCCCCCCAACAAAAGCTTCCAGAGGTAAACAAACCAATCACCTACCTGTGTCCCAGGTAAGACAGACTCTACCTGTGTCTCGCAACTACCATCCCAGCAGAGGACAGGGGGCTTGGGATGGGGGTGAGAGAGAGAGAGCAGGGCAGCTCGCCTCAGGGTGGGGGAACCCGTCGTCCACTCCCACCCTTTCCCCGGCCCCTCGAGCGGCCTCAAACCCAGGCCCCGCTGCCCCCCATTTTCCTCCGGCGAGGGGAGCAGAGTGGCGTTGGTGCTCAGCTAGCGGCTCTGGCGGTGAACTGACACCGTCGCCTTCGTGAATATTGGATGAGAACATCCGAGACAGAACGGGACGCTCGGAGCGGCCGCCATACGAGGTGCCACTGGAGAGGTTGGTCGGGGTGCCCACTCTAGATGCTGCCCCAAAAGCAGCTTCGGTGATTTGGTCCCTTGGGTAGGCCTTGGGCTCTCTTCCCTTTCTGCCAGCCCTCTGGGCTCACGTTTTCTGGGGTGCAGGGGAAAGAAAGAGCCCCTGAGTGCCTCTTTCTCCTGCAATTCCAGATGGACTCGTCCAGGATCCAATTACGGCCTGCGGATGAATTATTCAGGCTTTATCTGCCTTTATAATAGCGGAGAAGGTGTGCGGCAGAGACGAGAGGATGAACGCCGAAAAGGCGTACGGTCAAGGGGACAAGGAGTTGGCTCAGAGACCTGCGGCTGGGTACACTCCCAGCGCTTGGGAAAGAGCCCATAGCTCAGAAGGACCCAGGAAAGAGACTTGTTGACAGGGGAACGGCGAGTTCAAGAAAGCGTGGCAAAAGTTTATGAAATTAAGCACGGCACTCAGATAGTGGGTACAGGGAAGATGGTCTCTCTCTCTCTGGTAGCACTAGAACTCGTGGTCATCGAAGGAAGCCAAATGTTGGCGGAACCGAGACAGATTTTAGAAAAGGGCTCCTTCACGCAGCACAGAGTTGAACTGCGGAACTCACTGCCACAGAGGTGGCCAGCAACTTGAATGGCTTTAAAAGAGAATTAGGCAGATCTGTGGGCTCTCAATGACTATGTTCTGCTTCCACAGCTGGAGACAGTTAATTCTGGAAACCCCAGAAGGGGAGAAGGCTCTTGTGCTTGGATCCTGCTTGCTGGTTTCATATTACGGGCAGAGCATCGCCATCCTGGCTAGTAGCCATCAATAGCCCTCTCTTCCTCCATGAATTTGTTCAATCCTCTTTTAAAGCCATCTAGACTGTGAGCAGGTTCCATAGTTCAACTATGCACTGCGTGATGAAGTCCTTTGAAGAACGTTTCCAAGCACAATTCAAAGTGTTGGTGTTGACCTTTAAAGCCCTAAATGGCCTTGGCCCAGTATACCTGAAGGAACGTCTCCACCCCCATTGTTCTGCCCGGACACTGAGGTCCAGCTCCAAGGGCCTTCTGGTGCTTCCCTCCCTGCGAGAAGTGAGGTTAAAGGGAACCAGGCAGAGGGCCTTCTCGGTGGTGGCACCTGCCCTGTGGAACGCCCTCCCACCAGATGTCAAGGCAATAAACAACTATTTTACTTTTAAAAGACAACTGAAGGCGGACTTGTTTAGGGAAGTTTTTAATGTGTGACATTTTAATGTATTTTTAATCTTTGTTGGAAGCTGCCCAGAATGGCTGGGGAAACTCAGCTAAATGGGCAGGGTACAAATAATATATTATTATTATTATTATTATTATTATTATTATTATCCATCCTGAATCTTCCAAATTTCCAGCTTTACTGGATGTAGCACTGGGAGAGAGAGAGAGAAAAGCTTAATATTATAAACTCCTGTCTTCTGCCTCTTCCGCGCCTTTTCTCTAAACTAAAAATTCCCAATGCTGCAACCTTCCTTCATTGGGGAGAAAGTTTCTGTCGGAAAGTCGGCTACTTCTGAAGGAAGAAGGCATCGCAGGGACAGAGCGAGAAATGTTCGATAGGAAGAGAAACTGCAGCGATCACGGCACCTACTTGTTTGATTTGTCTTTTCCTTTGCTGAGATGAGTGGACGGTCGTGCGGGATATGCCAAATTAAACACAAGGAAAATGTGAGGGATTGTGCGTAAGTACTAAGAAAATCAACCAAATACACACGATCTTTTCTATTACTTAAAAGAACAAGAAATCCTGCTCTGTGTCCAATGAGATCAAAGGGCATGCATAGTTCCACACACACAAAAATATCCATTTTATCCCCATAACACCCCTGTAAGGAAGGCAATTTGAGTGGTGATTTGAACCCAGGTCTTCCTAAGGAACATATCCAGGCATGGCAAGGGGTAGCTGGGGGAGACTGCCCCGTCCTCTGCCAATCTTTGCCACTTGCTGGCTTTTCTTAACAACCCATAATACTTTCCGGTGAGGATTTTCTCCCCACTCCTCATCCTGAAAAGGATATCCCCAGGTTATTCAGAAATGTGGTTGAAAAGCCAGCAAACTGTAGCACTGCAAACCAGGGACTAGAAACTTGAGTCGGGAGCTGAAAGGGGCAAGTTGCAATACCTGAACAAATGACGGTGTTTTTTCTCTTTCCCCTTCGCCTTATCTCTGAAAGGACACAAGCCACGTGGTTCAAAAAAACAAAACGACAAGAACAGAAAGGTTTGCCCAGACACCTGGATTTCCCAAAGTGAACTGTACAACACACTCACAAACACCAAAAAACCATGCCTTGCCCCAGTTGGAAAACCACAGCAAACCCACACACAGCTTGGAGGTAGAATAGCCAGTAGCAAGATCACACAGGGAGAGGCTTGGAGAGACTTTCAGCGACTTTTTAGTGACAAAGGAAGTTGAAACATTCGGATTTCACAGCAAAATCTGGCAACATCAGCCCTTTGGAACTCCCTGCCTATTGATATCAGGCAAGAACCTTCACTGGACTCCATTTGGCACCTGCTGAAAACATTCTGGTGCAGGAAAGCTTACCCAGACATCTAGAACGTTGATGTGACTTTTAATCTACCGTATTTTTCGCTCTATAGGATGCACCGGACCATAGGAGGGGGAGAACAGGAAAAAAAAATTTCTCCCCTCTCTGCTCAGTGCCCCTTCAGCGAAGCGGCAGGAGAAACAGAGCCCCTTCCATTTCTCCTCCCGCTTCGCTGAAGGGGCGCTGCGCAGCTCTCCCTCTCTGCTGAAGCCAGGAGAGTCTTGCTCTCCCGGCTTCAGCGAAAGGAACCCAAAGCCTTTGGAGTGCAGCGTGAGGTCCCGCTGCGCTCCAAAGGCTTCAGGCGGCTATCCCTGAAGCCTGGAGAGCGAGAGGGGTCGGTGCGCACCAACCCCTCTCGCTCTCCAGGCTTCAGCGAAAGCAACGCGAAGCCAAGGAGCGTAGAGGGAGTGCTCTCTCTGTGCTTCGGAGGCTTCGCGTTGCTATCGCTGAAGCCAAGGAGCCTGCATTCGCTCCATAGGACGCACACACATTTCCCCTTAATTTTTCGAGGGGGAAAAGTGCGTCCTATAGAGCGAAAAATATGTTATTTTATTTTTACTTTTCAAAGGCCTTGAATTATTGCTGTCAATTTTTCCTATTGCCTTGTCCATTTCTTTTGTAAACGGCTTTGAGTTTTGTGTTGCTTTCCCATTTGAGCGCTGTATAAATTTTATGGAATAATTAAATCAAATGGTACATGAATTATGCAAATTAACAGTCTTGGCCAAGCTTCGCTCATTTCGCCTAATTTATTTTCCAGCCTGATCTAGATGGAGCAAGGTTCTCACCTTGTCCTCCTGCCGATCACACATTTGCTCCCCACATTTGCGATGAGCTGCTGAGCATGGCAGAGGCAACTCTCCCTTTGTGCCAGCCACCGGGAGCTGAGGAGGAGGGCAGGGGTTTGCCCCCATAGGTGCCCTGGGGGGTTTTTGGGAGTCCCTTCAAGCTCTGATTGAGGTCAGAAGCTACCCCCCAATCATTCTCCCATCAGGACAGCAGGGAGCACAAACTCTGGCTATCTACCCAAGCCAGCCCTAAACATCCAGGGTCCCTAGTCATTAAAATCTCTCCCTAATCGTTTAACCCATGGGTGGGCAACCTAAGGCCCAGGGGCCAGATCCGGCCCAATCGCCTTCTAAATCCAGCCCCCGGATGGTCCGGGAATCAGCGTGTTTTTACACAAGTAGAATGTGTCTTTTTATTTAAAATGCATCTCTGGGTTATTTGTGGGGCCTGTCTGGTGTTTTTACATGAGTTGAATGTGTGCTTTTATTTAAAATGCATCTCTGGGTTATTTGTGGGGCATAGGAAATCGTTCATTTTTCTCCCCAAAATATAGTCCGGCCCCCCACAAGGTCTGAGGGACAGTGAACCGGCCCCCTGCTGAAAAAGTCTGCTGACCCCTGGAAACTTTAACCATTTACATCAGTGCATAGCTGTCAACGTTCCCCTTTTCTTGCGAGGAATCCTATTCGGAATAAGGGAATTTCCCTTTAAAAAAGGGAAAACGTTGATATCTCTGCATCAGTGTTTCCCAAATGATGGTGATAGTGCATCAAAGGGGGCGGTGAGATTACCTGTGGGATGCTAAGGCACTGGAGGTGCCTTTCAGGCTTGGAAAAACTGGTGCCACTGGACCAAGGCCAGTTCAGTCGGTTGAGCATGAAACTCTTAATCTCAGGCCCGTGGTTTCGAACCCCACACTGGGTCAAATATCCCTGCATTGCAGGGGGTTGGACTAGAGTCCAGGGGTCAGCAAACTTTTTCAGCAGGGGGCTGGTCCACTGCCCCTCAGACCTTGTGGGGGGCTGGACTATATTGGGGGGGGGATGAACGAATTCCTATGCCCCACAAATAATCCAGAGATGCGTTTTAAATTAAAGGACACATTGTTGTTGTTTAGTCGTTTAGTCATGTCCGCCTCTTTGTGACCCCCTGTACCAGAGCACGCCAGGCACTCCTGTCTTCCACTGCCTCCCACAGTTTGGTCAAACTCATGCTGGTAGCTTCAAGAACACTGTTCCACCATCTCATCCTCTGTCTTCCCCTTCTCCTTGTGCCCTCCATCTTTCCCAACATCAGGGTCTTTTCCAGGGAGTCTTCTCTTCTCATGAGGTGGCCAAAGTCTTGGAGCCTCAGCTTCAGGATCTGTCCTTCCAGTGAGCACTCAGGGCTGATTTCCTTCAGAATGGAGAGGTTTGATCTTCTTGCAGACCATGGGACTCTCAAGAGTCTCCTCCAGCACCAGAATTCAAAAGCATCAATTCTTCAGCAATCAGCCTTCTTGATGGTCCAGCTTTCACTCCCATACATCACTACTGGGAAAACCATAGCTTTTGCTATACGGAAAAGGACACATTTTACTCCTGTAAAAACACACTGATTCCCGGACCATCCGTGGGCCAGACTGAGAAAGCGATTGGGCCTGATCCTGCCCCCAGGCCTTAGTTTGCCTACCCATGGACTAGACGGCTCTCTCGGTCCCTTCCAACTCCACCATTCTATGATTTTGTCAAATTAATTAGACGAACCCGTTTAATTTGGGGTGAATGTGCAATTCATCGCTACTGTTTCGAATTGTGCTGTGCTCCTATTTTCCTTGCAAGCTGCTCTTCTGAATGATGCTTTTTACAGGTTAGGGGGTACTGAGGACACCTTCATGGGACTAAGGGGCTGGTGTCTCCCCAGAAGGTTTGGCGACCACTGGCGTACCTCAAGTGCAGAGCTGGTATCTAGAATGCACACATGTGTGTATGGACATGCACACACACACATGCACACAGAGGCACACACACAATGTTCAGTGCTGAAGAAAGAGAGGGAAGAAACCACAGCCAAAGAAGATTGGCAAAACAAACCAATGAACTATGCGGGATGTAGTACACAATTCGTAACCCAAGAAAGATAAGGACATTGTTGTTGTTTTAAAAGGGGGGGGGATGTTTAAGGCATATATTTCAAGCTTTGTGTATATGTTTCCACATTAGTCAAACTTCTAAAGGTCACTTGTAACAACATGAATAAGATTTTAAAATTGGATTGTTAAGAATATAAGATTCTGTAAAGGTAAAGGGACCCCTGACCATTAGGTCCATTCGTGGCCGACTCTGGGGTTGCGGCGCTCATCTCGCTTTATTGGCCGAGGGAGCCGACGTACAGCTTCCGGGTCATGTGGCCAGCATGACTGAGCCGCTTCTGGCGAACCAGAGCAGCGCACGGAAACGCTGTTTACCTTCCCGCCAGAGCAGTACCTATTTATCTACTTGCACTTTGATGTGCTTTTGAACTGCTAGGTGGGCAGGAGCAGGGACCGAACAACGGGAGCTCACCCCGTCGCGGGGATTCGAACCGTCGACCTTCTGATTGGCAAGTCCTAGGCTCTGTGGTTTAACTCACAGCGCCATCCTATAAGACTCCATAGACGTGCATGAATAAGTATAAAATAATGGAACCAGGAGGGGGAGTGGAGGGAATTCAATTAAGATGTATGAGTTAAATTTTGGATTATGATGTTCTCTCTTTTTTGGTTCATTTTTTGTTATTATAAAATTAATAAATTGTAAGGAAGGAAAGAAGGAAGGAAGGAAGGAAGGAAGGAAGGAAGGAAGGAAGGAAGGAAGGAAGGAAGAGAAACTGCAGCCCAGAAGACATGCATGTACCTGGGGTCTCCATGCTCATCGCTGTTGCAGAAGAGCAAAAGCAGTTGGCAATTAAATCATGGGAGCCGAAGGCAGAGAAGCTCATTTCCTTCCTGCTCAGAAAAACCACTTAGCCTGACACATGCAAGGGCCGTTTTCCGCATTGCAGGGGGTTGGGCTAGAAGACCTTTAGGGGTCTCTCCCAACTACCATTCTATGATTCTCTGACCAGGGAAGGTAGACTGTCCACCTTTTGAGGTTTTTAAGCAGAGGTCGGGCGGCCCTCTGTTGGGGATTCGTGAGCTGTGGTCTCTGCATTGCAGAGGGCTGGACTAGATGGCCTTTGGGGGTTCCTCGCAACTTACAGTGCTAGGATTCGAAGGAACCCCTTGACTCCGAATCGGTCACTCCTCAAACAACTGCAGCTTGGCGGTGCTTGCATGGTCAGTAACACAGGCAAAGAGAACCACCACACAAACCCCATGCACCCCAAAGCAGGAAAAGGGGTGCTCTCTCAGCCCATAGCCACTTGGAAGAGGCAGAGAAACAGCTGGGCTTGGTGGATTAGGTCCATTATTGCCTTAAAATCTCAGCCACCCATGGTCCCGCGACCGCTGTTTCTTGGGGGGGTTGTCAACTGCTCCTGGAACTCAAGCGCCCCTTGGAACCTGGGGGTTGGACTAGATGACCTTTGGCTCCCTTTCAACTCTACAATTCTATGATATATATTGCTATACAGTGGTACTTTAGTTTGCAACCATCTTGGATTACAACCAGGTCAAACCCGGAAGTCTGCGTCCCTTGTTTTTGGATTACAACCCATTTTTTTGGATTACAACCAATTTTTTTGGGGGGGGGGGGCGCGGCCCCATTGGCAAAAGTGCGCCTTGGGTTACAACCTGCTTTGGTTTACAACTGGACCTCCGGAACGATTATGTTACGGAAATTACGGGGGCGCACATCTTTAAAGTTAAATGTTGCAAATATTATGCCTGAATGTATCCTTTCAACTTGACAGCTCAGGGAAGTCACCTAGCTTTAAAAAATAATATAAAATCATCTCCTTTGCCAGTTTCCTCCATTCCAAAGCTATTTTCCCCTTGAAAAAGGACTCCAGGAAGTTCTCAGAGGTGACAATTCCTGGGCTCATTGTTAGCCAAGGGAAGCCAAATCTCTTCACCTGACTTCCGGAGGCGGCGCCAACGGCAATGGCGGTCTCCTTCTAACTACGAGGGAGAGGCTCCGCAGAAATCGGGTCTATCCGCTACGGCGCAGCGGAGACCCATTAAAAAACCGTAGGCGGGGGAAGCCTACGGCCGTGGGACTCGGCGGGTGCCAAAAGCGCCCCCCCGATTGGCAAAGGGACCCCGCAAGGGGCTCCGGAGGTACTTAAGACATATTTGGTGGGTACTTAAGACATATTTGTCTATGCTAATCTGGGTCTTGCCCTGCCATGTCTGCTTATGCTAATCTTGTACCAAGGACTTGTCTGGACATGTTTGCCAAGGTTAAACTAGTGTAACCCCGTAAAGGTAAAGGGTAAAGGTAAAGGGTCCAGTCCATTCGGACCATTAGGTCCAGTCGTGACCGACTCTGGGGTTGTGGCGCTCATCTCGCTTTATTGGCTGAGGGAGCCGACATACAGCTTCCGGGTCATGCGGCCAGCATGACTAAGCCACTTCTGGCGAACCAGAGCAGCGCATGGAAGCGCCGTTTACCTTCCCGCCAAAGCAGTACCTATTTATCTACTTGCACTTTGACGTGCTTTCGAACTGCTAGGTTGGCAGGAGCAGGGACCGGGCAACGGGAGCTCACCCCGTCGTGGGGATTCGAACCGCCGACCTTCTGATCGGCAAGCCCTAGGCTCTGTGGTTTAACCCACAGTGCCACCCGCGTCCCAAGCCCTGTCTACCCCTCCACTTTTGTGACATGTCAGTGATGTGGCAATGATGTATCAATGATGCTGTACGAACTGTATTCTGGGATATGGTAGGAAACTTTTAAAAGTCCTTGTCACCCCATCCTCGGGGTTCAAAATTCCTCTTTGAACCTGTTGTGCAATAAACTTTGGTCTACAGCTCTTTGCTCCAGTTGGTGGCTGGACTCTTTCCTTTATTCTGCAGGGACCCGCAGGCTCTGCCCGACGAGCTGGGGGACTGAGCAGCCTCACACCTAGATTTTTCCAGAACATTTGTAAACCAAGGTATATTTCGAGCCAAAGTCTCCTCTTGCTAGCCCTCCCCTGTGCCTGGTCCGCTTGTGGTTTACTCTGTGCATGCTCAGAGAGTCTCGGTTGGGCTTTTGTGTGTCTCGGGGACTGGACCCCAGATTTCGGAACCAGTCCTGGGGCTCCATCTTGCCATGGAGCAATTTTTTTTGGGGGGGGGGGTCCTAGGAGGGGCCTTGGCTGCAAGGAAAGAGGTTACACCAGAGTTTCACGCCGAGTGTAACTACCTGGCCACGGATTGGTACGCATCACGGCTCTTACTCCCGAATCCTGATGGTCTGCTGGATTAGGGCACAGGAGAGCAGAAACAAGACATCAGATTTAGGATTTAGCGGTCATTCCTGCATTGCAGGGGGCTGGACTAGATGGCCCTGGAGAACCCTTCCAACTCAAGAATGCTATGATTCTATGACTGAGGGGGGACAGGGAATGGTTTTGCTCAACCCAGGAATGCAAGAAGCTTCCTTAAACCAAGTCTGAACATCTAGATCAGCATTTAAAGCCCTAAACAGCCTCGGTCCTGTATACCTGAAGGAGCATCTCCACCCCCATCGTTCTGCCCGGACACTGAGGTCCAGCACTGAGGGTCTTCTGGTGGTTCCTTCCCTGTAAGAAGTGAAGCTACAGGGAACCAGGCAGAGGGCCTTCTCGGTGGTGGTGCCTGCCCTGTGGAACGCCCTCCCCCCAGATGTGAAGGAAATAAGCGGCTTTCTTATCTTTAAAAGACATCTGAAGGCAGCCCTGTTTAGGGAAGTTTTTAATATTTAATGCTGTACTGTTTTTAACACTTGATTGGGAGCTGCCCAGAGTGGCTGGGGAAACTCAGCCGGATGGGCGGGGTATAAATAATAAATTATTATTATTATTATTATTATTATTATTATTATTATTATTATTATTATTTCCAATACAGACTGGCAGCGGGAGCTCTCTAGGGTTTCAGATAGGGGGCAGTGCCAGCCCTACCTGGGATGGAGCCTATGACATTCTGCATGCCAGGCAGCTGCTCTGCTGCTGACCAATAGCTGTTCCCTTCCTGCCATCCCGCCATTCATTTCTAGCTACTTTTCTGGTTGCGGGGAGGGGGGTAGATATAAGCTTCCTTTAGCTGCAGTTCCTGCATTGCAGGGGGTGGACAAGAGGACCTCTGGATTCCTCCCAACTCTACAATTGTATGAGTCTACCTTTTCCTCTGCTGGGAGAAAAGCAGTTTCAGAAGGGCAGTTTAAGGAGACGTAGGGCGGGAGGGATACGGGTTAAGCATCTTCCCCCTCACCATCATCCCTTTGATGAAACTGGCAGCCACTCCTGGCTGCTTTTCAGAGTTTATTTTTTTTTTAAAAAAAATCAATCAATCAATTGATTTATTCATTGCAAACCTTCCACTCACAGAGCAGCTTCGTGTCATAAAACAAAGAAACAAGTACAGATTTTTTTTGGGGGGGGGAAACACACATTGCAGTAAACAAACATCAGAAACATTGCCGTAATTAAGTGGAACGCAGCCATCTATAAGTCAGAAGACAGGCGGCAATAAAAACAGAAGATTAAAAGCCTCTCAGAAAAAGAAACATTTTGAAATTGCAGGTCTGGCGAGGAGGGAGCCATGCTTGTGCATCTCATAGGGCTCTGCTAAAGGGCATCTTGGGGCAAAACTGTTGGCATGCAGAGGGCCAGTCCCACTGTGAAGACCATCACCTCTGTTCCGATGTAAATCACCAACCTGGGCTTCCAAGCCAGGATACACTATCAGCAGACTGAACTGCACACACGGAATAGGCGTGAGGCATGTGGAAGCATATTACAACTACAGATTTATTAATCATAAATCAGGACAAAGAAACATGTCGTCTCTCTCTTGTCATCTGAGAGAGAACAGCTAAAAGCAAAAGCTGTGCACAACGGAAGTTCCCAGAAAACTGTGCTGAAATGTAAACAGGCATGTGACAAGCAACAATTCCACATGTCTGCTCCTTAAGGTGGAATGGAAATGTCAACATCCCGACATCACTCTGGGATCTGGAACCTCCATTCTGTAGGCAAGGCTGGATTGCTGCAAGGAGCTGTAGGTGGGGCTTCCCTGGTACTTGACCTGGAGGCTGCAGCGAGCGCAGAACGCTGCAGTATGATTGTTGTCGGGAGCGAGGCCTTGTCAGCATAGAACCCCTGTGCTCAGAGACCTGCACAGGTTGCTGATTTGCTAACAGGCAGAGTTGAAGGTATATATAAAAGCCATCAACAAGTTGGCACCAGTTTAGTTGCAGAATTGCATGAACCCATATGCTCCCACTCGACTGGATCGATTTGCAGAAGTGGCCCAGTTGCAAGTGCCACATAATACCTGTCCTGTTTTTGTAAGAACTCAATCTCTTAGTGAAGCCACGTTTACACTTTGGAACTCCCTGCCTATTGATCTCAGGCAGGCGCCTTCACTGGGCATTTTTCGGTGGCTTCTAAAACACATTTTTGTTCAAGCAAATCCTGTCCAGATTTTTTAGAAAGTGACGCATGATTTACTGTGGTTTTAGTCTGTTGTTATTTTAACCCTTTGGAAGAATTAAACTGTTATTCATTCTCCTGATTGATGAATTTAGTGTTTCATCTTTTTGTGTAAACCGCTTTGAGGTTTTTTGTTTAGTTTTGCTTTTGCAATCAAGCGGTGTATTTTATGGAATTAAGTGAAATATGAAATCAGCACCATGGAGAGCACCTGGAAGACAAGGGAGATGCGAGGCCAGTGGGGTGCTTGACATGAGATGAGCATGGAAGCAGATGCGTCACTGCCAGGCCAAAGAAAAGGAGCAGATCAATAATTCACTGGGGCCAGATTGTGTTCTGCTCCAGAGCTCCATCCCACCCATGAATTTTTAAAAGTAAACAGGGATCAGGTTATATTTCCCAGGGCCGACTTTCTCCCTTCTCCAGGAACACAAAAGACCAGGCCCGTGACTTGCTTAGAGGATAAAAGCTCGGAGGCAACAGAGCCTCGCTTGCTTGAAAGCTGGGTCTAAAAATATTTAAATGTTTCCAGGATGTGGGCACTGCTGGCTTGGGAGCCCTATAACAAGGACCCTAGGGAAAGCTCTCTCCAGGAGGCCCGTTCAATGTTATTTTAATTATTATTTTCTCCGTGGGCCTCAAGGTGGTGAGTACATGGCTCTCCCCTTCACTTCATCTGCACAACAACCCTGTGAGGTGGGTTAGGATGAGAGCCCAAAGTCGCCCAGTGAGCTTAATGGCGGAGTGCAGATTGGAAGACTGGTCTCTCACAAGCCCCAGTCAGATGCTCTAACCGCTGCAACATGCTGGCTCACTGGAAGTATGCGCAGGGGAAAGGCAGTGGAGCTGGGGGTCTTTGCGCATTAAGGTAAAAATAGCTTTTTAGAGCCAAAAGGTTTTCAGGATAAAATGTAAAAAATAAATCCCCAAATTTGAGAGTGTCAGTTTGGGGGCGGGGAGATATGAGTTCTATTGAGCTCAGTGTAAGTTACTTCTGAGTAGACATGCACAGAATTGTACTGTTAGTGGAACTTAAAGGTAAAGGTAAAGGGACCCCTGACCATTAGGTCCAGTTGTGACTGACTCTGGGGTTGTGGCGCTCATCTCACTTCATTGGCTGAGGGAGCCGGCGTACAGCTTCCGGGTCATGTGGCCAGCATGACTAAGCTGCTTCTGGCGAACCAGAGCAGCGCATGGAAACGCTGTTTACCTTCCCGCCGGAGCAGTACCTATTTATCTACTTGCACTTTGACGTGCTTTCGAACTGCTAGGTTGGCAGGAGCAGGGACCGAACAACGGGAGCTCACCCCATTGTGGGGATTCGAACCGCCGACCTTCTGATCAGCAAGTCCAAGCTCTGTGGTTTAACCCACGGAGTTCCCAATGAAATCAATGGGATAACTTAGTCACGACTGAGTCCTCTTGTTTTCAATGGGAACTACGTTCCACCAGCTTAGTGCAGATGAACCACAGGGCCTTTGCATTTGAACAGCATTTGCGGAAAATAATTGAAAATTACTTCCTCGGAGAGGAAGAACGCTGTAAAACGTCCCAGTGCAAATGAAAAATTGTTGTACGGATGAACGAGGAAATATTGTGAATAATTAAATCCCCCTCATTCCACCCCACTGGCTCATGAATCACTGCACACCATATTTACCCTTCGAAGTCATCTCCGTCTTCGCCCAGACTGGTCCGTTTACATGACAAATGGAGAAGCAGAGTTAAAACAAATTGCTTGTGTTGTTTAATGGAGATATTACTTTAACATTTAGAGCTACATGCAAACATCACGGAATTTCACACAAGCATGCAGCAGAGACAAACTAATATATGAGAATACAGGTGATATAAACAGTACAGCACGATTAAGAACCCTTCACTGTCCAAAGGCCTGTTGGAATAAAACCGATTATGCCCGCTGGCGGGTGGTACAAGATGGGGGCAGGGGGTGGAGGCCGGGCACACACAGGCACCAGAGCAAAAAAATTGTGGGTGCCCAGGCCCCTAGGCACCCCCTGGAGATGGCACTAGTGGGCTAGGCAAAGGTTAGGCATGTTTTCCCACCTACTGCTTTTCAGCTATGAACCTCTCCCTCCTTCTCCTCCTGCCCCCCCTGCCAGCTTTGCGGCTGCTCGGTGCCAAACTGGACCCATCCCCAAATGTCCAGTTCGCTCCTCGGAAGCAGAAGAAACCACGCAAAATCTGAACAGCAAAAACTGGTCCTGATCAAAAATGGCATTTCCTCGTTCCACGTTGTATTCAGAGCCAGCAGTACAAGACCGAACGCAGTAGCGGAAGGCAGTAGGAAATAATATAATATAATATGGAGACCACCCCCAACCAGTAAACAGCTAGACCCCTGGGGTGTCAATAAACAGAACCCCAGTTTCTAGGTCCATAAATAGTAACACTCTAGAGGTCCCGGGCCCAAAGGAAGTGAGATTAGCCTCCACCAGGGCCAGGGCCTTTTCAACAGTGGCCCCAACTTGGTGGAACGCTCTGTCTCACGAGACCAGGGCCCCGCGGGATCTGATTTCTTTCCGCAGGGCCTGCAAGACAGAGTTGTTCCGCCTGGCCTTTGGCTTGGAATCAACTTGATCCCCTTCCCCTCTTTCTTTTTCCTTTCTTCTTCTGTGATGGAACTCCTATTTGGGGACTTCCCTGCCTTTTCTGGCCCACATAGGACCAGTCTGGATAGTTGGCCTTGGTGAAGACTTGACGTTTTCATTCCCCAAAAAGTTTTTGAGGTTCTGCTGAAATGAGGCTGCATCTTAATGTTGTATTTTAATCTTGTTTTTTAAGTTGTATTTCAATCAATTGTTTTATATTTGGTGTCAACTGCCCTGAGCCTGGTCTTGGCTGGGGAGGGCGGGATATAAATAAAATTTATTATTATTACTATTAGGAGGATGCTTTGAGTGTTGGCTTTGCTGTGTGTAAAGGGGCTGGCTTTGGTCATCTGCAATTATATGGCACCCTGTGCAAGCCCCAAAAGTGGCAGCCCCAAATGGATCTTCTCAATTGTGGGTCTTCTCAATTTTGAACCTTCTCAGCTCAGTGCCCTGTGTGGGAGAAACTGTCAACTCTACCCTAAATCTGGCATTCTTTGTGTGTGCATATAACTATAAAGTTGTGAAGGCCTTTCCTCCTCTCCTCCTCCATGAATTTGTCTGATCCTCTTTTAAAGCCATTCATCACTGACTCCTGTGGCAGGGAGTTCCCCAGGTTAACAATGTCCTGTGTGAAGAAGGACTTTCTTTTATCTGTGCTGAATCTCCCGGCAGATGTTTGCATTCTGGTTCTGTCAGCACAGCACTTTTCCAGAACAGCTTTGGACAGCTGAATTGTGATGAGCTTTTTACAAAAAAAAAAACAAAACACCCAAAATACGAGGGGGATGAACCAAACAGACAAGGCTGGGATGCAAAAGCGGCTGATCTGCTGGAGCCTTGGCAGAGCCGTTCATTGATTATTTCCATCCAAGGGAAGGTTTGTTTTCTCCTCCCGGTGGGAATGGAAATTAGCTGACTAATGAGACATCTTTCCCAACTATGTCAAAACGCAGTCGGCAAATGCTTCGGTAATGAAGCCTGCAGGAGCTGCCAAATCTCACCGGAATCGTCAGTGGATTTTTCTCTCCTTTCTTGCAGAATGGACAGCGCTGTCAATACTAACCCAGGTAGGAAGGAAGAATAAGGGAAAAGGGGAAGGTAGTGATGTATGGAAGTGAGAGCTGGACCATAAAGAAGGCTGATCGCCAAAGAATGGATGCTTTTGAATTCTGGTGCTGGAGGAGACTCTTGAGAGTCCCATGGACTGCAAGAAGATCAAACCGATCCATTCTGAAGGAAATCAGCCCTGAGTGCTCACTGGAAGGACAGATCCTGAAGCTGAGGCTCCAAGACTTTGGCCACCTCATGAGAAGAGAAGACTCCCTGGAAAAGACCCTGATGTTGGGAAAGATGGAGGGCACAAGGAGAAGGGGACAACAGAGGACGAGATGGCTGGACAGTGTTCTTGAAGCTACCAGCATGAGTTTGACCAAACTGGGGGAGGCCGTGGAAGACAGGAGGGCCTGGTGTGCTCTGGTCCAGGGGGTCACGGAGAGGCGGACGCGACTAAATGACTAAACAACAACAACAAGAATGTTTGCTTTGAGCTGCTCTGGATGGGAAGACCAAAACCAATAGATTCAATTCAATCCAATTCAAAGTGTTGTTGCTGACCTTTAAAGCCCTAAACGGCCTCGGTCCAGTAGACCTGAAGGAGCGTCTCCACCCCCATCCATAGCTGTCAACTTTTCCCTTTTCTTGTGAGGAATCCTATTCGGAATAAGGGAATTTTCCTTAAAAAAAGGGAAAAGTTGACAGCTATGCCCCCATCGTCCAGCCTGGACACTGAGGTCCAGCTTCAAGGGCCTTCTGGCAGTTCCCTCCCTGCGAGAAGCAAAGTTACAGGCAACCAGGCAGAGGGCCTTCTCGGTGGTGGCGCCTGCCCTGTGGAACATTACAAGGAAGATGATTCCGACTAAATATCAGGAAGACCTTTCTGACAGTAAGAGCTGTTCAATGGTGGACCAGTCTCCCTCAAGAGGTTGTGGGCTCTCCTTCCCTGGAGGTTTTTAAGCAAAGGTTGGGTGGTTGTCTGTTAGAGATGCAATAGCTGTGATTATTCCTGCCCAGGCACACTCACCCACCCCAATAAAAAAGAAAATGTGTAGAAAATGAGTCAGGGAACTCCACAGAGTATGTTTCCTGAGCCTGAGCTGTGAACCAGGGCTCACATACTCTGTGTGTTTTCCCTTCCCTGGTGGGGCTGATATGCTTTTAACAGAATGTGCAGCCCAGCAGAAACGAGTGCCAGTTCTGAAATCTGGTCTCTCGTGAAGCTGCTGATAGATGCTGTCCGTTGCTGGAAGGAAGCAGAGATGCTCAGTGCCAAATTGCTTAGGCAGAAGTGCCACAGGTTCAGTTCCTGCTATCTCCCATTTTTTAAGAAGGATCCCAAGACCACAGGTGTTGAAATGTCCTCCTTCCCAGAGACCTTGGAGAGCGACAGCTTCAGACTGTCACACTATTCTGGTCTATTTGCCTCAGCAAACAGAAAGCAGCCGTTTCAAATGTGTTTATTATGTCAGAGAGAGAGAAAGAAGAGGCAAGGCTAAGCATTGTCAACCTGTGAAGTTAGGAAAAGAAAAACCTGTGGATTTTTCCTCTCCCCCTCTGGCTCTTTAAAGGCCACCTGTCAGCACACATTGAACATGAAGGGCAGTTGAGGAAGGATCTGAGCCCTTGGGTAGGTTGCTATGGCAGCAGCTGCAATAATTAATGCCACCCACTTTTCTAGCAGCACAGAAATATTCCCATGCTTGGCTTCAGAGGCACGGGGTGGACTAAGTTGCTGAAAGATTGCCAGGAGGAAATCCACCAGCTCGGTACAAGCACTGAGAGTCAACATGAGCCAGCAGTGTGACGCTGCGGTCAAAAAAGCGAATGCAATTCTAGGCTGCATCAACCAACATCTAGTAACCGGGTCAAAGGAAGTCATAATCCTATTTTGCCTTGGTCAGACCCCACCTGGTCTGGGGGGTGGATGAGGGGTCTCTTTGGGTCCCTTCCAGTTTTATAATTCTGCGTTAAGACCCTTCAAGTTAAGTTCTCAAAGACTTAATGACAAGGAACTTCAGAAGGGAATATACAAGATCATCCTAAAGTTTGATTGAGGACTATGAATTGCAGGTACAGCCAATTGCATAGCAGGGAGAGCCTCCTATTTTGCCAAAGAAAAAGTGCTTCATAGTCTAACTATACATTTCCCTCATATCTTATTCTGTATAAATCTGTTTCATATGTTCCTATAGATCCGATGATGGGATCTAGTCCACAAAAACGACATTAAGAGATGGAAAGACTTCATTGCTTTTGTGTCGCACGCCTCTGCCCCAATTCCTTCTCAACATGCAGATAAACCCTGTGTGAAGAGTTGGGGGTTATTGTTTTGTTTTCATTATTTACTTGTGTTTATATATTGTATTTTATTCTGAGAACCTCCCTGAGATCTTATGGTGAAGGGTGGTATATAAATTTTAAAAAGAGAACAACAACAATAAAAGTATACTAAGGTCAAAGAACACGATAAATTGAAAAGACCGCTGCCAAAAAGCAACAGCCCATAATATGAATAGTTTTAGACCATGTTTTGCCAACCTGGTACTAAGCAAAAGTTTTAGATTAAAAATCCCAGCAGTCCCTGCATTCTACAGCCATTCTACAGCCACTTGGTTTCCACCTACCTCATAGCAAATTGTCACAACTTTCTTGGTATTGGCAGTTAGGCATTGGTATTGCTCTGTAGATGGAAGAGGGGAGGTAGCGCCATCACCTGCCCCACATATTGAAGGGTAGTCCGGTAAAGGATTCCAGGGGGCGTGGCCCTGTCCGAAACCTGGGGAGGTGAGGGCCTGAGGCACGCCCCCAAGCGGTGACCCCGGGGGAGTTCCTAGTTGATGTGCATCAACCACCTACTGGTGGTTAAACCTTCCCGGACTTCAAGCGGACGGGCTGGAGTCAGATATAGTCAGTGAGGACCAATGCCTAAGCCAATACCGCTCATCACCTATAACCAATAAAGCTGTGGCCTTATTTAGCCCATTAACCTTAATAATTGTGTCATGTGTCTTTATTTCCACTGGGGGGGGGGGACTGGAACTCACCACGCAACTTCCAGCGTTCATTGGATGTCTGCAGGTTCTAGCCTTATGACGGAGATGAAATTCCTTTTATTCACCTTCTCCACAGATGGTGGATCCTCGTTGGCCCACAAAGCAACCCCATCACAGTTTGTCCTGCCCCGTCCCAATTCTTTCCCTCGTCTACAGAACTATGACCCAGGATGCAAAGACTCGCTCACATGCTTTGATATCACACGCCCCACGGCACTCCACACTCTTGGACAGGTTTGCACAGATCAGAGAAATCGGCACCAGGTGAGATCTCCCTGCCACCGCCCCACATTCTCATGTGCCATGCAGGGGAAGAGAGGTGGCGCAATACAGCCTCTCCTGCCTCATGGCTGCGCTTCATCCTTCACCTTTGCATGAGCAACTATGAGGACCAGGAACGATGGTGGCGATTCTCCGCCTTCCCTGCAAGGACAGCTGTTGCCCACCCAGCTTCTCCTCAACACCACCACAGCAATCCAGAGAGGAAACCCAACTTTCTCTGGGTTCCTTGTACCTGGCGTTGAGAGAGCCCTGGCTGATGGTGTCCCCCTCGCCCAAAAGCTCGTCGTCGCTGTGGTAATACATCTCGTCCTCTTCTTGCCTGCGTGGATGGGTGGCAACAACAGGAATGGGATTACCCAAGTTTTACCTGTCTCTTTGAGCACCGGAAGGCAGCAGGGATTGGCGATGGCATTAGAGGTTACCGCCCACACACTTCCACTGCGCTTTTGTGGCACCTCGGTAAAACCACTTCTTACTGTTTGTAGCAGAGTTTTCCCCGGAGGCAGAGGGCAAGAACAGGGGTCATACTCAAATTCACAATCAAGAGCTTCTTTATTGCTTGACTAGTTGCACAACCATTTCTGTTCCTATTACAGTGGCACCTCTGGTTGTGAACGGGATCCGTTCTGGAGGCCCGTTCACAACCTGAAAAGAATGCAACCTGCGTCTGTGCACATGTGGGTTGCGATTCGCTGCTTCTGCGCATGCGCATGGTGTCATTTTGCGCATCTGCACATGCGCGAGCGGCGAAACCCGGAAGTAACCCGTTCCGTTACTTCCGGGTTGCCACGGGACGCAACCTGAAAACGCGCAACCTAAAGCAAACATAACATGAGGTATGACTGTATATACAAGCTATTTACATTTCTTCTTTATCTCTCCGGCATGGTATAATCTCAGTCCAGTAATTAACAATCCTGAAACAGCAAAATTCAAAGTATCGGCAGCATACATTGTCTTACTTCCAACCTTGTTGTCAGCGTGTGTGCTGACAGTGTGTGTGTGCTTTCCTTGTGTGGAAATTTCAGCCTTCCTCCCTTTATTTGCACCTCCAGCTGTCACCAACTAAGCCTAGATTGCCACTCTTACACACTCAAGAAAATTCTGGAGCCCACTTTAAAGCTTCCAGGAACTTTTATCTGTATCTTAAAGAATGTTTTCCTGGCAGATGGGGACAAGAGTGGCAACCCTAGCAGAACCGGGCTGCGATTCCTGAATTGCCTTCTGGATGCTGAAGGAAACAACTTGTGGGTGACAGTCACATTTGTGAATATCCACCTTGAGTCGTGCTCTCCTTCCTTGCCATGCATGAAGCAACCTTCAGCTCAGAACGACACATTGTGAAGCGATCAAAGAGTTCCTGATCCACCATTGGCCTTGAGATATGTGCTGCGGTTGTGAAGGATCTGTGCAGGAGAAATCCAATGGGCGCAGATCCTTTCTCCACTCACTGGTTCTATCCACCCAGGCTGTTTTTTACCTGCCAAACTTTGAGACCAGAACTAAGTCTAGGTGGCGGTGGTGGGTCAGCACTGGCTGCAGCTATATTTGCAGGTGAGAATCTGAGGACATTGGGGAAATTAAGCAAGCCATCGATGTGTCACCTGCCACATCTCCTCTGAATATGCCCTTCCATTTACGTTGCCCTGGTCAAGATTGCTTTAGGTAAAGGTAAAGGGACCCCTGACCATTAGGTCCAGTCGTGACCAACTCTGGGGTTGCGGCGCTCATCTTGCTTTACTGGCCAAGGGAGCCGGCGTACAGCTTCCGGATCATGTGGCCAGCATGACTAAGCCGCTTCTGGCAAACCAGAGAAGTGCACAGAAACACCGTTTACCTTCCCACCAGAGCAGTACCTATTTATCTACTTGCACTTGGACGTGCTTTCGAACTGCTAGGTTGGCAGGAGCAGGGACCGAGCAACGGGAGCTCACCCCGTCACGGGGATTCGAACTGCCAACCTTCTAATCAGCAAGTCCTAGGCTCTGTGGTTTAGCCCACAGCGCCACCCGTGTCCCTCAAGATTGCTTTAGAATCTGCCAAAGTAGGTGATATATCCTGATCTCTCCTCGCTCCTCCGTCACCTGTGTTATTGTTGTACACAAATTACCCACCAGAGGGCATGACATGCAAAACCAACTCGCTGGTTCAGCAGCCTCTTCGATTATTCCTGGAGTTGTACAAAACCTTCAAAGCGCCAGCGTCAATTGCGGAGCCAGGTGTATAATTCTCCTCTAAGCACTTTGACTGGGGGAAATGATGCTCTCTCTTCCCTAAGCCATGCACCAGATAACCTCAGCTTGGGAGTTTGCAGAGTTTTATCGCCCATGTTGCTCCTGACATATTTTATTTCTACCAGGCAATGTCACGCCACAGAGATGCAACGTAGCAACCGACCCCAAGGGTCATCCAGTCCAACCCTCTGCAAGGCACGCATCGCGGCTAAAGAATCCCTGACTGGTGAGTCTGTTCCGCTGTTGAACAGCTCTAACCATCGGGAACTGAAGAGGTGACATGTGACTGCCTCTCCTGGTCTGCCCCGCAGAGGACCTTAAGGTCCATGAATAACCATAGTTTAGAGGTCCCGGGCCCTAAGGAAGTCAGACTATCCTCCACCAGGGCCAGGGCCTTCTCAGTGATGGCTCCGACCTGGTGGAACGCTCTGTCCCAGGAGACCAGGGCCCTGCAGGATTTAACCTCCTTCCGCCGGGCCTGTAAGACAGAGCTATTCCGCCTGGCCTTTAATTTGAATTCGGCCTGATCTTTTATTTCCCTTCTCTTCCCTCCTCTTTTATGAAGATCACCCGCTCTGGGACCCCACAGCTAATTCTCCCCTGGCCTCCTCACTGGCCCAAGTAGGACCAATTCAGACAGCTAGCCCTGGGGATTATCTAATGCTTTTTCCCCCTAAACTGATTTTTGAATTTTATTGTTATTCATGTTTTTATACTGTATGTTATGCTGCTTTTATAATTAAGTGTTTTAAATTGTTTTAAATTTGTTGTTAGCTGCCCTGAGCCCGGTTTTTGAACCTGGAAGGGTGGGGTATTAATAAAATTATTTTAATAATAATAATAATAATAATAATAATAATAATAATAATAATTTATTAAAGAGCTGAAGGGTTGTCTCATGGAAGATGGAGCAAGGTTGTCTCCTGCTGCTCCAGAGGGGAGGACCTGAACCAATGGATTCAAATGACAAGACGGGAGATTCTGGCAAAATTTTAGAAAATATTAGGAAGAACTTTCTGACGGGAAGAGCTGTTTGACGGTGGAACAAACGCCGTCAGAAGGTGGTGGGCTCTCCTTCGCTGGTGTTTTTACGCAGAGGTTGGACGGTCAGGGATGTTTTATCTGTGATTTGCCAAATGACCTTTGGGTTGGGCCAGATGACCTTTGGGGGTCCCTTCCTGTGGGATGTATCTTCACTGTAGCAGTCGAATACAACATTTCTGTTTCCTAGAGTGGACACGCAGGGGAATGTTGGTCCAGCCAGGAGGACTTCCTGTCACACCTGGTCTGGAGCCTCCTTCTTCTGTGTGTGACCAGGTAGATGGGCGTGACCCTGGCAGACCCTATAAAGGGGCAAGTCACGCCACACGGCCATCTTCCTCTTTTGGCTCATTTTGGCTCAGGTATACGGCCTCAGTCCTGTATACCTGAAGGAGCGTCTCCGCCTCCATCATTCTGCCCAGATGCTGAGGTCCAGCTCCGAGGGCCTTCTGGCGGTTCCCTTATTGCGAGAAGTGAGGTTACAGAGAACAAGGCAGAGGGCCTTCTCGGTGGTGGCGCCTGCCCTGTGGAACACCCTTCCTTCAGATGTGAAGGAAATAAGCAGCTTTCTTATCTTTAAAAGACCTCTGAAGGCAGCCCTGTTTAGGGAAGTTTTTAATAATTTAATGCTGTACTGTTTTTAACACTCAATTGGGAGCCGCCCAGAGTGGCTGGGGAAACTCAGCCAGATGAGCGGAGTATGTATGTATGAATATATATATATATATATATATATATATATATATATATATATATATAATTTTCATCTTTTGCCATCTTCTGCTGGGTCTTAGCCAGCAGCACATGACTCATCCTTTCAGAGGATGAAAGCCACAAGGTAGAAAGGCTGAGGCCTGGCTACAAATGTGCCCGTAACTACAAGATAAAGCCTGCCTTCCGGACAATACTGTGAACTGAATGTAAGAAAACTTTATCATTACTTTTAAAGAAGACTGTCGCAAATTAAGAATGGATAAATATGAAGAAATCTGGGAGGAATATTCAAGCGATAAGACGGACAGCAGCGGGAAGTAGGGGGAGGAGAGGTGGGGAAATATTGTTAAAAAGGTGTAGCCATAGGTATATCAGTACAGTGGTACCTCAGGTTAAGTACTTAATTCGTTCCGGAGGTCCGTTCTTAACCTGAAACTGTTCTTAACCTGAAGCATCACGTTAGCGAATGGGGCCTCCTGCTGCCGCTGCACTGCTGAAGCATGATTTCTGTTCTCATCCTGAAGCAAAATTATTAACAAAGCACTATTTCTGGGTTAGCGGAGTCTGTAACCTGAAGCGTATGTAACCTGAAGCGTATGTAGCCCGAGGTACCACTGTATTCAAATCTGAATTGGCAAATTGTGTTATTATGGTTTTTGTTGTATGTGTGTTTTGAAAAAAATGATTAAATTAACAGAAGAAGAAGAAGAAGAAGAAGAAGACTGTTGTGTCATTATTGTTTTGAAGAGGGAACTAAAGGGTAAATTTTCCAAGAACAACCCAATCTGGACTAGCCAGACTGGATTGCTCAACTCAAATGATTCTAACGAATCCATCAACTGGCTTCCTGCAATGTACAAGGGGATGTGTTCCGCTACTAGGTCACTAGCGTGAGTGAGGAAGGATAATATTTAATCAATATATCCTCTCCCACTATCCTCAACATCCCCACACTTCCAACTCTGCAGCACTCCACTTTTCCTTACTGAACCCAGGACTTCTTGCTTTGCCTGCTGTGATGGGATGATGAGCTGCTTGTGCGTAAAGTTCCTAGTCCCTCAGTGTTTGGCTAAGTCCACAAACCACTGTCTGTAACGGAGCTCCATAAGCATGGCTCCGTCAGTCGCTGGCAGAATCCGACAGTGGGCGTTTACGAAATTTCTTCTAGCATAAAAGCTCCTTAACGGAAACACGTCTTCTGGACTCTCTGCGTGACAGTTTCCGGCGAGGAGTGGGTGTCCCTATAGGAGGTCCTGAAACCTCCCCGTTGTTCTCGCTGGAATTGTCTCTGAGCCATTCTTCCGACTCACTTTCCCTTGGAGCTCTTTCTCTCCCCCTGCTGGTTCCCTCCTCCGCTGATAAGTCTCTCTCAACCTCTGGGAGCCCTTGCACCACCGGTTCTTCCGATGACAGTTCCCTGACACCTGCCTTTGCTCTGCTAGAGTCTGAACTCCGGCTGTGAACTTGCTCCTTGCCCCAGAACCCCTTGGCCATCCAGAACAGAACTGTGGCTGGGCACAACCTGGGCTGGTAGACGCTGAACGGAGAGCTTCTCCCCATCCGGAATGGGAGCAATTAAATAGTGCATCTGACCTCTGAAATGGGGGCCGTCAAAACATGCTCAGGCTGGTGCATGATGCCCATTAAAGCTGCTGCTGGCAACAAGAATTGTTAACGTATTGATCTGGGAAGTTGATCTACAGTTCTAATTAGATGTTTCAGCCCAGTTTTGTACAGCAGATTGGCTGGTTACGGCGTCTTTGCCTCCGTGAGGGTCATCTCTCTGTGGCCTGAAAGAAAGAACACCCTGATTTTTTTCTTTATTAGCCTGGTCTCCCTTGCACTGGACCATGGCAGGATTCCCTCCTCCTCTGGAGAAGAATACGGGGCTGACACTTCCAGCAAAATTACGAGAAGGAAGAAAACAGGGCAGGCAGGCAGGCAGGCAGGGCGCCGCTGCCAGGAACGGATGAAAAAGAAACGACCGTGGTTAATCTGGCAAGTTCTGCAGAAGTAGAAATGAGTGGTAAAAAGAAAGGAGGAATCTCAAATGCAGATTTCGTCAGATTGGTTTTCTGGCAAACTGGACTGGTGTGAGAAAGGTCCCCCCGTGCCCTATGCATAGGAGCAATTTGGAAAGCACCACGCACAACTTTAGCTGCATGCATGCGGGGCTCTCGGAATTGAACCCCCGTGAAAAATGTGCTCGTACTGTACAGTGGACGTTCGGGTTGCGAACGTGATCTGTGTGGGAAGCATGTTCACAACCCGCAGCGTCTGCAACCAGCAGCGCCGCGTCCACACATGCGCAGGTCGCAATTCGGTGCTTCTGCGCATGCGCAAGCGTCGAAACTTGGAAGTAACCCGTTCCGGTACTTCCGGGTTCAGCACAGTGTACAACCCGAAATCACACAATCGGAAGCTTCTGTAACCCGAGGTATGACTGTACTGAATAAAATCTGGTGTGAGCCTCTGTCCTGGAACCTGCAAGGGGAATTTCCTCGTGAGCAATATGGGCGTTTTTTCCACCTCTACAGTTGATTCTATTATTCCTTCCTTCTTTCCTTCCTTCCTTCCTTCCTTCCTTCCTTCCTTCCTTCCTTCCTTCCTCACTCACAAGAGGTCCTGCTGGTTGATGGTGAAGCCAAACACCCAGCCCCAGGCATTTGGGTTGTTATGGAAATGACAGGGGAGGGGCACATCTTTGAAGTTGTTACAATGTTACATATATTATGCCTGAACGTATCCTTTCGACTTGACAGCTCAGGGGAGACACCTGGCTTTACATATTCATAGAAAATCCATACTTTAACCGACTCTCCTCATTCCAACGCCATTGTAACCCTTAAAGAACGGTGAATTTGGGCTCCCTCCATGAACCAAGAAGCAAGACGTCCCGTAGGCAGCAGAAACAGGGCATCCCGCCATAATTCCCCAAGCGTGAGAGCACATACACGGCCCCCCACCCAGGGAGTGACCAGGGGGGCAGCACTGGACATCCGCAGAGGCAGTTGTGCAAGTCAGGTGTTCTGAAAGCACATCTCCAGATGAGTCCTGAGGGCAAGGAGATGTCAAGAGTTTTATTGTTTTTTGGGTGATGGGGACTTAAGAGGTGTTGGGAAAGGCGTCTGATAAAAGGACCTAATGTTGAACTTGTGTAACCCTTGTATACCCCTCCCCATTTGTGACATGCCAGTGATGTAGTGATGATGTATCAGTGATGCTGCTCAAAGTGTATTCTGGGGGAAAGAGGGAAGTTTTAAAAGAGGACGTCACCCCATGCTTGGGGTTCCTACTCCTGTGGGGACCAGATGCATAACAATAAAGATCGTGGTCTACTGACTGCTGTTTTGCTCCAAATTAAAGGTAAAAGGAAAGCGTAATGCTGGTGGTCAACAAAAGAGGTTAAAAGACTCTCTCAAAGCAAATTTTAAAAAATGTAGCATAAAGGTAAAGGTAAAGGGACCCCTGGCCGTTAGGTCCAGTCGTGGCCGACTCTGGGTTTGCGGCACTCATCTCGCTTTATTGGCCGAGGGAGCCGGCGTACAGCTACCGGGTCATGTGGCCAGCATGACTAAGCCACTTCTGGCGAACCAGAGCAGCGCATGGAAATGCCGTTTACCTTCCCACTGGAGCGGGACCTATTTATCTACTTGCACTTTGAGGTGCTTTCGAACTGCTAGGTGGGCAGGAGCTGGCACCGAGCAACGGGAGCTCACCCCGTCACGGGGATTCAAACCATCAACCTTCTGATCGGCAAGTCATAGGCTCTGTGGTTTAACCCACAGCGCCAACCATGTCCCAAATTACTTGGCTGGAACTTCCTTCTTTAACTGACCACATAGACCCGCAGGGGACTTGCACCCCAACGAACAGGGCTGCTGAGCAGTCTCTCACTCCAGAATCTTTTTCCTTAACAGGGTCCCCGCCTTGCGAGTTGCATTTCAGAAGGTGCATCTCCTTACCTCCGGAGAGCCCTCTCTGCGGCGCTGGTCTTGCTGGGAGACTGCCGCTGCGGGGGCAGCAGGATGTCCATCTCGTGGGGGTCTCCCTCCGAGGGCGCGTTGGGACTCTCCAAGAACTCGTTGTCGTTCCAAGCCCCCACGGTGCCGTCCATGGCCTGGTACCTGATCTCGAGGGAGATGCTGGTCTGCAACAGAGGAACCAACAACACACTTACTCATGGGTAGGCAAACTAAGGCCTGGGGGCGGATCCAGCCCAATCACCTTCTGAATCCAGCCCACAGATGGTCCGGGAATCAGTGTGTTTTTACATGAGTAGAATGTGTCCTTTTATTTAAAATGCATCTCTGGGTTATTTGTGGGGCATAGGAATTTGTTCATTTTTTTCCTTCTTCAAAATATAGTCATCCCCCCACAAGGTCTGAGGGACAGTGGACCGGCCCCCTGCTGATAAAGTTTGCTGACCACTGCACTTACTGGTCTGTTTCCTGTGTCATCCTGCCTCCCTCTTCCTTCTCAAATCGGAGGATGGATGGCGGCTAACAGATTGAGGTTGAATCCTGACAAGACAGAAGTACTGTTTCTGGGGGACAGGAGGCGGGCAGGTGTGGAGGATTCCCTGGTCCTGAATGGGGTAACTGTGCCCCTGAAGGACCAGGTGCGCAGCCTGGGAGTCATTCTGGACTCACAGCTGTCCATGGAGGCACAGGTCAAATCTGTGTCCAGGGCAGCTGTTTACCAGCTCCATCTGGTACGCAGGCTGAGACCCTATCTGCCTGCGGACTGTCTCGCCAGAGTGGTCCATGCTCTGGTTATCTCTCGCTTGGACTACTGCAATGCACTCTACCTGGGGCTACCTTTGAAGGTGACTCGGAAACTACAACTAATCCAGAATGCGGCAGCTAGACTGGTGACTGGGGGCGGCCGCCGAGACCACATAACACCAGTCCTGAAAGACCTGCATTGGCTCCCAGTATGTTTCTGAGCACAATTCAAAGTGTTGGTGCTGACCTTTAAAGCCCTAAACGGCCTCAGTCCAGTATACCTGAAGGAGCGTCTCCACCCCCAATCTTTCTGCCCGGATGCTGAGGTCCAGCGCCGAGGGCCTTCTGGTGGTTCCCTCATTGCGAGAAGCAAAGCTACAGGGAACCAGGCAGAGGGCCTTCTCGGTAGTGGCGCCCGCCCTGTGGAACGCCCTCCCATGAGATGTCAAAGCGATAAACAACTACCTGACATTCAGAAGACATCTGAAGGCAGCCCTGTTCAGGGAAGTTTTTAACGTGTGATATTTTTGTGTATTTTTGGGTTCTATGGAAGCCGCCCAGAGTGGCTGGGGAGGCCCAGCCAGATGGGCGGGGTATAAATAATAAATTATTATTATTATTATTATTATTATTATTATTATTATTATTATTATTACTTCTCAAGTCTCATTTTGGCCAGGCAGCTTTCAGCAAGTGCCACCCAAGTTGGACCCGAGAGGGAGTGTTCCTGCCACGTAAGTGCCTCGGGGAGAAGGCCCCGCTCCTCCCCACTTGCTCAACCTTTCTGCAGCTCAGTGACAGGGCAGTGGGGCGCCAAGCTGGCCCCTTCCAGCAAAGGACAGGAAGGGACTTTCAGTAGCAGACATTCAGCAGGAGAGGAACTGGGTGCGTCTTACCGTAGCTGACGGCACAAGATATGGGGCATAAGAACATAGGGAGAGACTACAGTCATAACTCTTGGGAGAAAAGCAATGACAAACCTAGACAGCATCTTAAAAAACAGAGACATCACCTTGCCAACAAAGGTCCGTATAGTTAAAGCTCTGGTTTTCCCAGTAGTGATGTAGGGAAGTGAGAGCTGGACCATCAAGAAGGCTGATTGCCAAAGAATTGATGCTTTTGAATTATGGTGCTGGAGGAGACTCTTGAGAGTCCCATGGACTGCAAGAAGATCAAACCTCTCCATTCTGAAGGAAATCAGCCCTGAGTGCTCACTGGAAGGACAGATCCTGAAGCTGAGGCTCCAAGACTTTGGCCACCTCATGAGAAGAGAAGACTCCCTGGAAAAGACCCTGATGTTGGGAAAGATGGAAGGCACAAGGAGAAGGGGATGACAGAGGACGAGATGGTGGGACAATGATCTCGAAGCCACCAGCATGAGTTTGACCAAACTGCGGGAGGCAGTGGGAGACAGGAGTGCCTGGCGTGCTCAGGTCCAGGGGGTCATGAAGAGTCGGACACGACTAAACGACTAAACAACAACAACAACAGTCATACCTTGGGTTACAGAAGCTTCAGGTTGCATTTTTTCAGGTTACAGATGCCCCGAAACCTGGAAGTACCGGAATGAGTTACTTCCAGGTTTCGGCACTCGCGCATGCACAGAAGCACTAAATCGTGCTTTGCGCATGCACAGAAGTACCAAATCGCAACCCGTGCGTGTGCAGACATGGTGCTGTGGGTTGCGAAAACTGCGGGTTGCAAACGTGCATCCCGCACGGGTCATGTTCGCAACCCAAGCGTCCACTATATGGCCAATGGCCCATCGAGTCCAGCATTCTGTTCTCACAGTGGCCAACCAGGTGCCCATTATGGGAAGAAGCCTAAAAACATGCAATGAGGTTGAGGGTACATTTTGTCAAAATGTGGTGGACTTGTAAAAGTGTAAAAGTGTATTGGGAAATGATATATAATGAATTGAAAAAGATGTTTAAAAGCTAACTTTCAAAATACAACAACAGAAGCCTTTTTGTTGGGGAAATTCCCAGGTGTCAAATATGTATGCTACAATTGCGGCCCGTGTTCTGTTAGCCCAAAAATGGAAAACAAGCGAGGTCCCAACCAAAGAAGAATCGCAACTTAAGTTGACAGAATTTGCGCCGCTTGCAGATTTAACATAATGAGAGAACAAGACGAATGCATGTCTAAAGAAGACTGGAAAATGTTTACTGAATATAAGGGGGGAAATTGTGTTTATTTATAAACACTGGTAGCAGTAAGATAAATTCAACAGTGTAGATGGATTACTGAATGGTTTAGTTCATGTAAAATATGCAGGGATGTGGGGTATGCAAAATGAACCACGGAAAGAGGAGAAGGGAAGTCGTTGATTTAAGGTTGTTTAAATGAATGGGGACACGGGTGGCGCTGTGGGTTAAACCACAGAGCCTAGGACTTGCCGATCAGAAGGTTGGCGGTTTAAATCCCCGCAATGGAGTGAGCTCCCGTTGCTCGGTCCCAGCTCCTGCCCACCTAGCAGTTCAAAAGCACGTCAAAGTGCAAGTAGATAAATAGGTACCGCTCCAGCGGGAAGGTAAACGGCGTTTCCGTGCGCTGCTCTGGTTCACCAGAAGCGGCTTAGTCATGCTGGTCACATGACCCGGAAGCTGTACGCCGGCTCCCTCGGCCAGTAAAGCGAGATGAGCGCCGCAACCCCAGAGACGTCTGCGATTAGACCTAATGGTCAGGGATCCCTTTACCTTTACCTTTAAATGAATATTTTGAAATGTAAATTAGAATATAATATTATATATATATGACCTGAGATGCCGAGCAGGGGGCAAACAGAAGTTTTGGGTGGGGGCTACAGGTCTCACCCACTTTTGGGGGGTTATATTGGGGTCTTGTGGACAAGCACCATTCAATTTATCTGCTCAGCAAAGCATCTCTCCCCGTCCCCCAACCACAGGTAATGAAACCTCGGTTTCTCTGGCGAGCTTAGATGCAGCTCACCTGAGCATTGCCACAAATTGGAAACCAGAAAAACCAAGAGGATTGTGCCTGACACGATTTTCCCTTCTTTCGTGTGGTTGCCACGGTTACTGCATCGCAGGCATTTCTGTACAGCTGTACAGAAATAAATAAAAAATGCCCCACACATCTGAATCTGGTCATTTGCTAAAAGTCCCAGTTGCTGGAATGAGAGAGCCGGTGTCATGGTAGTAGAGAGCTGGGCCAGGAATGGGAGAGATCCGGGTTCAAATCCCTCAATCAGCCTTGCCTCTCCACCTAAATACCTCACAGGGTCGTTGTGCGCATTGAATGAAGAAGGGGTAAACCGTGGTCGCCACCTTGAACTTGAATGGCGGGATATAAATGCAATGAATGACTGAGTGATGGGAACCGCAAGACGCGTCACTCGAACCAAGTCGCTAGTCCTCAATGTGATGCAGAAAAAAAAACCTTGTGTGGCAAGGGACCCAGGGGCCGCAAGGCTATTCCAGCAGCTCAGCAAGACCCACACAGCAAATGTGTGTGTGTGTGTGTGCTTCTTCAAAAGGAACTAAAGGCCGATTTGCACAACAGAAACTTTGTACATGGCAAAGGGACATTTCCCCACAAAGCTGGTATAAATCCTGTGGTCTTCTGCAGTCTCCACATTATCATGTCTTAAACAGCAGGAAACTTGTTGTAAGTGCGGTCAAGACTTGACAGTTTTCTAAGGCTCTTGGCATTCATATTTTTACCAAGCTGATAGTCCTCATTAAAATGCTTTTTAATGACATTATTTCATTGCACATGGACATCAGACAGCCACTTTCGCTGTACTCTTCCTGACACCTGCTAAAAACATTTTTGTGTAGGTAAGCCGACCCAGATATGCAGAATTTTAACCTCTTCTTTAGCTTATTGCTGATTTTAATCATTTTTGAATGTCTTGAACAGCTGCTTTTAACTGTTTTCCCTGACCTTTTTATTATTTCAGCAAACCACTTTGCAACTTGTTTTTCCCACCCTTACACTCAAGTGTATCAATTCTTTGAAATGAAAAAAAATGATTCATTCTGGAAAATGAATAACTGTGGTCTCACCATCAGATAAGTTGGAGGGGGGGCAGATAAACACTTATCCGTTCACCTTGAAAACTCCCAGGGATTTGCAAGCATTGGTTCGGAGTGCTCAGAAAACCTCAAGGGGCTTTGAAAGCGCTCTCAGGAAACCCTTGAAAAGCAAAGCCCCCATTGTTTTCCACACACATCCTGAAAGCAACAGACGGTGTTGTAAGAGGCAGAAGGAAACAACCTGCAGACCTGAAAAGAGCTGGGAGGGAAGGAGGTAAATGTCAACCCATAACTGTAAAGCGAGAGGGCGAGAGAATCATAGAAACATAGCACTGTACAGCTGGAAGGGAACTCCAGCGGTCATCTAGTCCAACCCCTGAAATGCAGGAAACACAGGTAAAGAATCCCCGGCAGGTGGACACCCAACCTCTGCTGAAAATCCTCCAAGGAAGGAGAATGTACCACTTTTCAAGGAAGTTTTACTGTAATAATAATAATAATAATAATAATAATAATAATAATAATAATTTATTACTTATATTCCACCCATCTGGCTGGGTTTTCCCAGCCACGCTGGGCAGCTTCCAACAAGAGATTAAAAATACATTCAAACATCAGTCATTAAAAACTTCCCTAAAAAGGGCTGCCTTCAGATGTCTTCTAAACATCAGATACAGTGGATGCTTGGGTTGTGAACGTGATCCGTGTGGGATGCACATTTGCAACCCGCAGCGGTGCATTTGCACATGCGCAGGTTGTGATTCGGTGCTTCTGCTCATGCACGAAGTGTGATTTAGCGCTTTTGCGCATGCGCGACCCCCGCAACCCAGAAGTAACCCATTCCGGTACTTCTGGGTTTCGGCGGGTCCGTAACTCGAAAAAACGCAACCTGAAGTGTCTGTAACCCGAGGTATGACTGTAGTTGTTTTTTTCTTTGACATCTGATGGGAGGGCGTTCCACAGGACGGGTGCCACCACCGAGAAGGCCCTCTGTCAGAAAGTTCTTCTGAATGTTTAGTCAAAATCTCATTCCTTGGAATTTGAATCTATTGTTTTGGGTCCTATATTGGTGCAGCTGGAGCAACCTAGTCAGATGGATGGGGTACAATTATTATTAATTATCATCATCATCATTATCTAAATGCAGCACTTCACATTTGTCCCTGTTGAAATTCAATGGGGTCTTCTGAGAGGGTCTCCAGTGGTGGGTTTGAGATTTGCCATTGTCCCCCCACCCAAGGTAAAGGTAAAGGAACCCCTGACCATTAGGTCCAGTCGTGGCCGACTCTGGGGTTGCGGCGCTCATCTCGCTTTACTGGCCGAGGGAGCCGGCGTACAGCTTCCGGGTCATGTGGCCAGCATGACTAAGCCGCTTCTGGTGAACCAGAACAGTGCACGGAAACGCCATTTACCTTCCCGCCGGAGCGGTACCTATTGATCTACTTGCACTTTGACGTGCTTTTGAACTGCCAGGTTGGCAGGAGCAGGGACCGAGCAACGGGAGCTCACCCCGTCGCGGGGATTTGAACCGCCGACCTTCTGATCGGCAAGTCCTAGGCTCTGTGGTTTAACCCACAGTGCCACCCGCGTCCCCCCCACCCACCCAAAGCACCTTCAATTTTCGGACACATCCTGAGGGTCCCAGGTCACTTCATGCATCACTTGACCACATTTACCCGGATGGAAGCATTGTTGTCATCGATCAAGGTATCCGTCACCTCCAGCTGCCCTTCCTCCACCACCTTCTGCAAGACCATCTGGAACGTCCCGATGAGCCTATGAAGAAAGAAGGAAAGGCTGTGAGGGACTTGGACACCCACACATTCCCCTGTGTGCCAGTGCCAGTGTGGTGTTGAGTGCCAGTGTGGTGTAGTGGTTAAGAGTGGTAGTCTCGTAATCTGGGGAACCGGGTTCGCGTCTCCGCTCCTCCACATGCAGCTGCTGGGTGACCTTGGGCCAGTCACACTTCTCTGAAGTCTCTCAGCCTCACTCACCTCACAGAGTGTTTGTTGTGGGGGAGGAAGGGAAAGGAGATTGTGAGCCGCTTTGAGACTCCTTTGGGTAGTGATAAAGAGGGGTATCAAATCCAAACTCTTCTTCCCTTCTGATGGGGTGGGCCAGACAGACCTCAGTGTTGGTTATTGCACATTAATTGCACTGCAGAAGGCGTTCTGGGGAGACCACACATTCAACAAACGCAAAATAACTTTCGCTAGGTTTTCCCAGTAGTGATGTATGGAAGTAAGAGCTGGACCAAAAAGAAGGCTGATCGCCGAAGAATGGATGTTTTTGAATTCTGGTGCTGGAGGAGAGTCTTGAGAGTCCCATGGACTGCAAGAAGATCAGACCTCTCCATTCTGAAGGAAATCAGCCCTGAGTGCTCACGGGAAGGACAGATCCTGAAGCTGAGGCTCCAAGACTTTGGCCACCACCTTGGCCACAGCTTCAGGATCTGTCCTTCCAGTGAGCACTCAGGGCTGATTTCCTTCAGAATGGAGAGGTCTGATCTTCTTGCTCTGGCCTTTAAAGAAATACACATCTTGTGGAACAATAATGAACCTTCAAATCTAAAAAGACCTTTCAACACTCAGAACTCCCAAGACCTAGGAAGAAAGCAAAACCGTTCTCCGAGAAAAGATCAAGGCAAAAAATATCAGCACACAGGTAGCCAATGTAAGAACATAAGAAGAACCGGCTAGATCAGACCAATGGCTCATCTGGACCAGCATCCCGTCCAACCAAATGACCCAATGGGAAACCCGGAAGCAGGACTTGAACACAAGAGCAACTCTCCCCTCCAGCAATTGGTCTTCAGAAGCAGTGCTGTCAGAAGTGTGGGATAACCAGCCTCATATAACCAACAGGCTTAAGGCTAATTAATGCTTGAAGGGGTTAATACCATAGAGTAAGCTGTCCTGCCAGGCTTAGCCTAGGTCACTTCCTCTCCACTTCAACCCCATGGCTCTCACAAGCCACTCTTGTCTTCCTGTACCAATAATTTAGGAACTTTCACCACTTTGGAACTAAGTTTTACTGCCTGTGCAACCTTTCCAACTGGTGTATGGAAAAGCACATGAATCTGACCTTTGGATATTTGTAAGTAAATCACTTTCAAGAAGAAGAAGCAGAATTTTAAAATGTTTTACTTACCAAACATGTGGTATTTCCTAAGCTGAGGGAAGAGGGAAGTTTTGGAACCCATAATGGCATATTTTAAAAGTCTTACAGTCTATATTTCACAATAAGAAGATAAGAGCCTTGTGGGATCAGGCCAATGGCTCAGCTAGGCCAGCATCCTGTTCTCACAGTGGCTAACTAGATGCCCCAATGAGAAACCCACAAGCAGGATTCGAACACAAGAGAAGGACTTCCCCCCTCCTGTGGTTCCCAGAAACTGATATTCAGGGGTATCGCTGCCTCCAACTGCAGAGGCAGAGCATAGCTATCCTGGCTACTAGCCATCTATAGCCCTCTCATCCTCCATGAATTGATCTAATCCTCTTTTAAAGCCATCCAGGTTGGTGTCCGTCACTGCCTCCTGTGGCAGGGAGTTCCATAGTTTATGTGTTGCGTATCATGGTATGTACCTTAGAAGAACTGCACTTGTACCCCTGCATCATTGCAGGGAAAACATGCAGGTGAAGCAGTTGGTGACCTGATGACCTCACACCCCAAGGGCTGCAGCGTCAGTTTGCATTTCTTAGTGCAGAAAGTATTGATCTGATGTGTAGAGATCTTTCCTATTCTAATTTATTCAAGAGGGTTCTGGAAGCTTCTGTGCGTGAAAGAAACAAGCAGCAGGTTCCTGATGTTTGGATTATTCCTTCCGAGAAGATGAGTACAGTGGAACCTCAGGTTGCGAACGTGATCCGTGCGGGAGGCACGTTCACAACCCGCAGAGCTGCGTCTGTGCACGTGTGTGATGCAATTTGGCGCTTCTATGCATGCGCAAAGCACGATTTAGTGGTTCTGCGCATGCACGAGTGCCAAAACCTGGAAGTAACCTGGTCCGGTTCGGCGCATCCGTAACCCAAAAACGCGCAACCAGCAGCATTCACAACCCAAGGTATGACTGTACAGCTGCCTTAAACTGGTCCCGTTATCTCTTCTGTCAAGGTCATGCTGACTATAAGAGTAAGGCGAGAAGGAGCCTGGGTTTCATTTTCTCTCTCTCTCTCTCTTCTGGTGTGGTGTTCTGTATATGGTGTTAAGGTTTAGACCTGTTACAAGTTATTTTAAGTTTAAATTAAATTACCTTAACTGGATTTCTTATGGAAATCCTGAATGTATTGGATTTGTGACCGTTATGCTCATTTGCTTTCAGTTGGAGTAAAGCTCTGCTGGATGAAATATTCATTGCCTCTATTTTGGGGGGATCCTGCAACATGTTTAAGTTTTACTCTGCTAACTATACGTTGGAATCTAAAGGTAAAGGACCCCTGGACGGTTAAGTCCAGTCAAAGGCGACTATGGGGTTGCGGTGCTCATCTCACTTTCAGGCCGAGGGAGCCGACGTCTGTCCACAGACAGCTTTCCGGGCCATGTGGCCAGGAGGACTAAACCGCTTCTGATGCACGGAGGACCGTGACAAGTGCCAGAGCACATGGAAATGCCATTTATCCTCCCGCCACAGTGGTACCTATTTATCTACTTGCACTGGCATGTTTTCAAACTGCTAGGTTGGCAGGAGCGGGGACAGAGCAATAGGAGCTCACCCTGCTGCACAGATTCGAACCACCGACCTTCTGATCGGCAAACCCTAGGCTCAGTAGTTTAGGCTACAGCGCCACCCGCGTCCCTGTGTTGGCGATTCCCAGGCAGGTGGGTACACCATACTCTCTTCTCCTCAGGTCCATGAGGCTGAAAAAGAGCACCCAGGAGCCTTCAAAGAGCTGTTCCGCACTGCAAATTAGAAAATCAATGGCATTTGGATTAGATGAACCTAAGTTTACACAGTCGGGCAAGAGACAACACCTCTGGGCAACCTCAGCCTTTGGCTCCAATGAGGGAGAAGCAATGCCTACTTTACCGGGAGAGATGTTCTAGTTAGATATAAGCAGTGGTTCAACATGTCTGCAAAGAGAATATGAGGGCATAAGGTGCTGGATCAGGCCCAAAAGGATCCCATCTAGTCCAGCATCCTGTTCTTACACTGGCCACCCCAGAAGCCCAGCCCCAATGGCCTTCATTTGCAAATGGGTCATTGAGGTTTCTCCTTCTTCTTCCTCCTCCTCTTCTTCTTCATCTTCTTCTTCTTCATCATCATCATCTTATTCTTTTTCCTCTTCTTCCTCTTCTTCCTCTTCTTTTTCATCATCATCATTTTCTTCTTCATCATCATCAACATCATCATCTTCTTCCTCCTCTTCTTCTTCCTCTTCATCATCATCATCTTCTTCTTCTTCTTTGACATCATCATCTTCCTCTTCTTCTTCTTCTTCTGCGATCCCTCGTAGCCCAGTAAGATTATTTTCCATAAACACGGTTTTAACAGTGAGTCCATAAGTGACTGTGGAGGCCAATTCTGGATCCACACGTCCTTCCACAGTGGGGACATTGTGTTGGAATATCTTCCCTTCAGCTGTGGCCCTACACAGTTGTCAAATAAGTTGGAGTTCCTGTTATTAAATATACCAAGGAAAAAGCACACCAAGAACTCAGGCCAATGTAAGTTTCAATAGTGGGAGTGGTCCCTAATCACAAATCAATAGTCAATAGTAACAAAAACAAATCCATTCAAAAGTATGTATTTTGACAAGAATTACAAACTCAAGTAGAGATTACAAATTCTAACAGAGATTACAAACTCAAACTCATAAAGATACGTATAACACAATGATTCATTACAAAGATTTTCTCTTTTTCACTCGACAATAATGTTGATCCTTATAATTTATCAGCTTGCAGACGGAGACTCAGTTTCAATCACTGAGCAGAAGTCAGAAGTCAATTATGGATCAGAAACCAAGACAGGGCCCTGTTTCGAGGTATTCACCTTCATCAGCTGGAAGTATCAAATATTGCATGAAAATACATCTAGATTCTAAATTATCATAAGTTATAAAACAATCATAAATTATAAAACAGTATTATATACCATTTGGTTCCTTACCTAATTTTTAAAGGGTTTAGTTTTGGTTGCTATTGACGCCTGCTTTTTGGGAGAAAAGCAATGACAAACCTAGACAGCATCTTAAAAAGTAGAGACATCACCTTGCCAACAAAGGTCCTTATAGTTAAAGCTCTGGTTTTCCCAGTAGTGATGTATGGAAGTGAGAGCTGGACCATAAAGAAGGCTGATCGCCGAAGAATGGATGCTTTTGAATTCTGGTGCTGGAGGAGACTCTTGAGAGTCCCATGGACTGCAAGTAGATCAAACCTCTCCATTCTGAAGGAAATCAGCCCTGAGTGCTCACTGGAAGGACAGGTCCTGAAGCTGAGGCTCCAAGACTTTGGCCACCTCATGAGAAGAGAAGACTCCCTGGAAAAGACCCTGATGTTGGGAAAGATGGAGGGCACAAGGAGAAGGGGACGACGGAGGACGAGATGGTGGGACAGTGTTCTCAAAGCAGCGAACATGAGTTTGACCAAACTGTGGGAGGCAGTGGAAGACAGGAGTGCCTGGCGTGCTCTGGTCCAAGGGGTCACAAAGAGTCAGACACGACTAAACGACTAAACAACAACAACAACTATTGACTATCGACTTGTGAGTAGGGACCACTCCCACTATCGAAAACTTACATTGGCCCACATAGTTGTCAGCAATATCAAGGAAGGATACCTGACATTTTCATGTCCATTCTCTCTGTACTGGTTCCTGCTTCATGCTAAATCATCTTTTTTTTTCTAACTTAATGGAACTTCAGATGTTTTCCTTCCTCCCATAAATATCTGATCCTTTTTAAAATTTAAAAGCATGCAGTTCGCCTTCGCTCCAAATTATCCCCTCTGCGCAGTGCGATCTCTCTGGGTTTCTTAGACATGATTTTCCTTCCGAAAGGAAAAAGAAAGCTAAAGGGGCGAGTGCATATTAATATTTTAAGAACAACATTGCAGAGCCTGCGTTTTCCTGCTCCTAGTTAAATGTAGGGCAGAAAGGCAGCCCTGAGAGGGGAGTCTTTGAAGGAGCAATGGCAGTAAGGAGCAATGGGTGGAAGTACTGTTTTTGGGGGACAGGAGGCGGGCGGGTGTGGGGGACTCCCTGGTCCTGAATGGGGTAACTGTGCCCCTGAAGGACCAGGCGCGCAGCCTGGGAGTCATTTTGGACTCACAGCTGTCCATGGAGGCGCGGGTCAATTCTGTGTCCAGGGCAGCTGTCTACCAGCTCCATCTGGTACGCAGGCTGAGACCCTACCTGTCCGCAGACTGTCTCACCAGAGTGGTGCATGCTCTGGTTATCTCCCGCTTGGACTACTGCAGTGCGCTCTACGTGGGGCTACCTTTGAAGGTGACCCGGAAACTACAACTAATCCAGAATGCGGCAGCTAGACTGGTGACTGGGGGCGGCCGCCGAGACCACATAACACCGGTCCTGAAAGACCTACATTGGCTCCCAGTACGTTTTCAAGCACAATTCAAAGTGTTGGTGCTGACCTTTAAAGCCCTAAACAGCCTCGGCCCAGTAGACCTGAAGGAGCGTCTCCACCCCAGACACCGGGGTCCAGCTCCGAGGGCCTTCTGGTGGTTTCCGCCCTTCAAGAAGTGAAGCTACAAGGAACCAGGCAGAGGGCCTTCTCAGTGGTGGCGCCCGCCCTGTGGAATGCCCTTCCTTCAGATGTCAAGAAAATAAACAACTGACTTTTAGAAGACATCTGAAGGCAGCCCTGTCTAGGGAAGTTTTTAATGTGTTATTGTGCTTTTAATTCTGTTGGGAGCCGCCCAGAGTGACTGGGGAAACCCAGCCAGATGGGCGGGGTATAAATAATAATAATTATTATTATTATTATTATTATTATTATTATTATTATTATTGAATTGCAGCGGGAAATTCAGCATTGCACCCGTCAATTTCGAAAGGCCAGGAGAGACAAGGAGAGAGAACAGAAGCAGCGGCTGCTGGATCAGGCCAGTGGTCCATCAAGTCCAGTTCTCACAAATGCAAAGCCAATGCCTCTTCAGAGAAACCCGGAAGCAGGATTCAAGCACAAGAGCTGGTGGTTTCAGAAGGTGTTTGGGCAGACGATGAACAGTTAAGGTGACATATATTTGCCAACAACAACAACAATAATAATAATAAATCATTATTTATACCCTGCCCATCTGGCTGGGTTTCCCCAGCCACTCTGGGCGGCTTCCAACAGAATATTAGAATACAATAGTCTATTAAACATTAAAAGCTTCCCTAAACAGGGCTGCCTTCAGATGTCTTCTAAAAGTCTGGTAGTGGTTCTTCTCTTTGACATCTGGTGGGAGGGCGTTCCACAGGGCGGGCGCCACCACCGAGAAGGCCCTCTGCCTGGTTCCCTGTAACTTGGCTTCTTGCAGGGAGGGAACCGCCAGAAGGCCCTCGGAGCTGGACCTCAGTGTCCAGGCAGAAAAATTGGGGTTGTGTTTGTTGTTGTTTAGTCGTGTCTGACTCTTCGTGGCCCCATGGACCAGAGCACGCCAGGCACTCCTGTCTTCCACTGCCTCCCGCAGTTCGGTCAAACTCATGTTTGTAGCTTCGAGAACGCTGTCCAACCATCTCGTCCTCTGTTGTCCCCTTCTCCTTGTGCCCTCCATCTTTCCCAGCATCAGGGTCTTTTCCAGGGAGTCTTCTCTTCTCATGAGGTGGCCAAAGTCTTGGAGCCTCAGCTTCAGGATCTGTCCTTCCAGGGAGCACTCAGGGCTGATTTCGTTCAGAATGGAGAGGTCTGATCTTCTTGCAGTCCATGGGACTCTCAAGAGTCTCCTCCAGCACCAGAATTCAAAAGCATCCATTCTTCGGCGATCAGCCTTCTTGATGGTCCAGCTCTCACTTCCATACATCACTACTGGGAAAACCAGAGCTTAAACTATACCACAGACTCTTTAGATGCAGTCCTGCATTCCTGAATAAACTACAGTTCGCTGGACAAATAGCATTTGTTGTTCTTGCTGACAGCGCAAGTGGTGCCAACAATTCAAACAAAAAGCACTAGGCAGCCAGAGGCCCTCCTGGTTTTCCCCTCACCCGAATCTCTGCCTCCTTGCCAGCAAAGGTTAGCAAAGATTTACAGTTCCATTTCGCTGGGAATGCTGGCGGCCTTTGAAGTCTTGCTCCTGAACCAAGGGGGCGAGTGAATGTACGGCTTTCATTAACCTCACTTTCCAGGTACCCGCTAAGGAAGCGTCTGAGAACAGGGAGCTCTCCATCATTAAATGCTTTTTGTGGTTAACAAGCAAAATAATCACAGGTCTGGCTTGGGAAAGGGGGAAATCAATGCTTGAAGGCGTAATAGCGTTAAAGAGTGAGGCAGGTCAGAGCATCCATCCTTCCTGCTTGGAAAGAAATTAAAACATGCACAAATTGCATTTCCACAACTGCTAATCTGAGCCACGACAGAGCGCCTTCTTGAACCTTGTTTTAAACGGTCTTTTCAAAATTAGATCTCCAAGCTGCCTGGTGGAACTTTCTTCCCACATTTTTTAAAAAAATAATTAATACCTTTCTTTGCGACCATCTTCAACTGATTCTGTTATTCCTGTACTTCCCAATTAATTTGGAGTCTACAAAGAAAATGGCAATCTTCATTAGCCACGGGCGTTTTTCACGCATTCTCGTTTCTATTTGGCACTTCACACTTTTTTTTATTCGCTTTTGCAGTGCGAAAAACATATTCCTTCTGGCAGGATTGCTGTGCAAGATTCATAGATCCCAGAAAAAAATGGACTTGAGGAGGATAATGAGGCACATAAATGCTGCAGAATGTCCTCGGCATTCTTCTCTGGGAGAACTTCCTGTCAAGCAATTCTTAAAAGGCAGCGTCTGAAGAGGCCTCCTGAGATTTTCTGTAGCAACCTGTAATGCTGTTCAGTCTGGCACATGGGAGCAGAGGTACTTGGGGTGAATTGCTGCAGGCAGCAGCAGCTGGAAAGCCACTCAGGTGGTGATTTTTGTGGACCTCCCAGGAATCCAAATGGTCGTGCAGGTAGAACACTGAGTCATCCCCCAGGGAAATCCAGTCTTTATTATTTGTCTTCTATCACAGTGTTATGGTTTTATTTTATTTTTGTTTAGGGAAACAGGTGGAATTTGGTTGAGTTTCCATTTAAAGGCGAACCAACCTCGTTTGGACATTCCAAAAACAAAATGAAAACTCTGGAGCAAGAAAAATCACGCTTCTGCCAATTTTGCAATGCAGTACCTGTGTCACGTAACACATGCACGAGTGAAAAGTGTGCATGAAAAATTGACCAGCAAGCAGAGATGATAGAATATATGGAACAAGAGGAAACTCAAACCAGAAAGTGAGTAAAGATTGGGCAATATTTAAAGGACATCTTTAAAAGTACTGTGACAATGCAAATCTCCTGACAAATTTAGACTGAATCTCGAATAACAAGGAAATTATAAAAGCAAAAATTTCTCTTGATATGTAACTGTGGGGGGGGGGGACGACGACGACAAGGAAGTGGGTATAGACCAACAATGTGTAAAATGTACAATGAGGTGAATTAGAAGTCAAAAGTGTCTGTGATGTTAAATGATATGCTGTTAGTTAATGTCTAGTTGTTCTGTGGGTATGGTGATAGTTTGTTCATGTTTTTTATGTTTTATGTAAATTGTTTTGCAATAAAGGAAATAAAAAAATTAAAAAGTGTGCATGAAAGCAACTCGTACCAAGTGCAAATTGGTACGACAGCTACAGCTGTTCCTGGGCTGATATTGCTTGGCCACAGTAGTTCAGGGGTTGGTTAATTCAAGACTGCATAATTGCAACACACCCTATGTGGGGTTTCCCTTGAGCTTGATCTGGAAGCTACGATTAGTGCAGATTGCTGCCAGGAGCAAGAGCACATCAGCTTATAACATCTGTGCTCAGAGATCTGCACTGGCCGCCAATTTGGTAGTTTGATGTGTTACTATTAGTATACAGAGCCCTGAGCAACTTGGGGCCAGTTTACCTACGAGATATTCTGACCCAATACATGCCCACTTGACCACTCCAATCTGTAGAACCAGCACTGCCACATAATACTCATTCCACATTTGCAAGAAAAGGGGTGATCTTTGGAACTCCCTGCCTATTGAGATCAGGAAGGCACTTTGCCTGCACTCTTTCCTGCATTTGTTGTTGTTGAGTCATTTAGTCGTGTCCGCCTCTTCGTGACCCCCTGGACCAGAGCACGCCAGGCACTCCTGTCTTCCACTGCCTCCCGCAGTTTGGTCAAACTCATGCTGGTAGCTTCGAGAACACTGTCCCACCATCTCGTCCTCTGTCATCCCCTTCTCCTTGTGCCCTCCATCTTTCCCAACATCAGGGTCTTTCCCAGGGAGTCTTCTCTTCTCATGAGGTAGCCAAAGTACTGGAGCCTCAGCTTCAGGATCTGTCCTTCCAATGAGCACTCAGGGCTGATTTCCTTCAGAATGGAGTGGTTTGATCTTCTTGCAGTCCATGGGACTCTCAAGAGTCTCCTCCAGCGCCAGAATTCAAAAGCATCCATTCTTCGGCGATCAGCCTTCTTTATGGTCCAGCTCTCACTTCCATACATCACTACTTGGAAAACCATAGCTTTAACTATACGGACCTTTGTTGGTGAGATCCTTCATTTATCCACCACCATCATAGGTGACACTTGGCTCTCTGTACTTTCTTCCACATGATCTGACATCTGACTCTCATATTAGGTTCCTGCTAACAAAGCAGCGTAGATCAGGAACCCCCTGGGTCTCTGAAGGCCCCGAGGAGGGAATTTTACACAAAGGAGGTGCATTCTGCTGAGATTTTGTTTCTGGGACAAAAGGACCAGGCAATGGCTTTGTTTTTGTGCCACACTGCTGCAGCACTCAAAGGAGAAGAAATCCAACCTCTCTGTTGCTTCGGGAAACGGGATTCGAACTTTCTGCCTTCCCTCATACCTGGTTAATGGTGGATGAGGGGCTTGCTGTGCAAAGATCCCACTCACTGTAGTATTAACCATTTCCCTCTTTCCCAGATGCACTCTTAGTTCAAAAGCTGCTGCTTAATTGCTTTTGGGATGCTGATTTTCTACAATCAGGTGGAATAAGCATGAAAAGTAATCCCTGGGTCTGGAAAACATCAAGGTTTCTCCCACCAGATATGGGAGGCACAAACGCTTTTGCAATGACCGGGGGCACAAATATTTGGGTGGGCAAGGTTGACATCCAAGCAGTCTAGCATATTGTTCTCACAGTGGCAAACCGGATGCCCCAATCTTCTTCTTTCTTCTTCTTTGGCAATCCCTTGTAGCCGAGTAAGAGTGTCTTTCATGAACACGGTTTTCACAGTGGGTCCGTAAGTGATTGTGGAGGCCAGTTCTGGATCCACACGTTTTTCCACAGTGGGGACATTGGTTTCCAGGCAGGAGTTGATCATAGTGAGGGTTTGCCAAGCATGCCTTCCTCTTAGCATGTTTCTCCCTTGCGTCCTGAGTTCGAGTGTCTTCAAAGCCCAGGACACCTTTGGTAAAGGCTGTTCTCCAACTGGAGCATTCGCAGGCCAGTGTTTCCCATTTGTTGGTGTTTATACTACACATATTAAGATCTGCCTTGAGACAGTCTTTAAACCTCTTTTGTTGACCACCAGCATTACACTTTCCATTTTAAATTTGGGAATAGAGCAGTTGCTTTGGAAGACGATAATCAGGCATCCGCACAACATGACCAGCCCAACGAAGTTGAAGTTGAACAATCTTTGCTTTGACACTGGTGGTCTTTGCTTCTTCCAGTACACTGGAATTAGTTCACCTGTCTTCCCAAGTGATGTGTAAAAATTTTCGGAGACACCATTGATGGAATCTTTTGAGGAGTTGGAGATGGTGTTTATAAGTGGTCCATGTTTCACAAGCATACAGTAAGGTTGGTAGTACAATAGCTTTGTAAACAAGCATTTTGGTTTCCCTGCAAATGTCCCGGTCCTCAAACACTCTGCACTTCAATTGGGAGAAAGTCGCACTCACAGCGCTCAGGCGATGCTGGATTTCAGCATCAATGCTGGCCCTTGTGGAAAGATACCTGCCCAGGCAGAAGAAGTGATTGACATTTTCCAACGTTACACCATCAAGTTGGATTCGACATCCAAGCAGTCTAGCGCATTGTTCTCACAGTGGTGAACCAGATGCCCCAATAGAAAACTCGGAAACAGGATTTGAGCCCAAAAGGAACACTCTCACCTCCTGTGGTTTCCATAAGAACATAGGAACAGCCCCGCTGGATCAGGCCATTGACCCATCTAGTCCAGCACCCTGTTCTCGCTCTTGCTTTCTCTTTTCTTCCTTGATCTTTCTTTTATACAAATATAATAATTTTAATTAAGTTTCCTCTTTTGCAATTTCAAACAAACATTTTACAAACCTTAACGTTTCCAATGACTTCCCTTCTTCTCTTTCTATGGTTCATTTCACATCCCTGCATATTTTACTAACCGTTCAAATCAATTTTCCACTTTTACATCCATCAAAAATTATTTACTCTGTTGAATATACCGTATTTTTCGCTCTATAAGACGCACCCGACCACAAGACGCACCTAGTTTTTGGAGGAGGAAAACAAGAAAAAAAATATTCTGAATCTCAGAAGCCAGAACTACAAGAGGGATCGCTGTGCAGTGAAAGCAGCGATCCCTCTTGCTGTTCTGGTTTCTGAGATAGCTGTGCAGCCTGCATTCGCTCCATAAGATTCACCCACATTTCCCCTTACTTTTTAGGAGGGAAAAAGTGAGTCTTATAGAGCAAAAAATACGGTATCTGAATGCTGCCAGCGTTTTCAGCGGCATACAGTGATTTGCCATATATCCAATAAATGTTTTCCAATCTTCTCTAAAGGTATGTTCTTCTTGCTCTCTTAGTCTATATGTTAAGTCTGCAAGTTGTGCATATTCTGTCAACTTAATTTGCCAATCCTCTTTAGTTGGGACCTCGCTCACTTTCTATTTTGTGGCTAACAAAACCCAGGCTGCAGTTGTTGCATACATCAATAACCTTTTCTGAAACCTGGGAATTTCAGTCTGGGTTATCCCCAGCAAAAAGGACTGTGGTTTCTTTGGGAAAGTAATTTTTAAACCTTTTTTTCAATTCATTATAAATCATTTCACAATTCCCTTTTACCTTTTTACATGCCCACCACATGTGGAGGAATGTTCCCTCTGCTTCTGCATACTTCCAACAGTTATCTGATTCTGTCTTATAAATCTTAGCCAACCTAGTTACAGATAGGTAGCCGTGTTGGTCTGCCATAGTCAAAACAAACAAAAAAATTTCCTTCCAGTAGCACCTTAAAGACCAACTAAGTTAGTTCTTGGTATGAGCTTTCGTGTGCATGCACACTTCTTCAGATACACTGAAACAGAAGTTGCCAGATCCTTCTATATAGTGAGAAGGTGGGGAGGGGTATTACTCAGAAGGGTGGTGGGAATGGGTGATTGGCAGATAGCTGTGATGAGCCTGTTGACGACTCTTAACGACTGCAATAGGTCTTACAGGAAAAAGCAAGGGGGGAGAAGGTGAAAAATGGCTTTGTCATACCAAGAACTAACTTAGTTGGTCTTTAAGGTGCTACTGGAAGGAAAAAAAAATTTTTGTTTAGCCAACCTACTCAGAGATAAGTACCATCTACAGCATCCTATTCTCACAGTAGAGAGAAACCTGCCTATTTTTAGATCAGTCCTGACACAGGAAAGCTCATTTGGTAGAGCACGAGATCCTTAGAGTCGTGGGTTCGAGTTCCACAATGGGCAAAAGATTCCTGCATTGCGGCAGGTTGGACTAGATAACTCTTAGGGTCCCTTCTAACTCTACACTTCTATGATTTGTCGATCCTTGACGGCCTCTTCTGTTTCATTTGTCTAGTCCTGGTCTGAGTACTTTCATCCATTATTCAGCTTATGAATTATATTCATGAGATGCCTCATGAAATCATCTCTGTAGGTGTCATAAAAAGAGAATAACAACACAGCAATGAAAATATTCTAAGATAAAAGAGGACAATAAATATAAAAGACAAGAGGCATAAAAACCTCAAAATATAGTTTTAGACCATACTGTGCTAAACAGGACCGGATTTAGGTTTGATGAGGCCCTAAGCTCCTGAAAGTAATGGGGCCCTTTATATGTCCAGCTGTCCTTTGTCAAGAACAAATTCTCGCTGTTTTGTGTTGAATATATGCTATATGGTAATTTATGGACCTAATAGATCCATACACAACACAAAACACTGTTGCTGTATGTAGGTTTTATTTTATTTGTTTTTTATCTTATATTTTGGAAATGTACATCCAGCGTTTCTTTTCCTTTAAATTTTTTTGGGGGGCCCCAAGAGAATGGGGCCCTAAGCTACAGCTTGTTTAGCTTATACATAAATCCGGCACTGGATATAGGACATAATATTGATCTGAATCTCTGGGGGAAACTTTGGAAGAGCGATCGGAAGTTCACAGAATGTTACTCCTTGAAAGAGAACTAACTGAAAATGATTTACAGGTGGTCTCTTAACTCCGAGCAGACTTGCTAAAATGTATAAGACTGAATCAGATAAGTGCTGGAGATGCAATGAGACTGAGGGTATGTTCTATCATATGTGGTGGACCTGTAAAAGGTTAAAAGAATATTGGGAAATAATTTATAATGAATTGAAATAAATGTTTAAAAGTACTTTTCTAAAACAACAACAACCCAGAGTCCTTTTGGTGGGGATAACTCAGATGGAAATTCCCAGGTGTCAAAAAAGGTTATTTATGTATGCCACTACTGCGGCCCATGTTTCGTTAGCCCCCAAAATGGAAAATTAATGAGGTCCCATCCCAACCAAAGTAGAATGGCAACTTAAACTGATGGAATATGTGCATCTTGCAGACTTAAGTTATAGAATAAGAGAACAAGAAGAGTATACATTTAAAGAAGACTGGAAAATGTTTATTGAATATATGGGTGAAAATTGTGTAATTTGAAAACATTGGCAACTTTAAGATAAACTCAACCGTGTAAAATAAGTTTTGATGGATGTAAAAATGGAATACTGAATGGTTTAAGGTAAAGGTAAAGGGACCCCTGACCATTAGGTCCAGTCATGACCGACTCTGGGGTTGTGGTGCTCATCCCACTTTATTGGCCGAGGGAGCCGGCGTACAGCTTCCGGGTCATGTGGCCAGCATGACTAAGCCACTTCTGGCGAACCAGAGCAGCGCACGGAAACGCCGTTTACCTTCCCGCCAGAGCAGTACCTATTTATCTACCTGCACTTGGACGTTCTTTCGAACTGCCAGGTTGGCAGGAGCAGGGACCGAGCAACGGGAGCTCACCCCGTCATGGGGATTCGAACCGCCGACCTTCTGATCGGCAAGTCCTAGGCTAAGTGGTTTAACCCACAGCGCCACCTGCGTCCCACTGAATGTTTTAGTTTATGTAAAATATGCAGGGATCTATGGCATGCAAACTGAACCATGGAAAGAGAAGGGTGGAAGTCATTGATATTTTAAGGTTGTTTAAATGAATATTCTAAAATGTAAAAGAGGAAAACTTAATAAAAAATACACAAAAAAAGAAGCTTTGCGGCAATGTTGCCCCTTTTCCTTTAGGCAGGGAAATTTCTTCACTCCACGGTTGCTCAGCTGTTTTCCTGCTGCTCAGCAACTGAGCAAAAAATAAGGTTGCCCTCGGAATAGGAGGCCTGGTGGCCGGCTGCAGCGGGGCAGAGAGGGGACTCAGATCGTATTGCAAGTTAATTAGCCACCAGGCGATCAGCGGCAAATGACGTTCCGCCACAAAGCCACGCGAAAAGAACGTTGGTGCATGAATGATTCAGACGGAGATTGAGTATCGCCCCTTTATCTGGAGAGCATCCTGGTAAGCCGATCGCCTTTATCAAGCATCTGTGTGTGTCGTTCATGGACTGTAATAAAACGCACACAGGGACACCAACTCGCTCAACATCTCTAGCCTGCAAGACCTCGGCCCCATCGCAGGGGACATTTTGGACACGTTGGAAGGAAATAAAAGCACCGGAAGGCTGGGGATCTTGACATCACCGGGGATTTCTGCCAGGGACGCCAGGTTTTGAGAAATTATTGCACGCCCTCTCCAAGTAAAAGGAGACGCGTTTGGTGCATCTTTTATGCTTCAGGATGGAAGCAGTTTCTCACATGGTTGGGTGGCCACCTGTCATGGATACTTTTTTTTACTTTTTTTTTCAAATACCCTCCATTGCTTTTTCGTAACAACAACAAATAAAACAAAAAATCCCACATTCAAAAAATTGTATGTCTTCTTATTTACCCTGCGCCTTATTGCGCCCGGACTTCCTTCCATCCCTTCAACAGTTTTCATATCTCAAATCTTTTCTTACAGTTTCTTATTTACACTCCATCCGCATCACAAGATTTACATTAATCCTGCTACAGTTTTTAAATTCTTACAATTACTCCGTATATATTCAACAAATTTACTCCAATCCTTTTCGAACTTTGCTTCTTTTTGGTTCCGAATCCTATAAGTCAATTTCGCCAATTCTATGTATTCAAACATTTTTGTCGGCCACTCCATTTTGTCTGCCAATCCAAGTTGGGATTTCTTGGGATTTCCATTTCTGAGCCACTAAGATTCTAGCGGCGGTCGTTGCGTACATGAATAGTTTGATTACAAACTGTCATGGATGCTTTAGCTGAGATTCCTGCATTGCAGAGAGTTGGACTAGATGACCCTCAGGGTCTCTTCCAACTCTACCATTCTACGATTCTATATCTTAATGCAACGGGGTGAGCTCCCGTTGCTCGGTCCCTGCCCCTGCCAACCTAGCAGTTCGAAAGCACGAAGTGCAAGTAGATAAATAGGTACTGCTCTGGTGGGAAGGTAAACGGTGTTTCCGTGCGCTGCTCTGGTTCACCAGAAGTGGCTTAGTCATGCTGGCCACATTACCCAGAAGCTGTACGCCGGCTCCCTCGGCCAATAAAGCGAGATGAGCGCCGCAACCCCAGAGTCGGTCACGACTGGACCTAATGGTCAGGGGTCCCTTTACCTTTCCCAATGCAAAAACCCTGAGGCTCCATGTGGCTCTGTGCTTTGTAACCATGTTTTTGCACCATTGTGGCCCCACGAAGCAGTGACGCCAGAGGTTTTTGGGGAAAACTCACTTACTGTGGACCATGAGCTGAAATAAAGAGCATGAAATCAACACTCAACTCCTAGTATACTTCAGTAACCTTTCGGAAGTGAGTGCGTTCCCCCTATTCCTGAGCTCAGGGTGCATATATGTGCAAAGAAAGTGAATCATAGAATCATAGAATTATAGAGTTGGAAGAGACCACAAGGGCCATCGAGTCCAACCCCCTGCCAAGCAGGAAACACCATCAGAGCACTCCTGACATATGGTTGTCAAGCCTCTGCTTAAAGACCTCCAAAGAAGGAGACTCCACCACACTCCTTGGCAGCAAATTCCACTGTCGAACAGCTCTTACTGTCAGGAAGTTCTTCCTAATGTTTAGGTGGAATCTTCTTTCTTGTAGTTTGGATCTTGTAGTGATGTATCTTGAAGACACCACAACCTCTGCTGACCTCCCTTCCAAGAACCCCGGACCCCGGGAAAGTGGAGGCACCCCTGGAATTTCTCGCCCCTCGGAGTTCAGGGTTGCACACAACAATGTTGTTGTTGTTGTTGTTTAGTCATGTCCGACTCTTGGTGACCCCCTGGACCAGAGCCCGCCAGGCACTCCTGTCTTCCACTGCCTCCCGCAGTTTGGTCAAACTCATGCTGGTAGCTTCGAGATCACTGTCCCACCATCTCGTCCTCTGTCATCCCCTTCTCCTTGTGCCCTCCATCTTTTCCAACATCAGGGTCTTTTCCAGGGAGTCTTCTTTTCTCCTGAGGTGGCCAAAGTCTTGGAGCCTCAGCTTCAGGACCTGTCCCTCCAGTGAGCACTCAGGGCTGATTTCCTTCAGAATGGAGAGGTTTGTTCTATTTGCAGTCCATGGGACTCTCAAGAGTCTCCTCCAGCACCAGAATTCAAAAGCATCCATTCTTTGGTGATCAGCCTTCTTTATGGTCCAGCTCGCACTTCCATACATCACTCCTGGGAAAACCATAGCTTTGACTATACGGACCTTTGTTGGCAAGGTGATGTCTCTGCTTTTTAAGACCACTGCCTTGCCGTGGTGAAGGGGCTTGAATAACTCAGAGAAGCTATGAACTATGCCGTGCAGGGCCACCCAAGATGGACAGGTCGTAGTGGAGAGTTTTGACCAAACGTGATCCACCTGGAGCAGGAACCGGCAAGCCACTCTAATATCCCTGCCAAGAAAACTCCATGGACAAAGACGACAATGTTACAAGTTTCTAAAAATCCCCAGTGCCGTGATCAGGAACTAGGGGGACATCGGCCCTCACAAATGCATATTTCCTTGTTCTCCCCTGGACTTCCTTGGCTAAAAGGCCTTGGACAGAATAAGAGGTCATGGCAAAACGGAGCTATTGAGTTACCCAGTGGAGGTAACTGAATCAGCCAGGGCCAAAAGTCAGAGGGGGAAAGGGGAGGTAGAGTGACAATAGGATCAAATGCTTCAAATGCAACGGGGAAAGGCGACTGCAGCTGAGAGATCTGAACAGACGGAGGGCTGCATCATGCCCTCCAACATTTCTCAGTTGAAAATAGGGGCATTCTCTCTCTCCCCTCTAAAATAAAAAAATTAAGGTCTTATATATATAATAAATGTTCATAAATGTACCAAGCAAACATGTACATAAATATCTAAACCACATGTCTGAAGCAGCACAGGAAAACAGCCCTGGAACCATTTTGAGTCCCAAACCGGCCAAATGTTTTCTCTGCAAAGTCACAGGAAATTGGAAAAGCATCCCCAATGTCTTTTCCTTCACAAATCCTGTCTTAAGGGTATGTCTGTGTATGAATAGGGTGTGAGCCTGTGACCTGGCTCAGGAACTAAGTATTTATCATTACAAAAGACTGGCCAGGCTCCCCAGGGTGTCCAATCAAGTGAGCATTAACAGGTAACCTGCCAGACAGGAGGTAAACAATGCACTCAGATTTCTGTTGTGGACCGCCCCTTTCTGTGATGTAGGTATGATGTTTCTGGGGGTGGTCTTCGACTCCAAGGCAGGCAATTTAAAATGTCTATATAAGGGCGGGCACACCTTGGTTCTGGTTCCTCCTCCTTTCCTGCGTATGAGGGGAGCACCCTGTTGCAACAGTTCAATAAAGATCAGGCTTACTAGCTGCTTTGCTTCTCAGTATTCTCTGGCTGGCCTCTGTTATTTTCTCCAACCGATGGAGAACCTGCCAAGGACCCTATAAGGGCTCTTGTGTCCCCCAAAAGGGAATAAGGGCAGATTTTCATTTATCACACCTCCAACAAACCCTCCTCAGCCCCCCCCCCATTTTTTTTCTTCCCTACCTGAGCATTTCCTATCAGAAGGAGGAGCCCCAACCCCCCAACACCAAGGGGACCCAGCACACAAACGTCCTCCACCATCCTGAGAAACCCCCTTAATCCCGATTTTATTTTATAAAATGAAAAACACACAAAATAAAAAGGTGCAAAATGAGCCATTGAGGCATAAAGCATTTTAAAAAAAAAATCAAGACTCCTTGAGCTCCCCTCTGCTTCCATTTTCTTCCCACCTGGAGTGGCTCTGCCCTTTGTCTGCCCTTCAGGGCTGGAGCATCATGTGAGGTCAAGCTTTCCCAGATTTCTATTTCAATTTGTTTTTTTAGAAAAAAGAAGAAAAGTTTGGATCTGATACCCCGCTTTATCACTACCCGAAGGAGTCTCAAAGCAGCTAACATTCTCCTTTCCCTTCCTCCCCCACAACAAACACTCTGAGAGGTGAGTGGGGCTGAGAGACTTCAGAGAAGTGTGACTGGCCCAAGGTCACCCAGCAGCTGCATGTGGAGGAGCGGAGATGCGAACCCGGTTCACCAGATTACGAGTCCACCGCTCTTAACCACTACACCACACTGGCTCTCACCCACACAATTGCTCAAGAGATGTGCAGTCTTTCCACATCTGCTGTGGAAGCATCTTTCTTCCACCCAACGAAACTTGGGAAGGAATTTCACTCTTGGCGCAAGTTCAGATTGCTGTAATTTGTCGCTTGGGTGGGGGGAAAATGCTATTTTCATCTCCTTGGTAAACAAATGTATCAGGCATAGTCCTGCGTGGAAGGCGATTGCCTTCCTACCATGTAGGGTTTCTGTGACAAATGGTTTGTGTGTGCCATTGCACTGCCTTTGGAAATTCTCTAATTTGCTGGGCTCTCCCCCAAACCAGAGGGGGAGAGATGAATGCTAGTATTTGTCAGGCACTAGAGAACGAACCCAAGAGAGAAGGCATTGATTTTCTGCTTATGGTACCAAACCAGTCTTTGGTTTGAAGGAGGGGTCTGTAGGTAGTTCAAGGTGGGATACCAGCCCTGTGGGATGTGATACATAAGTAGCAGTCAAATACAACATTCCATGTTTTCCTAGAGTGGACATGCAGGGGGATGTTTGGTCCAGCCGGTCAAAAGCTTCCTGTTTCCTCCTGGCCTGGAGCATCCTTCCTCTTGCATGTGACTAGAGGTGAGCGTGACCTTACCTGTCCAGGTAACAAAAGCACAAGGCATGCAGCACTCTCTCTCTGTCTTTTTGACTTCCTCTCATCGTTGGAGCCGCTTTTTAGCTAGAGATGCCCTGTTGGCTTTCAGCCAACAGAGGACAAAAAGACTCTCTCCGTATGGGATAGAGTCACAATCTGAGATAGACTGAATTGTATAATAGTTAGAGGCTTACACGAGCCTGCAGCCAGCTATCTGCTGTGTATGTAAAAAGGGGGGTGTAAACTCTGCTAAGTAAAGGAACTTGCTAACGCAAGTTAGGAAAGATATTAATAAACAATATATCCTCTCCTGCCACCCTGAGTATTCCCACACAATCTAGTCCAGCATCCGGTCCTCACAGTGGCCAACCAGATGCCCATGGAAGACCAGCAAGCAGGATTTGAGCATCTCATCTCCAGCAGTTTCCAGCATCTGGCATTCAGAAGCATTGCTGTCTCCATCTATGGATGCAGAACATAGTCATCCTGGCTATTAGTCATCTACAGCCCTCTCCTCCTCCTCCTCCATTAATTTGTCTAATCCTTGAAAGACGTTGAGAAGAAGCTGCACTAATTGCAGGGGCTCTCTAAAGGAAGCCCCAGAGTTGGAGAAACAAAACTCACCCCAGACATGCAGAACGCCACTGACCTGTTGGAAAAGACTTTGCTGTAGTTGAAGACCTGGACCTCCAGCATCTCGTTGACGTCGATGCTGCTTGCAACGGGCCATCGGAAGGTCTGCAGGAAGAGAGGGGAGATGTGAGGGGGTGTGGGTTGTGATCCATGAGAGGCAGTCAACTACAACATTCCTTGTTTTCCTAAAGTGGACATGTGAGGGAATGTTTGGTCCAGCCAGTCTAAAGTTTCTGTTCCTCCTGGCTGGAGCATCCTTCCTTTTGCATGTGATAGAAGGTGGGCATGACCTAACCTGTCCAGGTAAAAAAAGGACGAGTCATGCAGAACACCTCTCTCTCTTTGACTTCCTTCTTTGTTGGACCAAAGCTAGCTAGGACTGCTCTGCTAGCTCTCAACTAGCAGAGGCAATAGGATTATTCCCCCATATGGGGTAGATCCACATGTACATATTTGCAACTAAGTCGGCCTTCAGGGATCCAACTGTGAACTGATGTAAGGAAACATCTTTTATTGATTTTGAATAGGATTGTGGCGTCTTTATTCTTTTAAGAGGGATTCAAGGGAACTTACCAGGAACGTACAATTCAATCTGAGACAGACTGAATTGTATAACAGTGAGAGGCTCACACGAGCCTGCAGCCAGCTATCTGCTGTGCATGTAAAAAGGGGGATGTAACTCTGCTATGTAAAGGAACTTGCTAGTGCAAGTTAGGAAGGATATTAATAAAGAATATATCCTCTCCTGCCACCCTGAATATTCCCACAAGGATGTCCTGCTTTGGCCACAGAACTTATAGATGGAAAAGAAGAGCTCTTCAACCGTGGATTTGAAATTCACCATGTGCTGCATTTTGAAAGAAAAAATTCTGGAGAGCTGCACAGGGCTGGATGGGCAGAGGTTTGACTTGGTATAAGGCAGCTCCTTGTCTTCCTCCGATGGTTTTTTGGTTTTACACACAGCTCCTCCAGAGGAAGGACTGAACCAATGGACTGTTATTATTGTTATTATTAATCAAATTTATATACCGCTCTTCATCCAAAGATCTCAGGGTGGTTTGCAAGATAAAAATACAGGATGAAAATGACAATACGGTAAAGGAGATTCCAGCTAAACCTTAGGAATAACTTTTTGACATTAATCGAAATACTTTATTGTCACTTGTACAACTTGTATACAGTGAGGTTACACCAGCACCCCCCCACAGCTTTCTTAGTCTTAATTCCCCTCATTTACTGACGCACCAAACCCGAAAGTCAGTTGCCCTGTTGTTATCTTTTCATTCAGCAGCCTAACAGCCCACGGATAGAAGCTGTTCTTTACCCCGTTGGTGCGACTAATCGTGCTTCTATATCTTTTGCCCGAGGGCAGGAGATCAAGAAAGTGCCGGCCAGGGTGTGAATCATCCCTGAGAATTTTCCTCACTTTCCTGAAGCAACGTTCTTCCACTATTTCATCCAGTGGATTCACGGGACAGCCCATAATACCTTGTGCTGTATTCACCACCCTCTGTAGGCACTCCCTATCAGTTGATGTCAAACCAGCGTACCACACCGTGATGCAGTAGGAAAGGACACTTTCTATTGTGGACCAGTAGAAGGAGATCATCAAATGTTGATTGGCAACGTTCTTCCTCAATACTCTGAGGAGATGGAGTCTCTGTTGGGCTTTCTTAACCACCTGGGTTGTATTTATTTTCCAAGTAAGGTCTTCACTGAGATAAACTCCATAGCTGTTTGGCTCTGGAATGGACTCCCTCAGAAGGGGGTGGACTCTCCTCCCTTGGAGGTTTTCAAGTAGAGGTTGGGTGGACACCTGTCATGGATTCTTTAGCTGTGATTCCTGCATTGCAGGGGGTTGGACTAGATGACCCCAGGGACCCTTCCAAATGAATTCTATGATTCTATGCAGTGCTTTGGGGGGGGATGCAGGGGTATACCCCTAAACATTAACAGTAGTCAACAGGTTCACCATACCCATTGGGTCAGTCACCCATCTCCTACTACCCTCCTGAGAAAAAGCCCACCCCACCCTCCCACTATATATAAGGGTCTGGTGACTTCTGTTTCAGTGTATCTGAAGAAGTGTGCATGCGCATGAAACTTATACGAAGAACAAACTTAGTTGGTCTCTAAGGTGCTACAGGACAATTTTTTAAATATATTTCGGCTGCGTCAGACCAATTCAGCTACCTACCTGAACCCTAAACATTTTGTGAATCTTTGTACTTTTGTCCGTTTACTGTACAGTGCTACCTCGGGTTAAGTACTTAATTCGTTCCGGAGGTCCGTTCTTAACCTGAAACTGTTCTTAACCTGAGGTACCAGTTTAGCTAATGGGGCCTCCAGCTGCTGCCATGCTGCCACTGCGTGATTTGTGTTCTCATCCTGAAGCAAAGTTCTTAACCTGAAGCACTATTTCTGGGTTAGCGGAGTCTGTAACCTGAAGCGCCTGTAACCTGAAGCATATGTAACCCAAGGTACCACTGTATTTATTTTTCCCAATTTGAACTATAAAATGGTGATTTTCTTGAGTCAAAATAAGAGTACAGTGGATGCTCAGGTTGCGAACATGATCCGTGTGGGAGGCACGTTCGCAACCCGCATCGTTCGCAACCTGCAGCACAGCGTCTGCGCACGCTCGGGTTGCGATTCAGCACTTCTGTGCATGTGCAAAGTGCAATTTAGTGCTTCTGCGCATGTGCAAGCGCCAGAAGTAACCCGTTCTGGTACTTCTGGGTTTCGGCGCATCCGAAACCCGAAAACGTGCAACCTGAAGCGTCTGTAACCCGAGGTATGACCGTACCCCTAGACAATTTTTTAGGAAAAAAAGCACTGATTCTATGAACCCACACAGGCTGCCCACCCCCTGCCCTCCTCGTCCTCCTCTGCTGCCCGTCTTTTGCTCTTAATTTCCGTGGCCTCTTTGTTCACTTGCTTGCAAGTCCAGGCGTGCGCCCCGCTGGGCGAAACAATTGCAGAAGGAAGGTTAAGAGACCGTCTCCAATATCCAAGCACCGTTACGCGCACTCTCCTCCCGTGGGGAACAGCGCAGCAAAACGCTGCTGCTGAACCGCAAGCAGTAGATTGGCTGGGAAGGGAGGAAAGCTTCGTGCAGATTCAGTGGGAATGGAAAACTCTCAGGGGCGGGTCAAATGCTAAGGATTCGCCTTCATTCAAAACGTTAAGGGCAAGACGACGATTGAATTCCTGGATGAAAAACGAAGGGCTTCTTTTAAAAAATCGTTGCCATGTTTTATACATTGACATCAACCGCGAATCCTTTTATTGCAGAGTTTCACAAGCAAAGGAGAGGTCCATAAGAATATGATGGAATTTTAGAAAACAGTGTGAATAAAAGCCCCCGTAGTCTCTCCTAATTCTAGAATTTGTGGACCCCCAATGAAGCTCAATGTTGGAAGATTCAGGTCAAAGAAAAGAAAAGCATAGGGTATTTTTGGAGCAGGAAATCGGGGGAACTGAGTTCTCTTACCTTCTTTAAAATTAAATATATTTTTTCCCACTGGTGGGGCTGGAACAGACCTAGACCCAATGCCTGAGCCAAAAATCCACCTACAGTGGTACCTCGGGTTAAGAACTAAATTTGTTATGGAGGTCCGTTCTTAACCTGAAACTGTTCTTAACCCGAAGCACCACTTTAGCTAATGGGGTGTGATGGCCTGGGACTTAGGCTCGGACTCGGAACCAGAGGAGTCTCAGTCTGCAACGGATTCTTTGCCTCAGGCATCATCTGAACCAAGTCTGGGGCCTGATTCTGAAGAGTCCCAGTCTGCACAGGTTGCTCTGCAACAAGCACCAGCTGGGCCGAGTCAGGGGCCTGAGCCTGCCCCGGCTCCAGATGCGGGGATTCCCTCGTTGCCTTCAGCTGGGCCATCACTTACAGCTGCTCCACTGCCAGTTGGGTCAGGGGAGGCTGAGGCGGCCTCTGGGTCTAGTCACCCACCGACATCTCCCGAGCTGCAGAGACTGAGGTCTGAGAGAAGGAGAGACCTGAGTACTTGCAGGAGGAGTGCTTGCCTCCGGGCGAGACAGGGAGGTGAGTCGCCGGGGGATCAGGACTGGCTGTTACCCCGACAGAGATAAAAGGCTGTCAGACCCCGCCCCAGGTTGCAGGAGCAACATTGCTGTTTGCCAGAACCTGCCTGAGATCCTGTACCTGACCTTGCCTGGTTTGCTGCCTCGTGTCCTGCCTTGGCCCTGTTGGACTGACTCTTCACCTAACCCTTGGATTTGGGACCGGACCCGGACCGTGTTACTTGGGTTACCCCCGGGCCCAGCACATGGGGCCTCCCGCTGCCGCCGCATGATTTCTGTTCTCATCCTGAAGCAAAGTTCTTAACCCAAGGTACTATTTCTGGGTTAGCGGAGTCTGTAACCTGAATTGTCTGTAACCCGAGGTACCACTGTATATCTGTAGTCAATAAAGTTGTGGCCATTTCTGATCCAGATCATTGTCTACTTGAGCTTATTAATCACGTCTTACATTTAGCCACTGCTCGGGGGGGGGGCGGCGGCACTGCAATAATCTGGGGGGAACTGAGTCCACAATAAACAATAAACTTCGTGGTCCATTCCCCCACCTTTTTTCCAGAAAAAAAGCACTGCCTGGAAGTTACCAGAACATAGACAACAGAAGTTGGGGTGTCTCTGCCCAAATGGGGTACAGCTGGGCCACCAGGTGGAAAAGAAGATAGAGGAAGAGACATGAATATTGCTCATATTTGATGCTTTTTGGTTTATAACATTAGCAGTTCAGGGCAGCCTGACATCAACCGGGGAAAAGCTTTAAATAGCTGGAGTCGCTGAATTCCTTGGGTGCCACCGCCAGCCAACCGAGGCCAATTTTATTTTAAAAACCACGACATTCAAAGAGGAGTAGAGATAGCAGATTGGAAAGAAATCAACCTTCTCTGAACCCAAATTAAAAGCAACAGCAGACTTTCTGTGCAGCATTATTTTTAAGCTTGCATTGGCACTGTTGCAAAGCGGCGAGGCTGTCTGAGTGCAAAGCGAACAGCTTGGGTACTGTAGCACAGATCAGAACACTGGCAGCAAAGGCTTGCAAATACTAGAGGCACACATTGCCGGCTGCTTAGCAGGGCTGGGTGACAATTCCTGATGAGAAAATGTTCTCGGGATAAAGTGGTTTTTGTGTGTAATCTGCACAAGAAAACAAGCGTCAACATTGCTCACCGAAAGCATCACCGGGAAAAGCAGCCTGTATAAAGTATACAGAGATGAAGAGTAGTTGCTTTGGAGCAACTTAAAAATGGAAAGAGTAATGCTGGTGGTCAACAAAGGAGTTTTAAAGACAGTCTCAAGGCAAATCTAAAAAAAAATGTAGTATAAACACCAACGATTGGGAAACGCTGGCCTGCGAGTGCTCCAACTGGAGAACAGCCTTTACCAAAGGTGTCGTGGGCTTTGAAGGCACTCAAACTCAGGACGCAAGGGAGAAACATGCTAAGAGGAAGGCACGCTTGGCAAATCCACACCATAATCAACTCCTGCCCGGAAACCAACGTCCCCACTGTGGAAGGACGTGTGGGTCCAGAATTGGCCTCCGCAGTCATTTACGGACTCACTGTTAAGACTGTGTTCATGGAAGATGATCTTACTTGGCTAAAAGGAGCCACCAAAGAAGAAGAAGGTATCTGAAAAAGTGTGCATGCACACGAAAGCTTATGCCCAGACAACCTTAGTTGGACTCTAAGGTGAATCCCAAAATGGAATTAAGATAGCCGGAAGAAATATCAACAACCTCAGATATGCAGATGACACAACATTGATGGCAGAAAGTGAGGAGGAATTAAAAAAACCTTTTAATGAGGGTGAAAGAGGAGAGTGCAAAATATGGTCTGAAGCTCAACATCAAAAAAACGAAGATCATGGCCACTGGTCCCATCACCTCCTGGCAAATAGAAGGGGAAGAAATGGAGGCAGTGAGAGATTTCACTTTCTTGGGCTCCATGATCACTGCAGATGGTGACAGCAGCCATGAAATTAAAAGACGCCTGCTTCTTGGGAGAAAAGCAATGACAAACCTAGACAGCATCTTAAAAAGCAGAGACATCACCTTGCCAACAAAGGTCCGTGTAGTTAAAGCTATGGTTTTCCCAGTAGTGATGCATGGAAGTGAGAGCTGGACCATAAAGAAGGCTGATCGCCGAAGAATGGCTGCTTTTGAATTCTGGTGCTGGAGGAGACTCTTGAGAGTCCCATGAACTGCAAGAAGATCAGACCTCTCCATTCTGAAGGAAATCAGCCCTGAGTGCTCACTGGAAAGACAGATCCTGAAGCTGAGACTCCAGTACTTTGGCCACTCATGAGAAGAGAAGACTCCCTGGAAAAGCCTCTGATGTTGGGAAAGATGGAGGGCACAAGGAGAAGGGGACGACAGAGGACGAGATGGTGGGACAGTGTTCTCGAAGCTACCAGCATGAGTTTGACCAAACTGTGGGAGGCAGTGGAAGACAGGAGTGCCTGGCGTGCTCTGGTCCATGGGGTCACGAAGAGTCAGACACGACTAAACGATTCAACAACAACAACAGAATGTGTGCTTTTATTTAAAATGCATCTCTGGGTTATTTGTGGGGCCTGCCTGGCATTTTTACATGAGTAGAATGTGTGCTTTTATTTAAAATGCATCTCTGGGTTATTTGTGGGGCACAGGAATTTGTTCCTTTTTTCCCTTCAAAATATAGTCCGGCCCCCCACAAGGTCTGAGCCCCCTGCTGAAAATGTTTGCTGACCCCTGCTTTAGTCCAACACTGTAACCACTACACCACACTGTCTTAGCATATTAGAGAAAAATATGGGTGTAATTTCATTCTTGTTCCAGAGCCCTCATTGGTTCTGATTAACATCCTCTCATTCCGGCATCTTGTGCCCTCCTGAACTTTGTAAGACCAGGCCGTCAAAACCTCCCATCTAACAAACTTGACCTTACAGCATTTCATTGATTGTTGCCTATTATCTCACAGAGGCTATTAAGGGGAAGCATGAAATGTGAGTTTTGCTCTCCTTTGAGCTTCGCTCGTGCTAGTTAACCTCTCTCTGTGTTGCAGCTAATTAGCTGCTTTTGCTCAATGTTTGCAAAACAGGGGTGAGCAAAACAAAATGTTGCCTACTCACACTTCTCCATCTCAGTCATTCTCGTAAGGAGCGAGGGAGGGGGGGAAACAAAAACCACGGCTTTGATAAAAACATAGCATGAGAACTTAAGACCAGTCTGCTAGCGACCTATCTGGGCCATCATCCTCTTCTCACAGTGGCCAACCAGCTGCCTGAGGGAAAGCAGCAAGGCGTGGTTTCGAACACAAGACCCCTCTCCTCTCCTGGGGTTTCCAGCAACTAGGATTCAGAAGCATTGTGGAGGCAGAGAATGTGGGAATGTCCAGGGTGGCAGGAGAGGATATGTTGTTTATTAATATCCTTCCTAACTTGCGCTAGCAAGTCCCTTTACTCAGCAGAGTTTACATCCCCCTTTTTACATGCACAGCAGATAGCTGGCTGCAGGCTCGTGTGAGCCTCTCACTGTTATACAATTCAGTCTGTCTCAGACTGAATTGTATGTTCCTGGTAAGTTCCCTTGAATTCCTCTTAAAAGAATAAAGACACCACAATCTTATTCAAAGTCAATAAAAGAAGTTTACTTACATCAGTTCACAGTTGGATCCTTGAAGGCAGACTTAGTTGCAAATATGTACATGTGGATCTACCCCATATGGGGGAATAATCCTATTGCCTCTGCTAGCTGAGATCTAGCAGAGCTGTCCTAGCTAGAAGCTGGTCAAACGAAGAAGTCAAAGAGAGAGAGCTGTGCTGCGTGATTTGTCCTTTTGTTACCTGGACAGGTAAGGTCACACCCACCTTCTATCACATGCAAAAGGAAGGATGCTCCAGCCAGGAGGAACAGGAAGTTTTGACTGGCTGGACCAAACATCCCCTTGCATGTCCACTCTAGGAAAACAAGGAATGTTGTACTTGACTGCTCCCAGTGGTTTACATCCCACAGAGCATAGCTGTCCTGGCTAGTAGCTGTTTATAACCTTCGCCTCCTCCATTAATTTGTCTCATCCTCTTTTAAAGCCATCAAGGTTGGTAGCCCTCACTCCTTCATGGAGTTCCACAGTTTAACTCTCCACTGCAGGAAGAACTTATCTGTCCTGAATCTTTCAACATTTGACTTCCATAGGATGTCCATGAGTATCCATGCCAGGCATAATTCTATAAATTCCTATCATGTTGTCTGCTACTCGCCTTTTCTCTAAATTAGGTAAAGGGTAAAGGGACCCCTGACCATTAGGTCCAGTCGTGGCCGACTCTGGGGTTGCGGCACTCATCTCACTTTACTGGCCGAGGGAGCCGGATTACAGCTTCTGGGTCATGTGGCCAGCATGACTAAGCCGCTTCTGGCGAACCAGAGCAGTGCACGGAAACGCTGTTTGCCTTCCCGCCGGAGCGGTACCTATTTATCTACTTGCACATTGACGTGCTTTCGAACTGCTAGGTGGGCAGGAGCTGGGACCAAACAATGGGAGCTCACCCCGTCGTGGGGATTCAAACCGCTGACCTTCTGATAGGCAAGTCCTAGGCTCTGTGGTTTAACCCACAGCGCCACCCGCATCCCTTTTTCTCTGAATTGCAAAGTACCAAAAGCTGCCAATTTCCTTCATATGGGAGTCGCATCACCCCTTGATTTTTCCTGAACCTTTTTCTCAACATTTTCTCAGCTATTTGAGGTGAGGCTACCCAAACTGTACACCGTATTCCAAACACAGCAGCGCTATAGATTTGTACAGCAGAATTATTGGCAGAAAAGCAAATTAGCTAGCAAAAGCAGTATCGGAGGTAATACTCTTATGGCGCTGAACTGAATGAAGATGTGGGGAAATAAATTCTTGTTTGTGGAAATGTTTTGAGTTTTTTTGGAAAAAACGCACGACATGAAATTTAAACAAACATAAGCTGGAGCTTAAATAGTTTGTTGCTAAGAGACTGGGGTTCAGAAACCCTATTGATGTGAGGTTTTCCTGCAGTCAGTTTGCAGGCTTACGTGCCGTCCTCTTCCACGATCAAATATCTCGTGGGAGTTTCGTTCATCCTCCCAGTCTCTGCTCTCGGCAGGAACCGAATCTCTCTTCTCAATGCGTTTGCTGAGCTTGCAAGTTGTTTGTTGTGAAGGGGAAAGTGGAGCAAGACTTTCGGAGCTGAGGTTGGCTTAGCTCCAGGGCTCTCCCCCCCCCCCCCCTTGCTGCTTTCCTGTAATCACACTCAAGGAAGAGAAGTTGAATCTGTCATTGCCTGGAGTGTGAACAGCAAGGCTGAGAAGGATCCAAACTGCTGGGAGGATGGGGGATGTGTGTGTGTGTCCCGCAGCACAACTCAGATGAAAACAACCAGTGTGGTGTAATGGTTGAAGCCCAAGACTACATTAAATGTAGCTAAATTCTGTGCATCTGCAATCAATCGCAGGAAGCAAGTGGTATCCCATAATGTCCAATCCCCTAAATGTTAATTACAGGGGGCACGCTAATAATTAATTTTAATTTTTATATTTAAATTCTTGTTATTGCATATTGTCCCTTGTATTCCTGATATTTTTTATGATCTGTGATATTGTGTGTGTTGAAGCTGGTCTATGACCATATTAATAAATTCAATTCAATTCAATGGTTGAAGTGCTGGTTTATGACCTGGGAGACCTGGGTTTGAATCCCCACTTGGCCATGATGCGCACTGGGTGTGACCTGGGGGCCTGCCTCACAGGGTTGTTGTGGGGTGAAATGGGGAGGAGGAGGAGGAGGAGACCCATGTTTGTAACCTTGAGCATCTCGGAGGAAAAGGTGGTGAATAAAGCTAACGAAATAAGTAAGTAAATAAAACAAAAAAGTCATTCCCTTCTCAAGTACTCTTGCCAGATTGAATGTACCGTATTTTTCGCTCTATAAGACACACTTTTTCCCCTCCCAAAATTAAGGGGAAATGTGTGTGTGTCTTATGGAGTGAATGCAGGCTCCATGGCTTCAGCGATAGCAACGCGAAGCCTCCGAAGCGCAGAGGGAGCGCTCCCGCTGCGCTCCGGAGGCTTCGCGTTGCTTTTGCTGAAGCCTGGAAAGCGAGAGGGGTTGATACGAACCGATCCCTCTTGCTCTCCTGGCTTTGCTTCGCTGGAGAGGCACTGCGCAGCTTTCCCTCTCTGCGCAGCGCCCTTCAGCGAAGAGGAAGAAGAAATGGAAGGGGCTCCGTTTCTCCTGCCACTTCGCTGAAGGGGCACTGTGCAGAGAGGGAGAGATTTTTTCTCTCTTGTTCTCCCCTTCTAAAACAAGGTGCGTCCTACAGTCGGGTGCGTCCTATAGGGCGAAAAATACGCTATCTTCTTCTTTTCTTTGGCGATCCCTCGTAGCCGAGTAAGATTGTCTTCCATAAACATGGTTTTGACAGTGAGTCCGTAAGTGACTGTGGAGGCCAGTTCTGGATCCACACGTCCTTCCACAGTGGGGACATCAGTTTCTGGGCAGTAGTTGATCCCGGTGTGGATTTGCAAAGCGTGCCTTCCTCGGAGCACGTTTCTCCCTTGCATCCTGGGAGACCAGGGTTCAAATGCCCACTTCCATGAAGCTCACCAGGTGAACTTAGGAAAGTGCTTCTTGATGACAACACAAAAGTGAGAGCATGTGGTGAAAGTGCCAGACCGGGCACACCTCTTATAGTCATTGCCATAGTATGTATGTGATGCATGTGTATGATTCATGGGAAAGATCTTCTGGACCACCACCTCACCGACATGGGGATACAGGGCATAACCTGACAGTGGTTGTACTCCTTTATCTCTGGTCAGGGACAGAGTGTGGCGCTAAGGAGGGAGATGTTGTCGCGCCACTCCTTGGTGTGTGGAGTGCCGCAGGGCGCAATTCTCTCCCCGATGCTTTTTAACATCTTTATGTGCCCCCTCGCCCAGATTGTCCAGACCTTTGGGCTGGGCCAACACCAATATGCTGACGACAATCAGCTCTATCTGCTGATGGACGGCCACCCTGACTCAGCCCCGGACACACTGACCAGATGCTTGGAAGCTGTGGCTGGATGGTTTCGTGGGAGCTGACTGAAATTAAATATTTCGATGACAGAGGTCCTCTGGCTGGGTCAGGATGGTCTGGGGATGAGGGACCAACTCCTTTCTCTTGCGGGGGCCCAATTAGTGCCATTGCCTTCCGTTAAGAGTTTGGGTGTAATCCTTGACGCCTCCCTTTCCAGGGAGGCGCAAGTTACAGCAACAGCCAAGGCGACATTTTTCCACCTTCACCGCATCAAGCAGTTGGTCCCTTACCTTTCCCGCCCCGACCTGGCCACAGTGATCCATGCGACGGTCACCTCCAGGCTTCACTACTGTAATTTGCTCTACGCGGGGCTGCCCTTGAAGCTGTCCCAGAAACTCCAGCGGGTGCAGAATGCTGCAGTGAGGCTCCTCACGGGGTCTCTGCCATGGGAGCATATTCATCCAGTGCTTTTCCAGCTGCACTGGCTCCCGGTGGAGTACAGGGTCAGATTTAAGGTGCTGGTTTTGACCTTTAAAGCCCTTCACGGGCTAGGACCCTCGTACCTACGGGACCGCCTCTCCCGGTATGCCCCATGGAGAGCCTCAAGGTCCATAAATAGCAACACCCTAGATGTCCCGGGCCCTAAGGAAGTCAGATTAGCCTCAACCAGAGCCAGGGCCTTTTCAGTGCTGGCTCCTGCCTGGTGGAATGCTCTGTCTCATGAGACCAGGGCCCTGCAGGATCTGATTTCTTTCCGCAGGGCCTGTAAGATAGAGTTGTTCCGCCTGGCCTTTGGCTTAGAATCAACTTGATTCCCTCCCCCTCTTTCCTTTTTCCTTTCTCCTTCTGTGATGGAACCCCTATCTGGGGACTTCCCTGGCTTTTTTCTGGCCCATGTAGGACCAGTCTGGATAGTTGGCCTTGGTGAAGACTTGACGTTTTCATCCCCCAAAAAAGTTTTTTTATTTGAGTTCCTACTGAAATGAGGCTGCATTTTAATGTTTTATTGTTTTATTTTAATCTTGTTTTTAAGTTGTATTTCAGTCAATTGTTTTTATACCTGGTGTCAGCCACCCTGAGCCCAGTCTTGGCAGGGGAGGGCGGGGTATAAATAAAAATTATTATTATTATTATTATTATTATTATTATTATTATTATTATTATTACTGTACTTTGTTGTTGTTTAGTCGTTTAGTCGTGTCTGACTCTTCGTGACCCCATAGACCAGAGCACAACAGGATTTACTGTACCTAGAACCCTAGAACTGTAGAGTTGGGAGGGACGCCCAAGGTTCATCTAGTCCAAGCCCTGGCAATGAAGGAGTTGGCATTTCAAAAGCAGGGAATCTAGACTCAGGAGCTGACACAGCCAGAAGAACTCATTCATCATAAGCTAAGGAGGAGGAGATGTAGACTTCAGAGGTGGCAGAAACTCCACTCCAGTTATCCCAAGAGACCAGGCCAGCTTTCAGTGGTAATTACATCTTTTCCAAAGCCATTTATGAGTTCTTCATGAATTATTAGGATGATGCAATGCTGTTCACAACCCACTGATTGTGAAACAGCTACACTGCTGGCTGGGAAACATCCATCCATTTCGGAAATGACAGGAATGTTGGCCAGCGATTCTTCAGCATAACACTTCTCTGATCGGATGGGGCCAGAATCGGAAGCCCTGGACAGAGATAATGGAACACGTGCAGGTTGGTGGAGTCATAGAATGAGAGAACTGTAGAGATTGAAGGGGTCCAGAGGGTCATCTAGTCCAACCCTCTGCAATGCAGGAATCTCAACTCAAGCATCCAAGACCCAACCTCTGCTGAGAAACCTACCATGACATTAGAACTCATGGACATTCATGAACGGTAGAAGAATCAGGACAGATTTTTTTAAAAGTCCTTCTTCACATAGCATGCAGTTAAACTATGGAACTCCCTGCCACAGGAGGCAGGGATGGAAAGCTTTGAAAAGAGGATTGGGCAAATTCATTGAGGAGGGGACCAGGCCCTGCTTCCATAGTTGGAGGTAGCAATGCTCCACAGGAGGGGAGAGGACTCCTCTGGTCAGATCCTGCGTGCATGGTCCCCAATGGGGCATCTGCTTGGACTAGCTGAGCCATTGGCCTGATCCAGTCAGCTCTCTTTATGATAAGGTACCAGTTGGGTTGGGCTGGCATATGTCTGCCAGGCGTTTCAATCTCTCTCGTGCTGCAGAATATGTGACTACTAGATCACATGCTCTGTGTGTTGATATTCCATTCTTTGGAAGTGTGGGAATGGAAGGAACTGTACGCCACTTCCGTCTTCTTTGTTCCTTGTTCTGCTGTTGTGCTCTCTCAGAGGAGAAGAGACACGCCATGACTGCTCTGTTCTTTATTTTGATCCTGTAAATAAATCACTAGGGACACGGGTGGCGCTGTGGGTTAAACCACAGAGCCCAGGGTTTGCCGATCAGAAGGTCAGCGGTTCAAATCCCCGCGACGGGGTGAGCTCCCATTGCTCGGTCCTTGCTCCTGCCCACCTAGCAGTTCGAAAGCACGTCAAAGTGCAAGTAGATAAATAGGTACAGCTCCGGCGGGAAGGTAAACAACGTTTCCGTGCACTGCTCTGGTTTGCCAGAAGCGGCTTAGTCATGCTGGCCACATGACCCGGAAGCTGCACGCCGGCTGCCTTGGCCAGTAAAGCGAGATGAGTGCCGCAACCCCAGAGTCGGCCACGACTGGACCTAATGGTCAGGGGTCCCTTTACCTTTAAATAAATCACTAAACTCAGATGCTACATATACTCAGTCTCGGCTTCTGCTAAGCTCTGCTGCTTGCTTGAACATCCAGAGGGGTGAATGCTCTGCTCTGCTGTGCTATGTGTTCCAGATCGGTGCCAGGAGAAGGCCATCTGCCACCCAAAAGCACCAACAATGTCTTCACCTGCCTTCTGCCTTTAAGGATGGGACAGACTTTGGAGCAAGCTCCCACCCACCAGTTTACTCTTATTATTCTGGAACTGTTAACTGCTGCAAAGGCCCCCAAGTCTCTGGTGTTGCGGCTGGCACAGTAGGCTGGCATGATGCCCTCCTGCCCAAGCCAAAGCACAACACAGAAAAGCAGTTGGCATCTTCCGTGGAAACCATCTCTGCCTCCCAAAAGAGAGGTGCAGGCTTTACTCTTTGGAAATCAGAATTGTGTTTTGTTTTGTGTTGGGTTTGTTCAGGTCAGACTTTTCAACGTGGGTTGTCAGCCCTTGCTAGTGGAAGCCTGTTGCCAGAAACTGCAGGAGAGGAGAGAGGCTTTTGTGCTCGAATCCTGCTTGCAACTTTTCCATAATGTGGTAACAGGATGCTGGACTAGGAGGGCTGCTGGCCTGATCCAGCAGGTGATTACGTTCTTACCTTGCAATTGCCAGCCTGAGCAAAAGCTAATAAATAGTAAGGATGCCTTGCCAACAAAGGTACGTATAGTTAAAGCTATGGTTTTCCCTGTAGTGATGTACGGAAGTGAGAGCTGGACCATAAAGAAGGCTGATTGCCGAAGAATTGATGCTTTTGAATTCTGGTGCTGGAGGAGACTCTTGAGAGTCCCATGGACCGCAAGAAGATCAAACCTATCCATTCTGAAGGAAATCAGCCCTGAGTGCTCACTGGAAGGACAGATCCTGAAGCTGAGGCTCCAAGACTTTGGCCACCTCATGAGAAGAGAAGATTCCCTGGAAAAGACCCTGATGTTGGGAAAGATGGAGGGCACAAGGAGAAGGGGACGACAGAGGACGAGATGGTTGGATGGTGTTCTTGAAGCTACCAGCATGAGTTTGACCAAACTGCAGGAGGCAGTGGAAGACAGGAGTCCACAACATTCCCACACTGGGAATTGAACCTGGAACCTTCTGCATGTGAAGCTGGCGCTCTGCAACTGAGCCACAGCCATTTGCCATGTCTTTGAACTATCCGTCACTGGGGAGCAAGGATGGAAGAGCGCTCTTGCCTCCAGGTTTTGTTTGTGGACTGCTTAGCGGCTTCTGGTTAGCCGCATCAAGAATCAGGATGTGAGACGAGATGCTCCTTCGGTCTGATCCTGTGGGCACAAGGAGAAGGGGACGACAGACGACGAGATGGTGGAACAGTGTTCTCGAAGCTACGAACATGAGTTTAACTAACTGCAGGAGGCAGTGGAAGACAGGAGGGCCTGGCGTGCTCTGGTCCAGGGGGTCACGAAGAGGCGGACACGACTAAATGACTAAACAATAACAACACCAAGGAGGCCCAAACAGTGAAGCCTAGCAGCTGAACAAAACAACGCAAAGCACCGTTACTTGGAAGAATGAGAAAGACCCACCAATTTCATGAGATGAGGGCTGCAGCCGCAGCCTGCCTTTTCAAAATAAACACGGTCCCTGGGGAAATTATTATTTTTTATTACAGCCAATTAAAAACAGCCATTAGGATCTTCTTCCTGGGGAGAATCATGCTCCATTAGCATTGTGTTAATAAAGCAGACTTCGTGTAGCTCACGTTTTTGCTGCCGCGTTCAGAGGCAAGAGTCGAAGTGTTTTGCGGCGAGGTGCAGGGCAAAGAACATTTTGGCCTGGAGAAAGCAGCGGCTTGAGTTTTCTGAAACTGAAATTTCTCCCCAAAGCAAATGAGGCTGATTTGCAGAGGGCAATCTGAACATTTTCTGGTGCCTTAAGACCTGGCAAGCGGAAGCTGAAGCTGTTTCCATCAACTTGGATGCCTTTATAGGAGGATGAGACACATTCTGTTGATGGCTATTGGTGTCTTCTTGCCAGGATGGCTGTGTTCTGCTTGCATAGCCGGAGCCAACAATTCTTCTGAATGCCAGTTACTGGAAACTGCAGGAAGACAGAGGGCTCCTGTGCTCGGATCCTGCTTGTGGGTTTCCCATAATGAGCATCTAGTTGGCCACTTTGAGAACTGTGGGAATGTTCAGGGTGGCAGGAGAGGATATATTGTTTATTAATATATTCCTAACTTGCGTTAGCAAGTTCCTTTACATAGCAGAGTTTACATTCCCCTTTTTGCATGCACAGCAGATAGCTGGTTGCAGGCTCGTGTGAGCCTCTCACTAGTATACAATTCAGTCTGTCTCAGATTGAGTTGTACGTTCCTGGTAAGTCCCCCTGAATCCCTCTTAAAAGAATAAAGATGCCACAATCCTATTCAAAATCAATAAAAGATGTTTCCTTACATCAGTTCACAGTTGGATCCCTGAAGGCCGACTTAGTTACAAATATGTACATGTGGATCTACCCATATGGGGGAATAATCCCAGTGCTTCTGCTAGCTGAGAGCTAGCAGAGCAGTCCTAGCTAGAAGCTGGTCCAACGAAGAAGGAAGTCAAAAAGAGAGAGGTGTGCTGCGTGACTCGTCCTTTAGTTACCTGGACAGGTAAGGCCACACCCACCTTCTATCACATGCAAAAGGAAGGATGCTCCAGCCCAGGAGGAACAGGAAGTTTCAACTGGTTGGACCAAACATCCCCTTTCATGTCCACTCTACGAAAACAAAGAATGCTGTATTTGACTGTTCCCAGTGGATTACATTCCACAAGTGGACTAGGTCGGCCACTGGCTTGATCCAGCAAGCTCTTCTTCTATTCTTAGTTTGATGTGAGGATTGGTCTCTTTTTCCCCAGGTTTCTACAATCTGGTTGAACGCTTTGGGTGCAAAGGAACAAGGGGAGGCAACAGCAAATGGCAGACATTCTTATTTTTGGCCATCCTGAGCCATGCCCTACAGGTCCCTCATTCTTAACAGAGTGGAGAGGACCCCCCAAAAGTGGCCAGGTTGCAATCCATTCAATGGAGGGAAGTCTCAAGCACGGGTCTCCTTGCCTTTGATGTGGTGGACTGTACTAGAGTCATAGAATCGTAGGGCTGGAAGGGACCCAAGGGTCATCTAGTCCAACCCCCATCCCAGCAGGAATAACCCCCTGAAATCCTCCCATCACAGGCTTGACTACTTTTTGCTTTTCCAGAAGGAGGGAGAGGAGACTTAAATTGGCCTCCTGAATGAATGCGAGGCAGCTGCTTCTGTTCATCTGTTCATCCATCTGGGCTTTGGCGGCCTGCTGGTTGCCGGGCAACCCAGAATTGACTTTTGGGAGGCTCTTTTTGGCGTTTGAGCAAACCCAGAAGCCTGTCAAAACTTTCCCGACGGCCGCTCCAAGGCATTTTAGTTTGGAAGGGGGAATCACTCTGCTTGGTAAGAACGGAGCCTCTCTCTCCAAACGTGAAATTACGTTCCATAGCTTTTGCCATTTCACCACCGCCAAATGAGCAAAAGGTAAAGGGACCCCTGACCATTAGGTCCAGTCATGGCATACTCTGGGGTTGCGGCACTCATCTCGCTTTACTGGCCGAGGGAGCCGGCGTACAGCTTCCGGGTCATGTGGCCAGCATGACTGAGCCGCTTCTGGCGAACCAGAGCAGCGCACGGAAACGCCGTTTACCTTCCCGCCGGAGTGGTACCTAGTGATCTACTTGCACTTTGACGTGCTTTCAAACTGCTAGGTTGGCAGGAGCAAGGACCGAGCAACGGGAGCTCACCCAGTCACGGGGATTCGAACCGTCGACCTTCTGATCGGCAAGCCCTAGGCTCTAGGCGCCACCCGCGTCCCTTAGCACCTTAGAGATGAACTAAGTCTGGACCATAAAGAAGGCTGATCGCCAAAGAATGGATGCTTTGGAATTCTGGTGCTGGAGGAGACTCTTGAGAGTCCCATGGACTGCAAGAAGGTCCAACCTTTCCATTCTGAAGGAAATCAGCCCTGAGTTCTCACTGGAAGGACAGGTCCTGAAGCTGAGGCTCCAAGACTTTGGCCACCTCATGAGAAGAGAAGACTCACTGGAAAAGACCCTGATGTTGGAAAAGATGGAGGGCACAAGCCGGCGTACAACTTCCGGGTCATGTGGCCAGCATGACTAAGCCGCTTCTGGCGAACCAGAGCAGTGCACGGAAACACCGTTTACCTTCCAGCCGGAGCGGTACCTATTTATCTACTTGCACTTTGACGTGCTTTTGAACTGCTAGGTTGGCAGGAGCAGGGACCGAGCAACGGGAGCTCACCCCATTGCGGGGATTCAAACCGCCGACCTTCTGATCAGCAAGTCCTAGGCTCTGTGGTTTAACCCATAGCGCCACCCGCTTCCCATCCAATGAGCAAAGGACCCCCTTAATGAAGCAGGACTCGCCGACCACATTTTGAAACAGGCTTTTATCTATTTTGTTTTGTCAATTTTGCTCCAGAGAATAAACCAGGTTTTCTGTAACTGTAATTCCATTTCAGCAAACTCCTTTCCTATTGCGGTCTCAGATCATCTTAAACACTCTGACACCAAGAGCTTGAACATCAATCTACCAAAAGAGGCTTCAGAGAAACCTGGGGAACTTTTGGAGGCTGTTTGATATGTGGCAGGAATGGGAGGACGGGATTCTGTTTTCTTTGAGTAACTCAATTGGGAACAGAAGGATAAGGAGCTTGGGGCAGCTGAGATGTGACCATGTCATTCTGCAAATGTTACCCTTTCTGGCCCAGCAGATGGACCCCATAGGGCGCTGATGCCAATTAAGATGAGCATGCAAGATAAACGAGAATGTGAAAGGGATCAAACACATCGTTACAAAAGTCCAATTAAGATGGGGGTTTGGAACAAAGGCAACTTCGATGCTACAGGCTCAGCTCCGATAAATGATAAGGTCATGTGTCTTCCTTTCTGCTTTCATCTGGGTTGTAAGGGGTTCTCTGCAAGCCTCACTCAAAACAAAGGAAATGACCTGTGGGCAGTTCAAACTTCCTGGTGGGGTTTTCCCAGCAAGAACCCAGCCGAAATTTTCTTGATTCTACATGGGGCCTTAGTCAAACTTGTAACAAAAAAAATCAGGGGTGACTCACCCTAAGAACTGCAGGTAGTGATGAAAGACTATATCAGTTTCAGTTTCTTATTTTTCCAGTCTTCCAGGGCTCCCCATTTCCACATCAGTCTGTTATTTTTTTAAGAAGTCCTCATCAAAATCCAAACATATTTGTGTGTGCATTTCACTTCGCAAATACTTTTTTGTGTGGAAAATATATGCCTTTTTGCAATGAGATTTCCCCTAACCTAATGCATTTTTGTGCATTGCTTTCACCAACACAAACATTTCTTGCTCAAGTTCTCCCCTAATATGCACTTTAGGGGGGACACCTGCTTTGCTCGGGGAAACTGTTGCAGATGAAATAAAAAAAAATAAGGTCTTATATATATAATAAATGTTCATGGATGTGCCAGGCAAACACTGTACTTAAATGTATGGGCCACATGTCTGAGGCAGCACAGGAGTGCAGCCCTGGAGCCATTTTGGCTCCCCAGCTGACCAAATGTTTTCTCTGCAAGGTCAAAGTAAAATGGAAAAGCCTCCCCATTGTCTTTTCATTCACAAAACCTGTCTTAGGGGTATATCTGTGTATGAATAGGGTGAGCCTGTGACCTGGCTCAGGAACTAAGTCTTTGTCACTACAAAAGACTGGCCAGGCTCCCCAGGGTATCCAATCAAGTGAGCATTAACAGGTGACCTGCCAGATGGGAGATAAACAACGCACTCAGATTTCTGTTGTAGACCGCCTTTTCTGTGATGTAGGTATGATGTGTCTGGGGGTTTGTCTTGAGCTACATCCCTTCTGTGATGTATTTATGTTTGTGGGGTGGTCTTGGACTCCAGGGTGGGCAATTTAAAATGTCTATATAAGGGCAGCCACACCTTGGTTTGGGGTCCTCCTCCTTCTCCTGCGTGTGAAGGGGGCACCCTGTTGCAACCGTTCAATAAAGATCAGGCTTACGAGCTGCTTTGCTTCACAATATTCTCTGGTTGGCCTCTGTTCTTTTCTCTGACCAATGGAGAACCTGTAAAGGACTCTATTAGGGCTCTTGTGTCCACCATAAGGGAATAAGGGTAGATTTTTGTTTATTACATAGAAAATTCAGGAAAGCACAGATTTTCAAAGGGCAGCTGTTGAATTCTGCTTTGCACAGGTTGGTTTGGGGAGTGCAAATAAGGGAATGAATTCCTGCCCCCTCGTTGGCGGTTCCAAACCTCAAAGTGGCATTGAGGCAAGGAGCAAGCCCCTCGCCTCCTTCAACATTGACACCTCTGCATACAGCTGACTGGTTTTGAAGGTTGCAAATGAAAAGGAGCTTTTTGCAGCAGAGGAGAATTCGGATCTGCTGCAAAGTGGCAGGAGGAGGAGGGGAGAGAGAGAGAGAGAAAAGAGGTGGAAGAAGGGAAAAACCAGGGGGACCCGTCTCCTGCAACCTGAGTGTTTTTAAGAACTTGGCAAGCGGCGCTGTGAGGGAGGCCATTATGTAAGGTTTGCAGCACCGGAGGTTTATGTAACGAGAGGAGGAAAATCAGCTTTGCAGACGCAAAACTCGGCAGAGAAACTTTGGGAGCAACAGCAGAGGAATTAGCCACTATCTCACAGGTGTGTCAGGGTCAGGGATGGGAGTCTGCTTTGAGTTGGCTGTTGCCAAAGGAAGGCTCACTCCAGCCTCTGTGTGTGTGTGTGTGTGTGTGAAGGATTTTTTTAAAAAAAGATTCCTTCGGAGCATGCGCAGAGTGCCCATTACTCATCCCCTCCATGGAACCCCAACCGGCCCACACAGACGTGGCATGAAAAATGGCAGAAGTACAGTACAATTCCCTAGAGGGACGCGGGTGGCGCTTTGGGTTAAACCACAAAGCCTAGGACTTGCCAGTCAGAAGGTCGGCAGTTCGAATCCCCGCGACGGGGTGAGCTCCCATTGCTCGGTCCCTGCTCCTGCCAACCTAGCAGTTCGAAAGCACGTCAAAGTGCAAGTAAACGGTGTTTCCGTGCGCTGCTCTGGTTCGCCAGAAGCGGCTTAGTCATGCTGGCCACATGATCCAGAAGCTGTACGCCGGCTCCCTCGGCCAATAAAGCGAGATGAGCACCGCAACCCCAGATTCGGCCACGACTGGACCTAATGGTCAGGGGTCCCTTTACCTTTACAATTCCCTAGCTATTTGAGATGGCAAGAAGGGCCTGCAGGATCAGGCCAGCGGCCCACCTAGTCCAGCGTCCTGTTCTCACAGTGGCCAACCAGATGCCCTAATGCAGTGGTTCTCAAGCTGTGGGTTCCCAGATGTTGTTGGACTACAACTCCCATCATCCCTGAGCTCTTGCCTTGCTAGCTAGGGGTGCTGGGAGTTGTAGTTCAACAACATCTGGGGACTCACAGGTTGAGAAAGGCTGCCCTAATGGGAAACCCCTTCGGAAAGGCTGTCACGAATGCTTTACCTGAGATTCCTGCATTGCAGGGGGTTGGACTAGATGACCCTCAGGGTCCCTTCCTACTCTACAAATGATTCTGTGACCTGAGCACCAGAGCCCTCTTCCCTCCTGCAGTTTCCAGCAAATGAGATTGTGGAGCCACAGAAAAGCCAGCCCTCCATGAAATTGTCCAGTCCTCATTTAAAGCCATCCAAGTTGTTGGCCATCACTGCCTCCTGTGGCAGGGAGTTCCACAGGTTAACTACACACTGCATGGGAAAGTCCTTTCTTTTCGCTGCTCTGGATCTTCAAACATTTAGCTTCCCAAGATGCCCACGAGTGAGTGAGAGAGAGAGAGACAAAAGCCTTCCTCCATCCTCTTTCTCCACACAAGGCATCATTTTAGAAACCTCTTTTTTGCAAACTTTTCTACCCAGCTGCTGTGGCTCTGTTGCCTCTTTAGAAACCAGCAGCTGGTTCAAACATTCAGTACATTTTCCTCTCCAGCTTTCAAAACCTGTAAAAAAGGGAGGTTTCAAAAAATCTGTCTGACACATCATTCCTACATCCGAAGGATGCACACAGATATTTTCTCAGCCCACAGAACATCTGGGCAATCATCCTGCCTGAAAAGTGTTGGGTTGATTCCTGATATTTCATACTTTCTCCCTCTCACACATAAACCAAGGATGCAAGGATAGGACTGACCTTTCTGGGAAATGGGAATATTTTTGCAGGGACTCTTCTGAACACATTACCTATGATACACCTGCCAGGTGAATCATCATAGAATTGTAGGGTTGGAAGGGACCAGAACGGTCATCTAGTTCAATTCAGGTGTGTCCTTACTTCTTCCTAGATGACCCTTTGGATCTCTTCCCATTCTATGATTCTCTGAAATTTGTGCCAAGGGCAAAGGCAGGCATCGTATAACTCGACATTGTTTTCAAAACTGTACACTCTAGCCTTCCCACAACAAAGTGGATGGTGCAAGTCAAATGATCCATTCCAGAAAAGAAAAAGCACTGATATTTGCACACACTATAAAATAGAAATTTTCAAAAAATGCAGAATTGCAAAGAAGAAAACAACTCCCTAGAGATCTCTGTCTGTCTCACCTTCATCCCCACCAAGACACACCTAAGAACGTTTTTAAAGTCCCATTAAAATAAAGGTTGAGTGTTCTCCCCTGGCAAGATGATTCCAAAGTCTTGGTGCCACCACACCAAAGGCCCTGTCCTGCTCCTATTTGCCACCAGCCTCGCTTTGGATGGTAAGAGTCAGGCAACCATCTCACTTGATGGATAGGAGTGGGTGGTTCTTTCGCCATCCTAATTCCAAACGGTTTAGGGTGTTCCAAACCAGCACTTTAAACCATGCCCAACATCCCTTCGTCCAGTGGTTCCCAAATATTTTGGAGCTGCCAGTGGCTTGGTTCCTGTACCCTATAAAAAGCATTATTCAGAATAGCAGTTTGCACAACCCACTAAGGAAGAGAACCACATCATAAAATCCAAAACAGTAACAATTAATTGCATGATGATGATCCTATCCAATCAGAACTATCTAGTTTAATTAACTCCGCAAAACGGATTAATTGGTCCAGCGATACCAGCTTTTCAAAGTCAGAGAAGTCATTCACACCTCCATCAACCCCCTGCCACGCCATTGCCTCTTAGCAACCCGCCATTGCCCCCTGGAAAGCTGTACCACCCATTGTGGGATCTTTAGTCTGAGGCAGGGGTGATCCCAAACACTCCTTGCTGCAGATTTTAAAAAGCCTCCTTCCTTACCTCATCAAATGGAGCTTCATCCTCGCAGTTCTCGATTACTCGGGTGTAGAAGGAAAGGCCTGCAGGAGCCAAGGAGAAAAACAGACATTTAGCTTTTGCAGAACAGCACAGAACCCAGAAGGAATGTGTTGACTGTAGCACTCATTTCGCTTTATTGGCCGAGGGAGCCGGTGTACAGGTTTGTCTATTGGACAAACAGGCCAAACCTTACGCCAAAGAATAAACGGACATAAATCGGACATCAAGAATCACAAGACAGAGAAACCAGTAGGAGAACACTTCAATCTCCCAGGACATTCTATACAAGATCTCAAAGTAGCTGTATTACTACAAAGGAATTTCAGAAATAGACTGGAAAGAGAAGCTGCTGAATTGCAACTCATTACCAAACTTAAAACCATGGAGAGACCTGGTCTGAACAAAGACATTGGATTCTTATCTCATTATACATGACAAAGCCATTTTTCACCTTCTCACCCCTTGCTTTTTCCTGTAAGACCTATTGCAGTCATTAAGAGTCATCAACAGGCTCATCACAGCTATCTGCCAACCACCCATTCCCACCACCCTTCTGAGTAATACCCCTCCCCACCTTCTCACTATATAGAAGGATCTGGCAACTTCTGTTTCAGTGTATCTGAAGAAGTGTGCATGCACACGAAAGCTCATACCAAGAACTAACTTAGTTGGTCTTTAAGGTGCTACTGGAAGGAAATTTTTGTTTTGTTTTGTTTTGACTACAGGAGAAAGCCAGGGATAGTATGCAGATGACCAAAAATAGCTTTAGCATGTGCAATGAGACAAGAATCCAATATCTCTATTCAGACCAGGTTTCTCCATAGTTTTCAGTTTAGTCAAACATGTTCGGACTCTCTCTCCAACTTGTTGCTTTTTCTCTGGCCCACGTCACTGTCAAAGTCAACTCTGGCTTTGTCTACTGAGAAAGGGGGTCCCGTCCATTCGCTGTCTCACACCTGAATGGCCCATCACCCAAGCGATCATCTCTCCAGGAAGCCAGACTGGCTTATATTTGAACATTTGCTGCATCCAGGGGTTAGAAGAGTCTGGCATGCAGCTTAAAACCTAAACTCTTACACACACACACACAAATATATATATATATATATATATATATATATATATATATATATATAACCAAAATAAAGAAATATACAAGAAAGCATATCACCAAGCTTATCGCCTGGAACATTGGTGCAGGTAAGCCCTTAAAAGAGCATTGTTACATATTTATAAATGTCCTCTCATTTTATTTTTATTAATGTATTAATCTGGCCTGATTGTGACTCATCTATGCAGATAACAAACAGAGAGTGAGGCAATTGTCAAAAGCCTGTGTGGTCTCTGGCATCCATAGAGATATATCTATTTCTAGCAAATAGATGTATATACTGTATTTTGATCCATGGCTCATGGAATAATATCCTACCCAAATGCACGGAAACCTTTGTGGTTTAGCTTTAGCCTGTATCCGTCTCAGACTGAACATAACCTTTTCTGAAATTGCACTAGGCCAAATAGGTTGTGTCCCAGCGCAAAAGACCTGATATTGCTTTAGATGTATCAGCAATGGAATAACGTGATGTTTTTGAACGAGAGCAGTGTGCTCTTGTGGCGTTTGTTGTGATTTAAGTTGTCTGTTGTTGCTTTCATTTTCTGTATACCACTTAGATAGATAGATAGATAGATGATAGATAGATAGATAGATAGATAGATAGATAGATAGATGATAGATAGATAGATAGATGATATATTAAGTAGAATAGAAATAGTGTGAATCAATAAATCCCTGTACGGAAATCCCATAAAAACATTTTTTGCATTGCATCTCATCCTTAAACAATTATATTCTGTGAAACACCCTGAGACCTCCGGGTATAGGGCGGTATATAAATTCAATAAATAAAAAAAATAATAATAATTTGATCAGACTCGTTTGCTATAAATGCATCAAAGCCTGGGACCCCGAGAGACGGATGAGTACCATCGAGGCAGCCGGCTGACGAATCAAACCCATCAGACACGCTAAGGAGAGAAGGTGTTAATCCCGGGCATGGATATAAATCTGCATTCGCTTTTTACTGCTCCGTCGCAGAGACTCCTCTTTGAACGCAACTTTTACGACATGGCAGGGGATGAGAAACGTTATTAAAATGTTAAGACCATCTACCGCCAAATCGAAATCAGCCCTCTTCTCAAAGCCAGTAGGCTTTGGCAGTTATTAAATGTGTCTGCCTCCAGCCGGAGAATCCTGTTTGCTGTTTCTGCTTTTAATATTGCTGTGAGCTGCCTCCGATTTGCATCGGGAATGGCGGAGACTTAGAAGGTTATTCCTGTCGGTGTGGGAATGTTCAGGGTGGCAGGAGAGGATATATTGTTTATTAATATCCTTCCTAACTTGCGTTAGCAAGTTCCTTTACATAGCAGAGTTACATCCCCCTTTTTACATGCACAGCAGATAGCTGGTTGCAGGCTCGTGTGAGCCTCTCACTATTATACAATTCAGTCTGTCTCAGATTGAATTGTACGTTCCTGGTAAGTTCCCTTGAATCCCTCTTAAAAGAGGCGGCTAACAACAATCAAATAATTAAACAATCAAATAAACCAACATTCTAAAAATATTTCATTATAAAAATTAATTAAAATCAAGTTGATGGCAACCATTAAGCAAAACTCTGTGCAGGTTGCCAGAGGAGGGAGTCAGGCTGCGCCCTGACCAAAGGCCTGGTGGAACAACTCTGTCTTGCAGGCCCTGCGGAAAGATGTCAGGTCCCGCAGGGCCCTAGTCTCTTGTGACAGAGCGTTCCACCAGATTGGAGCCGCAGCCGAGAAGGCCCTGGCTCTAGTTGAGGCCAGCCTAACCTCTCTGAGGCCTGGGACCTTCAGGATGTTTTTATTTGCAGACCGTAGGTTTCTTTGTGGGGCATACCAGGAGAGGTGGTCCCGTAGGTACGAGGGTCCTAGGCCGTATAGGGCTTTAAAGGTTAAAACCAGCACCTTAAACCTGATCCTGTACTCCACCGGGAGCCAGTGCAGCTGATATAGTACCGGATGAATGTGGTCTCGCAGCGAAGACCCCATAAGGAGTCTCGCCGCGACATTCTGCACCCGCTGGAGTTTCTGGGTCAGTCTCAAGGGCAGCTCCACGTAGAGCGAGTTACAATAATCCAGTCTGGAGGTGACCGTCGCGTGGATCACAGTGGCTAGGTCAGGGCGAGAGAGATAAGGAGCCAACTGCTTAGCTTGGCGGAGATGAAAAAAGACTCCACAATCTTATTCAAAGTCAATAAAAGAAGTTTACTTACATCAGTTCACAGTTGGATCCCTGAAGGCACTTAGTTACAAATATGTAACTAATATGGGGGGATATATCCTAGTGCTGCTGCTAGCTGAGAGCTAGCAGAGCAGTCCTAGTTAAAAGCTGGTCCAATGAACAAGGGAGTCAAAAAGAGGGAAGGGTGCTGTGCGACTCGTTATTTTGTTACCTGGACAGGTAAGGTCACGCCCACCTTCTATCACAGGCAAAAGGAAGGATGCTCCAGCCAGGAGGAACAGGAAGTTTCGACTGGCTGGACCAAACATCCCCTTGCATGTCCACTCTAGGAAAACAAGGAATGTCGTATTTGACTGCTCTGTGTTTCACACCCCACAGTGCAGAGGAAGGTGACTAAAATGATCAAGGGTCTGGAAGCCAAGCCTTATGAGGAACGGTTGAAGGAGCTGGGGATGTTTAGCCCGGAAAAGAGGAGACTGAGACGAGACTGGAGAGCTATCTTCAAATATCTCAAGGGCTGTCACATGGAAGATGGAAGAAGATTGTTTTCTCCTGCTCTGGAGGGTAGGACTCGAACCCATGGCTTCAAGTTACAAGGAAGGAGCTTCTGACTAAACATGCATAGAAACTTTCTGACAGCAAGAGCTGTTGGATAGCGGATCGCTCTCCCTCGGGAAGTTGCGGACTGTCCTTCCTTGGAGGTTTTTAAGCAGAGGTTGGATGACCACCCGTAACATGTTTGATCTAGTTGAGAACCTGCATGGCAAGGGGTTGGACTGGATGACCTTTGGGGGTCCCTTCATGCTATGATTCTCTCATTCTGTGATTCTATGATTAATTGGAGTAAGTACCCCAATTGGCAGGTGATGAAAAATAGGGAGAAGCTGCATGCGCTTTCAGTGATAGGCGCCAGGATTCCAAATGGCCGCAGTAAATCCAAGAGCAGAAGTCATGGCAATGAAGATAAAGTATAAGAATAAGAATAAGAATTTATTATTTATACCCCGCTCATCTGGCTGGGTCTCCCCAGACACTCTGGGCGCCTTCCAACAAAGTATTAAAATACAATGGTCTGTTAAACATTAAAAGCTTCCCTGAACAGGGCTGCCTTCAGATGTCTTCTAAAAGTCTGGTAGTTGTTCTTCTCTTTGACATCTGCTGGGAGGGCGTTCCACAGGGCGGGTGCCACCACTGAGAAGGCCCTCTGCCTGGTTCCCTGTAACTTGGCTTCTCGCAGCAAGGGAACCGCCAGAAGGCCATCGGCGCTGGACCTCAGTGTCCGGGCAGAATGATGGGGGTGGAAACGCTCCTTCAGGTATACTGGACCAAGGCTTTAAAGGTCAGCACCAACACTTTGAATTGTGCTCAGAAACAGACTTCCTGCCATTTAGCATTAGCAAGTACATCTTCAGCTCATCATGATTTCTCCAGATGCAGTTCTGGCACATTACAACCAGCCGGAGAAAAAATTCGAAAGCTACTTAGCGCTGATATGATGAATTGCCCCTGGAAATCAGCTGATATCACTGGGATTTGCCGCCCGTGGACTATCTTGGCAGAGTGGGATCTCTGCCCTCGGTCCCCGCAGGATTAGACCAAAGGAGCAGCTCATTTCACATCCTGATTCTTGATGTGGCTAACCAGAAGCCGCTAAGAAGTCCAGAAACAAAAGCTGGAGGCAAGAGCGCTCTTCCATCCTTGCTCCCCAGCGATGGATAGTTCAGAGACATGGAAAGTGGCCGTGGATCAGTTGCAGAGCGCCAGCTTAACACGCAGAAGGTTCCTGGTTCAACTCCCAGTGTGGGAATGTTGTGGACGGTAGGAGAGGATATTGTTGTTGTTTAGTCGTTTAGTCGTGTCCGCCTCTTCGTGACCCCATGGACCAGAGCACGCCAGGCACTCCTGTCTTCCGCTGCCTCCCGCAGTTTGGTCAAACTCATGCTGGTAGCTTCGAGATCACTGTCCCACCATCTCTTCCTCTGTCGTCCCCTTCTCCTTCTGCCCTCCATCTTCCCCAACATCGGGGTCTTTTCCAGGGAGTCTTCTCTTCTCACGAGGTGGCCAAAGTATTGGAGCCTCAGCTTCAGGATCTGTCCTTCTAGTGAGCACTCAGGGCTGATTTCCTTCAGAATGGAGAGGTTTGATCTTCTTGCAGTCCATGGGACTCTCAAGAGTCTCCTCCAGCACCATCATTCAAAAGCATCCATTCTTCAACGATCAGCCTTCTTTATGGTCCAGCTCTCACTTCCATACATCACTACTGGGAAAACCAGAGCTTTAACTATAGGGACCTTTGTCGGCAAGATGATGTCTCTGCTTTTTAAGATGCTGTCTAGGTTTGTCAAAACTCCATGGACAAAGACAACAGTGTGGAATTTAGGCCCCCAAAAATAAATAAAAAAGGGGGGGAGTATGCGCAGTGTGCATAGGAATTCGTTCATATTTTTTTTCAAACTATAGTCTGGCCCCCAACAGTGCTTGAGGGAGAGTGAACTGGTGCCCTGCTTAAGAAGTTTGAGGACCCCTGTTCTTAATGCTTTTTAAAATGTTATTTTTAAAGTTACATTGCCTTTTTTTGTTTGCTGTCCTGGGCTCCTTTGGGAGGAAGTGAGGGGACCTTACATGACACTGATTCAAGTCCCACACTGACCAGTTCATCTCCACACCACACCCCTTATATTAGAAAAAAAAGACCAGCAAGTCTGCTTTGCAAGTGTTCCACAAGCCCTTTAGTTCTGCATCCTGGCATGTGACTGAATCCGACCCGGAAATAGTGAAAAATCTAGGAGCTCTCTCCCTGCGTGCCTCTGTCTAGGTTTGTCATTGCTTTTCTCCCAAGAAGCAGGCGTCTTTTAATTTCATGGCTGCTGTCACCATCTGCAGTGATCATGGAGCCCAAGAAAGTAAAATCTCTCACTGCCTCCATTTCTTCCCCTTCTATTTGCCAGGAGGTGATGGGACCAGTGGCCATGATCTTCATTTTTTTGATGTTGAGCTTCAGACCATATTTTGCGCTCTCCTCTTTTACCCTCATTAAAAGCTTCTTTAATTCCTCCTCACTTTCTGCCATCAAGGTTGTGTCATCTGCATATCTGAGGTTGCTGATATTTCTTCCGGCAATCTTAATTCTGGCTAGGGGTTCATCCAGCCCAGCCTTTCGGATATATTAATTAAATATATATATATTATATTATTAAATATTATCCTTCCTCACTCACACTAGTAAGTTAGTAGTAAAGCACATTCCCTGTATATTGCAGAAAGCTAGTTGGTAGATTTGTTTGAATCTCTTGAGTTAAACAATCCAGTCTGGCTTATCCAGATTGGGTTGTTCCTGGAAAATTTCCCCTTTAGTTCCCTCTTAAAAACAATAATGACACAACAGTCTTCTTCTTTTTTAAAAAAATTTCGACTCATGACATGCAAGGCGAGATCTGCTTCTACTTCTCAGAGGCCCAATCTTACTCAATTTGCAATCCTTGTTTTGCCGATTTCTTTGAATATTCTAATATTCTGAGATTGTTAATTTGGGGTTTTCATCAGCTGCATGCCATGATCATCGCAATGATAACAAATCAAGGCTTGACATATCTCGCTTTGCGTGTGATGAGTCTATCTCATATATTAGTTTCACCTTTCAAGTTGGATTACGGAAAGAAAGGAACTTTTCCATGATATTCTAATTCTTCGAGTTTCACCTGTAGAACAAATCAAGGCTTGATATATCTTGCTTTGCATATCATGAGTCGATCTCATATATTAGGTTCACCTTTGAAGTTGAATTAGTGAAAGAAAGGAACTTTCCCACGATATTCTAATTTTTCGAATTTCACCTGTATACACGTGGAACTACCCCGTATGGGTGTTAGTCCCAAGTGGGGATCCAAGAGGACAGGATCACACTTCAAAATGACCTTGACAGATTAGAGAACTGGGCCAAAACAAACAAGATGAATTTTAACAGGGAGAAATGTAAAGTATTGCACTTGGGCAAAAAAAATGAGAGGCACAAATACAAGATGGGTGACACCTGGCTTGAGAGCAGTACATGTGAAAAGGATCTAGGAGTCTTGGTTGACCACAAACTTGACATGAGCCAACAGTGTGACGCGGCAGCTAAAAAAGCCAATGCAATTCTGGGCTGCATCAATAGGAGTATAGCATCTAGATCAAGGGAAGTAATAGTGCCACTGTATTCTGTTCTGGTCAGACCTCACCTGGAGTACTGTGTCCAGTTCTGGGCACCACAGTTCAAGAAGGACACTGACAAACTGACACATGTCCAGAGGAGGGCAACCAAAATGGTCAAAGGCCTGGAAACGATGCCTTATGAGGAACGGCTAAGGGAGTTGGGCATGTTTAGCCAGGAGAAGAGGAGGTTAAGGGGTGATATGATAGCCATGTTCAAATATATAAAAGGATGTCACATAGAGGAGGGAGAAAGGTTGTTTTCTGCTGCTCCAGAGAAGCGGACACGGAGCAATGGATCCAAACTACAAGAAAGAAGATTCCACCTAAGCATTAGGAAGAACTTCCTGACAGTAAGAGCTGTTCGGCAGTGGAATTTGCTGCCAAGGAGTGTGGTGGAGTCTCCTTCTTTGGAGGTCTTTAAGCAGAGGCTTGACAACCATATGTCAGGAGTGCTCTGATGGTGTTTCCTGCTTGGCAGGGGGTTGGACTCGATGGCCCTTGTGGTCTCTTCCAACTCTATGATTCTATGATTCTATGACTGCAGACAGGCAGTTGCTGCCACTCACACGTTGAAGGCAAGATGGAAAAGAGAGAAAGAGAAGGTGTGCTCCCTGCCTTGCCCTTTTGTTACCTGGGCAGGTAAGACCACGCCCACCTTTAGTCACATGCAGAGGAAGTTTGTCCCAGCCCAGAAGGAAAGAGGAAGTTTTCTACTGGCTGGTACAAAGCATCCCCTTGCATGTCTCCTCTACGAATGTTGTAAAGGTAAAGGGACCCCTGACCGTTAGGTCCAGTCGCGGATGACTCTGGGGTTGCGGTGCTCATCTCGCTTTATTGGCCGAGGGAGCCAGCGTACAGCTTCCGGGTCATGTGGCCAGCATGACTAAGCCGCTTCTGGCGAACCAGAGCAGCGCACGAAAATGCCGTTTACCTTCCTGCCAGAGCGGTACCTATTTATCTACTTGTACTTTGACGTGCTTTCGAACTGCTAGGTTGGCAGGAGCTGGGACCGAGCAACGGGAGCTCACCCCATTGTGGGGATTCGAACCGCCAACCTTCTGATCAGCAAGCCCTAGGCTCTGTGGTACAACAGTCATGTTATACTTGACTGCTATAATAATAATAATAATAATAATAATAATAATAATAATAATAATAATTTATACCCCACCCTCCCCAGCCTCAGGGCATCTAACACCAGGTATAAAAACAATTGACTAAAATACAACTTAAAAACCAAGATTAAAGTACAACATTAAGATTCAGCCTCATTTCAGTAGAAACTCAAATAAAAAACTTTTTGGGGATGAAAACGTCAAGTCTTCACCAAGGCCAACTATCCAGACTAGTCCTACGTGGGCCAGAAAAAAGCCAGGGAAGTCCCCAAATAGGAGTTCCATCACAGAAGGAGAAAGGAAAAAGGAAAGAGGGGAAGGGGATCAAGTTGATTCCAAGCCAAAGGCCAGGCGGAACAACTCTGTCTTACAGGCCCTGCAGAAAGAAATCTAATTTTACGATTCTCCCTCTGGCAGACCCCCAAAATAGTGACCCAGTAGGTCAGGGAAGCAAGCCATGGCAGGTGGTGCCAAGGCAATAGATTTGGGTTGTGTAAAGCTGTAGTGTAGCCTCCAGGTGCTGCCTTCCGGCCCCTGCATCCCTCCCCTGTGGCCCTCGCAGCCCTCGCAGAAAACGCGCGCAGGGTGGGTGTTTTAAACTCTGCAGGAATGTGACACCCTCAAGGAGTGAGTGAGGAGGCACCCCAGGGAGACAGTCCCCAATTCCCAGACCTGCTTGTGACGCACAGACGTCTGTGAACAAATCCCAGAGAAACTGTGAAGCAAGCGAGAGGACCTATAAATAGGTGGATCTCGTGGGGAACGAAGGATATTGAGCAGAGTCAGGCCTGGCTGAGCCAGAGAGAATGAGAGAAGAGCCGGGAAATGGGTGGGAGACAGAAGCCTAGAATTGCAGGGACACCAAGGGTCATCTAGTCCAACCCAGAGGTTGGACAAACACAGCTGGGTCTGGGTTCGAAACACACACACACACACACACGGTCAAGGAGCTTTCTCAAATTAAATATCCTTTATTAGGCATAGCAAACCACACATTATCAAACAGACACCATATACAAATTGTGCAACATACGAGCTCAGCATAACAAGGTTTGTCCCGGTCAGATCTTTAACTCCAGAGGAAATCAATTTGCATAAATAATACAATACAACACTACCACATCACCGATCAGTTAAGAACCACTACATCTCTTTATAACGGCCCAGTCTTTCTACATGGACAAGTCTGGAACAGATTAATCCATTTTGCATTGCTTCCTATGGGAAAGCGCACCTTGGTTTTGGAACGCTTTGGTTTTGGAACAGACCTCCGGAACAGATGACGTATAGCAGTGATGTCCAACCGGTTGGCCACGATTAACAACAAAAAACTCAACAACTCTTGCCTCCCCCCTAAAAAAAGCTCAACAACTGCCAGTAGATCACTGCCAGTGTTTCTATACTGGGAGTAGATCATAGTCTCTTGGGAGTTGGACATGCCTGTAGTATAGTATCAAAATTAACCCACTCCACCCTCAAGAATAGGAATAGAGATCTTCTCCAAAAAAAGCTCTTGCCTGCTGGAAGTAGGGAACACCCTGGAGAGTCCTTGCGGTTCATGAGGTGACCCAGGGAGGGTCGCCTCATGAGCAGGAGGGACAGCAGGGCTTTGCTGAGGTTGCTCAAACTCACCGCCAAACAGCTGATGTGTGGAATAGATGCTCAACTAGGCATCTTTCAGCCTGTGGTTCTAGGGAAACAGTGCAAGGCGTCTCAACACTTCCTCTGCCAGCAGCAAACGAAATCTGTAGCTCCAGGCAAGCAGGTACCTCTCTGTGGTTTTTTGCAGGTGGATTTCACAGCAAGGCGCTCAGCTCAGCTGGCCTGCAGGCTTCACTTCTCGGCTGAAAACCTTGGCAGGGAACCTCTTGAGCAATGGTTGGTTGTAAATTCAGAGGGTTGTGTCCGTCCGTCTGTCTCACCCACCGGCCATCCGGCAAGCCAGATCGCGCATGGACACAGCTGCAGCAGAGAGCCCCTTCCCTTCCAAACTGCCTCCCCTTTCCATGAATTATTCTTGAATCATTCAATGATTTGGGTTGAATTGTTATTAAGATGTTCAGTAAATTCTCTGTAGGCACAGACCATCCCCCGACTCAAACAAGTTCGTGAAGAAAATCCCAAACTCAGTTCCATGGGTGACTCTGGACATATCTATGCAGTAGCTTAGCTTAAAGTTTTAAGAGTCTATATGCTAATCGCATATAGGACCGTAAAGATGGCTGATCGCCAAAGAATTGATGCTTTTGAATTCTGGTGCTGGAGGAGACTCTTGAGAGTCCCATGGACTGCAAGAAGATCAAACCTCTCCATTCTGAAGGACACCAGCCCTGAGTGCTCACTGGAAGGACAGATCCTGAAGCTGAGGCTCCAAGACTTTGGCCACCTCATGAGAAGAGAAGACTGAAAAGACCCTGATGTTGGGAAAGATGGAGGGCACAAGGAGAAGGGGACGACAGAGGACGAGATGGTGGGACAGTGTTCTCGAAGCTACCAGCATGAGTTTGACCCAAGTGCGAGAGGCAGTGGAAGACAGGAGGGCCTGGTCCATGGGGTCACGAAGAGGCGGACACGACTAAATGACTAAAAACATGCTTATCACATTTATAAAATTTAAATTTATTGTTGTACATTGTTTGAACCATTTGTTTTCTTTCTGGGAATGTACCCCCACGTGTGTTTTATAAGCTGGTCTCCGACCGTAATCAATTATCTATCTCTTTTCAGTAAATTCATTCATTCATTTATACCCCACCTTTCACCCCGATAGGGATTCAAGGCAACTTACAGATAAAACAGAAAAAGTTAAAGACATAGTCGGGGGGATCATTTAAAAGATCATTATAATAACTTCCAGGGGAAGAACATGGTGGATTGAACATCTTTTGTTGGCAGGCTGCTGACAGAAATAGTTACATGGAGATAGATGGTGGTCAGACATAAATCTTAGCTATTGATCAGGAGATTAACCTCTGGTGCTCTGGAAAAAAACTGTTTCTGCATCGGGAGACCGAGAAGCTGTCAGTTTCTGGGAACCCTGATGGGGTTAAGCGACTTGCGTGCAGAGGAATCAACATCTTGCCCAAATGTTTAGTGTTTCTAAGGATGTTTTTAAAGGTAAAGGAACCCCTGGCTGTTAGGTCCAGTCGTGGCTGACTCTGGGGTTGCGGCGCTCATCTCGCTTTATTGGCTGAGGGAGCCGGCGTACAGCTTCCGGGTCATGTGGCCAGCAAGACCAGAGTAGCGCACGGAAACGCCGTTTGCCTTCCCGCCAGAGCGGTACCTATTTATCTACTTGCACTTTGATGTGCTTTCAAACTGCTAGGTTGGCAGGAGCAGGGACCGAGCAACGAGAGCTCACCCTGTCGCGGGGATTCGAACAGGTGACCTTCTGATCAGCAAGTCCTAGGCTCTGTGGTTTAACCCACAGTGCCACCCACGTCCCTAAGGATGTTTTTAGGAGGTGCCAAAAAAAGAAAAACCACAGGGAAGGCCCTTGCCTGACATCAATAGGCAGGGAGTTCCGCAGGGCAGGTGCCGCTACCCTAGAAGATTGAGTCCTCACAAATGTGGAATGGGTATTTCTGCGGCACCTGTAAACAGTGCCAGTTCTGCCCATCGAAGTGGTCAAGTTGGCATTTATGGGATACGGGGATTTCGTAGGCAAATTGGCTTACCGCTCCGCCTCCAAGAAATCATTCTCAATGTTATAGTGTTTGAAACCATTAATCTCAAGCTCAATAAATATTTATGAAAAAATGTAAGTTGGGTACATAGGCGCAGTATTGATGCAACAGCACAAAGGATAACTGGGTCAACTATAGTCCTGAATGAACATGAACATGAACCTATTGCATGTAATTTGGCCATGCCATCCTTTGCTCTTATTATGTAATTACCATGGAAGAAGAGCTTACGCATTTGGGACAATCAAAGAACAGGAGATCTATGCCAGTATGAATTATAGCATAGCATGTATGTTGAATCAAGGAAGGGATTTTTTTGGGGGGGGGGTGTGAATCTGTTCACAGATATTCCTAAGTCTTATGGTATGGAATACTGTATCCAGTTCTGGTTACTACAATTTGGGAAGGATGTGGACAAGCTGGAAGATGTACAGAGGAGGGCAACCAAGATGATCCAGGGACTGGAAACCTAGCCTAATGAGGAACAGTTGAAGGAGTTGGGCATGTTTAGCCTGGAAAAGAGGAGACTGAGAGGTGATAGGAGAGCCACCTTCAAATATCTCAAGGGCTGTCACATGTTCATCAATATGTGGATGATACTCAGCTCTACCTCTCTTTCAAATCGGAACCAGTGAAGGTGGTGAAGGTCCTGTGTGAGTGTCTAGAGGCGGTTGGAGGATGGATGGCGGCTAACAGATTGAGGTTGAATCCTGACAAGACAGAAGTACTGTTTTGGGGGGACAGGGGGCGGGCAGGTGTGGTGGACTCCCTGGTCCTGAATGGGGTAACTGTGCCCCCTGAAGGACCAGGTGCGTAGCCTGGGAGTCATTTTGGACTCACAGCTGTCCATGGAGGCACAGGTCAAATCTGTGTCCAGGGCAGCTGTCTCCCAGCTCCATCTGGTACGCAGGATGAGACCCTTCTTGCCTGCAGACTGCCTCTCCATAGTAGTGCATGCTCTGGTTATCTCTCGCTTGGACAACTGCAATGCTTTCTATGTGGGGCTACTTTTGAAGGTGACCCGGAAACTACAACTAATCAAGAATGTGTCAGCTAGACTAGTGACTGGGAGCGGCCACCGAGACCACATAACACCGGTCTTGAAAGACCTACACTGGCTCCCAGTACGTTTCTGAGCACAATTCAAAGTGTTGGTGCTGACTTTGAAAGCCCTAAACAGCCTCGACCCAGTATACCTGAAGGAGCGTCTCCACCCCCATCATTCCGCCCGGACACTGAGGTCCAGCCCCGAGGGCCTTCTGGCGGTTCCCTCGCTACGAGAAGCCAAGTTACAGGGAACCAGGCAGAGGGCCTTCTTGGTGGTGGCGCCTGCCCTGTGGAACGCCCTCCCACCAGATGTTAAAGAGAAGAACAACTACCAGACTTTTAGAAGACATCTGAAGGCAGCCCTGTTTAGGGAAGCTTTTAATGTTTAACAGACCACTGTATTTTAATACTTTGTTGGAAGCCACCCAGAGTTGCTGGGGAGACCCAGCAAGATGGGCGGGGTATAAATAAATTATTATTATTATTATTATTATTATTATTATTATTATTATTATTATTATTATTATTATTATTGTTATTAGAGCAAGCTTGTTTTCTCATGCTCTGGAGGGTAGGACTCGAACCAATGACTCGAACAAAGGGGTTCAAGTTAGACGAAAGTAGATTCCAACTAAACATAAAGAAGAACTTTCTGACAGTAGGAGTTGTTTGGCAGTGGAATGGTCTCCCTCAAGAGTCTGTGGACTCTCCTTCCTTGGAGGTTTTCAAGCAAAGATTGGAGGACCACCTGCCAGGATCTCTTCCACTTTGATTCCTGCATTGCAGGGGGTGGACAAGCTGACCCCTGGGATCCCTTCCAGTTCCACAACCCTATGATTTCTGGGCACCACAGTTCAAGAAGGACACTGACAAACTGGAACGTGTCCAGAGGAGGGCAACCAAAATGGTCAAAGGCCTGGAAACGATGCCTTATGAGGAACGGCTAAGGGAGCTGGGCATGTTTAGCCTGGAGAAGAGGAGGTTAAGGGGTGATATGATAGCCATGTTCAAATATATAAAAGGATGTCACATAGAGGAGGGAGAAAGGTTGTTTTCTGCTGCTCCAGAGAAGCGGACACGGAGCAATGGATCCAAACTACAAGAAAGAAGATTCCACCTAAACATTAGGAAGAACTTCCTGACAGGAAGAGCTGTTCGACAGTGGCATTTGCTGCCAAGGAGTGTGGTGGAGTCTCCTTCTTTGGAGGTCTTTAAGCAGAGGCCTGACAACCATATGTCAGGAGTGCTCTGATGGTGTTTCCTGCTTGGCAGGGGGTTGGACTCGATGGCCCTTGTGGTCTCTTCCAACTCTATGATTCTATGATTCTATGATTGTATTATTCTGTCTGCCCAAGAGAAGGGTTTCCTGCTCAGAGCTGCTAAATTTACAGCCGCTGCACAGAGACTGAGATGAGAAGCATGTTTGAAGCACCAGTGAAAGTCACATAAATTGAATTTCACTCTTATCTCTGCAGCTTTCTTGTACGACATTATTTAACTTCTTCTGAAATTACTCCGCTGCCTCCTTTTAATCAGAGTTCTATAACAGCCCTGCTGGTTATACGTGATTTCATTTTATTATGTGCAAAACAGAGGCACACAGGGAGAGAGCTCCTAGATTTTTCACTATTTCCGGGTCGGATTCAGTCACATGCCAGGATGCAGAACTAAAGGGCTTTTGGAACACTTGCAAAGCAGACTTGCTGGTCTTTTTTTTTTTAATATAAGGGGTGTGGTGTGGAGATGAACTGGTCAGTGTGGGACTTGAATCAGTGTCGTGTAAGGTCCCCTCACTTCCTCCCAAAGGAGCCCAGGACAGCAAACAAAAAAAGGCAATGTAACTTTAAAAATAACATTTTAAAAAGCATTAAGAACAGGGGTCCTCAAACTTCTTAAGCAGGGCACCAGTTCACTCTCCCTCAAGCACTGTTGGGGGCCAGACTATAGTTTGAAAAAAAATATGAACGAATTCCTATGCACACTGCGCATATTCCCCCCCCCTTTTTTATTTATTTTTGGGGGTCTAAATCCCACACCGTTGTCTTTGTCCATGGAGTTTTGACAAACCTAGACAGCATCTTAAAAAGCAGAGACATCATCTTGCTGACAAAGGTCCCTATAGTTAAAGCTCTGGTTTTCCCAGTAGTGATGTATGGAAGTGAGAGCTGGACCATAAAGAAGGCTGATCGCCGAAGAATGGATGCTTTTGAATTATGGTGCTGGAGGAGACTCTTGAGAGTCCCATGGACTGCAAGAAGATCAAACCTCTCCATTCTGAAGGAAATCAGCCCTGAGTGCTCCCTGGAAGGACAGATCCTGAAGCTGAGGCTCCAAGACTTTGGCCACCTCAGGAGAAGAGAAGACTCCCTGGAAAAGACCCTGATGTTGGGAAAGATGGAGGGCACAAGGAGAAGGGGATGATGGGACAGTGTTCTCGAAGCTACAAACATGAGTTTGACCAAACTGCGGGAGGCAGTGGAAGACAGGAGGGCCTGGCGTGCTCTGGTCCAGGGGGTCACGAAGAGTCGGACACGACTAAACGACTAAACGACAACAAAATCCATTGAAGTTGAAAAGTGTCCCTGGATTCATTGAAAAAATTCTGGTAACCTTACCTTAGCTGGAGTGAAAATGCACTTCAGAATACACCTCTCTTCCACTTTCTATGCCCTGTTCAGAGTCACAAGTGGTGCATTCTGGGCATAGCTGTCAACTTACAGATTTGAAAATAAGGGACCAGCTGCCTCGAAAATAAGGGATCAGCAGCCAAAATAAGGGATTTTGCTATTGTATTGAGTTACATACATGGGTAGGATTGACAGATGCTGTCAATCCGGCATGAGGTGGTTGCAGCGCGGCGGCGGCCGCTGAAGCGCTGCCCTTCTGCATCCCTCCCCACCTCCTCATCTTCCTCCTCCCTCAGGCCGCCTCCTCAGCTGCCACCACCGCTGCTGCCTTTGGGCTCGCGGGCGGTGTGGGCGAGAGTCTCTCCCCCCCCTCAGGCGGGGAAGGGCCAATTGAACTCCTCACGCCCAGACGACGGCACCAGCACGCTCTCTTGCGTGTGGCGGAGGACCCCAAGCCGCTGCTTCCCTCCCAAGCTGGGTGAGCATGAAACCTGGGAAATTTAAGGGACATCATCAACAAGGGACAGCAGCGGGACACAGCGCTGGGATAAAGGAGTTTCCCGCCAAATAAGGGACGGTTGACAGCTATGATTCTGGGCTGCAGCCCTAGGCACATTTCCCCAGGGGATTGGTTGATTGATTGATTGATTGATTGATTGATTGATTGACTGATTGATTTGGTATCCTGGAATCCCTGCATGTCTCGTGCACAGTCAGCGCAAAACAGTCCCTAACCCACAGGCTGTCAAGTCATCTCTCAGACTTCTCTTCTCCAGGCTAACCATACCCAACTCCCTCAAACTTAGGAATGCAGAGAGCTGCAAAGCCAGACCAGGGCGCCCATCTAGGTCAATCCTGATTGTCCTCACTGGTAGGGTTTCAAGCTGGGCTCTCTTGCAGCCCTACTTGCAGATCATGGGGACTGAACCTGAAATGGGTGTGCAAATCTACTTTCTGTGTGCCCTGCAAGCCCTTGGGCACGCAAGAGGTAGGCTTGTGTAGTGGTTAGAGAGCTACCAGGTAACTGGGGGTTTTAGCCCTTCCCATTCCCTTAATGGGACGCGGGTGGCACTGTGGGTTAAACCACAGAGCCTAGGACTTGCCAATCAGAAGGTCGGCGGTTCGAATCCCCGTGACAGGGTGAGCTCCCGTTGCTCGGTCCCTGCTCCTGCCCACCTAGCAGTTCGAAAGCACATCCAAGTGCAAGTAGATAAATAGGTACCGCTCTGGCGGGAAGGTAAACGGCGTTTCCGTGTGCTGCTCTGGTTCGCCAGAAGCGGCTTAGTCATGCTGGCCACATGACCCGGAAGCTGTACACCGGCTCCCTCGGCCAGTAAAGCGAGATGAGCGCCGCAACCCCAGAGTCATCCGCAACTGGACCTAATGGTCAGGGGTCCCTTTACCTTTACAACATTCCTAGAGTGGACATGGAAGGGGAAACCAGTGGTCTGAGAGGCAAGCCTTGGCCACTTCCCTTCCTGGGTTTCAAGAGGTGGGAACTCCTTTCAAATTTCTTCTTATGCTGCAAAACAGCACACCAGCTCAATGTATTTGGTGCTGATGGGGGTGTGAAAGCTGGTATTGGAGCTCAGCCTGAGCTGCTAAGTGCCAGGTCCGAATCTCATGCCACCAGCTGCAAAGTCAGTCTCGCTTGCCCTCAGTTCCATCCCCACAGTATGAGGTTGCTGTCAATAATAATAATAATAATAATAATAATAATAATAATAATAATAATACCCTGCCCATCTGGCTCAGTTTCCCCAGCCACTCTGGGTGGCTTCCAGCAAAAGATTAAAAACACAATCAAACATTAAAAGCTTTCCTAAACAGGGCTGCCTTCAGATGTCATCTAAACGTCAGATAGCTGTTTTTTTCCTTGACATCTGATGGGAGGGCATTCCACAGGGCGGGCGTCACAAGACTGCTGGCCTACCTCACAGGTGAGGATTGCCGATGCAATGGCTGCAGAATTAAAAGCTCAAATTATCGCTCCATGCAGTGGATGCCTGGAGCATCCTGCTAGAGTAGGCGATGTGTTTGGAACATGTGTGCATGCCTCGTCGGATGCAATAGCTGCGTGATGAAATCTTCACACATGCATGCACAAAGGTTGTGTTAGAGGAGACGTCACAAGAAAGGGGCAGAGCGGAGGCTGTGCCTGCAGAGAGTCCGAGGTTCTGTGTATTGCACCTCCCCAGGTAAGGCTGGACTTTGAACTTTGGGCTGGAGTTGGAAAAAAGGGACAAGGTGCATTTTACTCCGAGTTCTCTTAGAGTCTAGATTTAAGCACTGGGGAGCAGGGATGCCTCATAAAAGCAGAGAAGCAAAGAATAATAGACTCTCAGAGCTGGAAGGGACCCTGAAGGACATCTAGCCCAACCCCCTACAATCTCTGGGATCTCAACTAAAGCATCCAAGACAGATGGCCACCCAACCTCTGCCGAAAAACCTCCAGGGAAGGGGAGTCCACAAGCTCCCAAGGGAGTCCGTTCCACTGTCTTACAGCTCTTACTGTCAGAAAGTCCCCCACCCCCGTATGTTTAGTCGGAATCTCCTTCCTTGTAACATGAAGCCATGAGTTCGAGTCCTACCCCAGAGCAGGAGAAAGCAAGCTTGCTCCATCTTCCATGCGATAGCCCTTGAGATATTTGAAGATGGCTCTCCTGTCTCCACTCAGTCTCCTCTTTTCCAGGCTAAATATACCCAGCTCCTTCAACTGCATCTCACAGGGCTTAGTTTCCAGACCCTTGATCACCTTGGTTGCCCTCCTCTGCACAACTTCCAGTTTGTCAACATCCTTCTTAAAGTGTGTCTCACCAGCTTGGGCTCTGCTATTTATTTGTTTGCTTACTTAAAACATTTTTAAGGCCCTACCCATACACCAATTAAGATATCATCGAAAACAACAGTAAAACCCCCGCAAAAATACAAAAAGCAGCACCACGATCTACACAAAACACTGGTTTTATTGCATTGATCTCCCACAACTGATCTCCTCTCCAAAGAGTCCTCGGTTCACCCCTCTCCTCAGTTAATCTGTACAACGACCCTGCAAGCTAGGGTAAGAGGCTGTGACTGTCATCCTGTGAGCTTCAACACTGAGTGGGGATTTGAACCCAGGTCTCTCAGGTCCTAGTCCAGCGCTCTAACCACTACACCACACTGACTCTTCGCTGGGTCCAAGAGGCCAGCTGGAACAAACGGCATTGCTTAATGACTGCAGAAATGAGGGAGGAGGTGATCGGAGGAGTTCCACTAGGACTGGAGAGACTGTAGGGAAAAGGCCGGATTTCGGAGGCTAGTAGGGGAAGGGGCGTAAGCTCAGTGGTTGGAGCAGCAGCTCTGAATGCACAAAGATTCAGTCCTCAGTGGTATGTCTGGTTAGGGCAGGGGTCAGCAAACTTTTTCAGCAGGGGGCCGGTTCACTGTCCCTCAGACCTTGTGTGGGGCGGGACTATATTTGGGGGTGGGGGGAATGAACGAATTCCTATGCCCCACAAATAACCCAGAGATGCATTTTAAATAAAAGCACACATTCTACTCATGTAAAAACATCAGGCAGGCCCCACAAATAACCCAGAGATGCATTTTAAATAAAAGGACACATTCTACTCATGTAAAAACACGCTGATTCCCAGACTGTCCGTGGGCCGGATTGAGAAGACAATTGGGCCAGATCCGGCCCCCGGGCCTTAGTTTGCCTACCCATGGGTTAGGGCTTGGAAAAGATCCCAACTTGAAACCTTGGAGACTTTCACTGCTGCCAGGCTGTGCAGAAAAGGAGACAGAGCGAAGGTCTGACTCAGTATCAAATCCCTTCCTTCCTCTGTTCCTTGCTTGCTGCTTTTTTCGGGAAAGCAGTTTCAGCGGAAGAATGTGAAGCCAGGCAGAGGGGCAGGGCACTCTTGTGCCGTCTTCTCCCGCACCCCAGTTGTGGTACAGGATGCGACCCTGAACTGTCTGCTCCGCAAGGACCGAGCTGGCTCTTTCAGCAACTGGGACTTCCTCCATATGGGACTAGCCAGTGTAGTGGGGAGGGTGTCGGACTGGAGGAGAACTGGGTTCGAATCTCCGCTTGGCTCATAGAGCTTACTGAGTATCTCCTTGAGCCGGCCACTCACTCTCAGCCTAACCTACCTGACAGGGATGTTGTGGGGATTAAATGAGGAATGCAAGCTCCACGGAAGAAAAGGTGCAGTAGCAACAGAATGAATACGTAATAAATAAGAGCTTTTGCAAAGGGTCTCACAAGAATCTGGAACAAGTCTTCCCTCCTCCATCTGTCTCAATTTATATAAGCCACTTGGGCAACATGACTACCATGCGATAGCCCAGTCGGTAGAGGGTGAGACTTAGGGTCGGGGGTTCAAAGCCCACGTTGGGCAAACAAATTCCTGCTTCGCAGGGGGTTGGACTAGATGACTCTCAGGGTCCCTGCCAACTGTGCAGTTCTATGATTCTTTGGGAGGATGTGGCCACACAGCCAGGACTAACTGGAGCCACAGAATCCTCCCCTTTTAAAAAAAGAAAATCAACTCCAGCCAACTTTGGCATGCGCAAAATGATGGCGGGCGAGCCCCCCAGTTTCTCAGGTTGGAGCTGCCCCGGTGGCAGACAGGTGAGCGAGCCCCTCTCACCTGGGCCCTGTCCTTGCGCCTGCAGCCCCAAAGCGACTTCCCTGCGGATAACTTTTTGCTGCCATTAGAGGAGCCCGACCCTGTGCCTGCAGCCCAGCGCCCCCTACGTACCAGCCCCGCTCCCCACATACCTCTGAAAGCTACTTTGGCAATCCTGTCTCCTTTGCCCCGCAGGTCAGTGACCGTCTTCAGGTGCACGACCAAAGCCATGTTGCCGGTGTGGATGCTGAGGCAGCCCAGTAGCTACGACAGACTGGCAGGGTTGGACAGTGGCGGCGGTGGTCTTGATCCTAAGGACTCAGAGCTCTGCCATCCTCTGCTGGTCTCTGCCGGGCCAGTCAGGGCGCATCTCCTCCGCCGTCGGCGTCTCCTCCCTCCCTGGACCAGGAGGAGAGGCGACCCGGAGCCGAGTGACGCTTCAGCTGCCTCGCAAAGCGCTGCAAGCCGCTCGCTTGTCTCAATTATTCAGGAGCTGTCGCAGAAAAGTGCCGCTTGGCTTTCTCTCTCTCTCTCTCTGGGCACAACCCTCCGGCTGGTATCCTGGCTCACGGGCAAAGCTCTCCTCTGCCCTGGGCCCCCCCGCCGCCGCCACCCCCTCCTCCCTCCTCCATCCTTTGCTACTGCAGCAGCAGCAGCCGCCGCGCTCCTTCGCAGCCTCTCCAGCCGCGCGCAACTTGGCGGATGGCTCAGGGATAACGGAGGAGCATCTTCTCCACGTTGCCTTCATCCAGCGGCGGCTGGAGCTACAGCTGGCTGCGGTTAACCGCTTAGCTGCTGCACCCTACGAAGAAGGGGGGAGAGGGGGGGTTGTCTGGTCCAGCTGCGGCTTCTGATGCTCTGGAGATTTCGGGAATGGGGTGCATATATTGCAGGCCAGCTCCTTCAGGCTGCAGCACACACAACTAGCTGGCGCGTCGGAGGGAGGAGGGTCCCCAAATTCTGAGGCTGAGCCTCGCTTGCCGTATCGGGGTTTCCCCCCCCACACACCTCAAAGCACAGGGGATTCGGCGCTGCCGGCTTCATTTCTGTAGGCGCCTGGGTCGGTGGGGATGACTTGCTCTTATGCAGTGGCGTAGAGTGGGTTGTCAGCACCCGGGGCAAGGCAAGTAATTTGCGCCCCCTAACCCGTGGATTTGCGCCCCCTAACCCTAACCCCCAGACGTTGCGCCCGGTGCAGCCGGGCCCCCCCTGCACCCCCCACGCTACGCCACCAGTGGCGTAGCGTGGGGGGTGCAGGGGGGCCGGCGGCACCGGGCGCAACATCTGGGGGTTAGGGCAAATCCATGGGTTAGGGGGCGCAAATCCACGGGTTAGGGGGCACAAATCCACGGGTTAGGGGGCGCAAATTACTTGCCTTGCCCCGGGTGCTGACAACCCACGCTACGCCACTGTACGCCACTGCTCTTATGGAGCCCTGCGGAATGATCAGGTCCACCCTGGTTTCGCAGCAATGCTTCGAGGGATCCCTCAAGCAGGGCTTAAGTTTCTTATATATTTCACTGCATTTAAATCCCACCTTTCGCCCAAGGAGCTCAAGGCAGTATACATATTCCCCGCCCTCCTCATTTAATTCTCACAAGAACCCTGAGAGGCAGTGACTTAACACCCGCGCCTTTGATTTATTGGATTTGATTGACATCCTATGCCCTTTTCAAATGTGGGGGTTTGGGGGGATTATTGAGGTTTTTTAAAAATATATATATTTATTTTGTGGTTTTATATTTCGAATTTTTCTGCGAACTGCCCTGAGACCTCTGGGTATAGGGCGGTATATACAGTGGTACCTCGGGTTAAGTACTTAATTCGTTCCGGAGGTCCGTGCTTAACCTGGAACTGTTCTTAACCTGAGGCACCACTTTAGCTAATGGGGCCTCCTGCTGCTGCCACTGCGCTGCCGGAGCACGATTTCTGTTCTCAACCTGAAGCAAAGTTCTTAACCTGAAGCACTATTTCTGGGTTAGCGGAGTCTGTAACCTGAAGCGTAAGTAACCTGAAGCGTATGTAACCTGAGGTACCACTGTAAATTCAACAACGACACCCCCACACACACAAGGTCACCCAGTGAGAGCTTCGTGGCTAAACGAGATTGCAACCCTGCTCTCTCCCAGGTCATAGTCTAAACACTACACCACACTGATGTGTTCCAAGAGCTTCATAGATGAACCTCCACCTGCAGGAGCAGTCTACCCTTGAGAGCCGGCTCCTCGGAACCAGTAGTGGAGGAGGGGGGAGACTGCTGTCCTCCTGCCCTGCTTGGGGGATTCCCGGAGGTGATCATTGCTGCCTGTTATTTCCATAGCCATTTTCAATACGTAATCAGAGTTTTCTATTCATTTTCTCCTTCGCCTTTGCAGCCACGCTGCAGTGTAAGTTGGGCAGAGGGATGGGGACCACAGGCCATTTCTATAGGACTGAACTGTCCAAATTCCCTTTTAAAGCTATCCAAGGCAGTGGCCATCATATTCTTATGTTCTTAACTTGGTAGTTTGAGTAATCTAAACTGGTTGTATGTTATAGGCTGGTGTGCATTAATACATAGAATCATAGAATCATAGAATCATAGAGTTGGAAGAGACCACAAGGGCCATCGAGTCCAACCCCCTGCCAAGCAGGAAACACCATCAGAGCACTCCTGACATATGGTTGTCAAGCCTCTGCTTAAAGACCTCCAAAGAAGGAGACTCCACCACACTCCTTGGCAGCAAATTCCACTGTCGAACAGCTCTTACTGTCAGGAAGTTCTTCCTAATGTTCTCCCAAGCACATAGAACCGTAGAACTGTAGAGTCATCTACTCCAGCCCTGCAATGCAGGAATCGCTGGTAAAGATTCCTGTCCAAAATTATTATTGTTCTTCTTGTTGTTGTTGTTGTTGTTTATATCCTGCCCATCTGGCTGGGTTTCCCCGGTCACTCTGGGCAGCTTCCAGCAGCATATTAAAAGCACAATAAAACTTCAAACATTAAAAGCTTCCCTAAACAGGGCTGCCTTCAGATGTCTTCTAAAAGTCACATAGTTGCTTATTTCCTTGACATCTGATGGAAGGGTGTTCCACAGGGCAGGCGCCACTACCGAGAAGGCCCTCTGCCTGGTTCCCTGTAACCCCACTTCTTGCAATGAGGGAACCGCCAGAAGGCCCTCGGAGCTGGACCCCAGTGTCCAGGCAAAACGATGGAGGTGGAGACGCTCCTTCAGGTCTACTGTGCTGAGGCCGTTTAGAGCTTTCCGCTTAATTAGACGACCTTTTGAGTTTGTGCAGGTAGCAAACAAATTTTAGAGGTGCCCCCACACTTTTCATGCGCCTCGTTGCAGAGGATGACTCAATGCGCCTCCGCTCCAGAGAGCACCTTTTGGAGCTCGCCCCAAATGCTTCTTCATTTTAATGAGGCTGTTCTTCAGCTGGTGGGCCTGGCAACAGATAGGCGAAGGAGCAAGCAGCCTTGGACAGCCAGGAGAACCGACTCCCTGCTGGGCTGGAGAGGCGGTGAGGTGAGGTGGTGCAGCTGGCAGGGGGAGCGACTGAGGATTATAAGAAAAATGTTCTCACTCTCTCTTCCCCGAGGGTGTTTTAGATGCACTGCAAATACTATCGATTAGCAGGTCTACTGCTTGGGAGAATTTGGGAGGTTGAGTAATCCAGACTGGTTAGAGGATGATGTGGATTAATGCTTCTGTCAGGCACATCGCCGAGTGATTCCTGGTGCTCAATCAAAGCTCCATGTGGTCCAGTCAGATCCGGCATCCAAACAGGCTCAGCATCTTGCTTCTCACATAGGATGGCTAGAAGCTTCTCCACCTCACCTCCAAAACATAAAAGCTTATTTCCAGTAATAATAATTTATGTATTACAAAGACCAGCCCACATAACATAACACAATAAAAACAGCGTTCATAAAGATAAAACATACAGTCGGAGCAGATTGCAGCAATAGCTCATGAGTTAAAATTGAGATACAGTGGTACCTCGGGTTACATATGCTTCAGGTTACATATGCTTCAGGTTACATACTCCGCTAACCCAGAAATATTGCTTCAGGTTAAGAACTTTGCTTCAGGATGAGAACAGAAACCGTGCTTTGGCGGCGCGGCAGCAGCAGGAGGCTCCATTAGCTAAAGTGGTGCTTCAGGTTAAGAACAGTTTCAGGTTAAGTACGGACCTCTGGAACAAATTAAGTACTTAACCCGAGGTACCACTGTATATACATGCACCCGTACAACTGAGATTTGGGCTACCATAAGAAATTGACCCTGAGGCGCCCCAAAGGGCGACTTCAGCATTTCCCTAGTAAGCTATTTTATTCTAGAGGATGACCTGTGCCTACAAATCTGGAAGCAGAATCTGGCCACCAGCCAGGTCGTCTTGTGATATTTGCCTAAGAGGAGGGAATTAAGTTTAGACTTGTCTGAAAGATCGGCGAGCCTCTTCAGTGAAGGATCAGTGGTGTCTCTACGAATCTCAACATAAAAAGGACATCTAAAAATATATGTTTGAGGCTTCTTATTTCCCCTAATGGGCAGGCACAAAGTCTCTGTGTGCAGTGGCGTAGCGTGGGTTGTCAGCACCCGGGGCAAGGCAAGTAATTTGCGCCCCCTAACCCGTGGATTTGCGCCCCCTAACCCATGGATTTGCCCTAACCCCAGATGTTGCGCCCGGTGCGGCCGGCCCCCCCTGCACCCCCCACGCTACGCCGCTGTCTGTGTGTATGGGACCCAGTATCTGGACCCTTGTTTCCATTATCTGATGCCTCCCCATAAGAGAGGGGTGTGCTGGAAATCAATGGGGGCACAGCACCTCACATATAATGTCGTGCTCTCCAACATCTTGAGTCCCCAAACTGGGATGTGAGGACTCTTTCCGCCTGTGCTCCCATGTGAGTCATGTGACCTGGACGAGATTAAGGAGCTGAGAAGATGTGCTTTTTTCAGGGCTGTGCTCATGTATTATTATTATTATTATTATTATTATTATTATTATTATTATTTATACTCCCCCCATCTGGCTTGGTTTCCCCAGCCACTCTGGGCGGCTTCCAGCAGAATATTAAAAACAATACAGCATCAGACATTAAAAACTTCCCTAAACAGGGTCGCCTTCAGTTGTCTTTTAAAAGTAAAATAGGTGTTTATTGCCTTGACATCTGATAGGAGGGCATTCCACAGCGCAGGTGCCACTATAGAGAAGGCCCTCTGCCTGGTTCCCTGTAAACTTACTTCTTGCAGTGAGGGAACCGCCAGAAGGCCCTCGGAGCTGGACCTCAGTGTCCGGGTAGAACGATGGGGGTGGAGACGCTCCTTCAGGTCTACTGGACTGAGGCTGTTTAGGGCTTTAAAGGTCAGCACCAACACTTTGAATTGTGCTCGGAAACGTACTGGGAGCCATTATAGGTCTTTCAAGACCGGTGTCATGTGGTCTCGGTGGCTGCTCCCAGTCACCAGTCTAGCTGCCGTATTCTGGATTAGTTGTAGTTTCTGGGTCACCTTCAAAGGTAGCCCCACATAGAGCGCACTGCAGTAGTCCAAGCGAGAGATAACCAGAGCATGCACCACTCTGGCGAGACAGTCTGTGAGCAGATAGGGTCTCATCCTGTGTACCAGGCAGAGCTGGTAGACAGCTGCCCTGGACACAGAATTGACCTGCGCCTCCATGGACAGCTGTGAGTCCAGAATGACTCCCAGGCTGTGCACCTGGTCTCTCAGGGCCACAGTTACCCATTCAGGGGTACAGCGCTCTGTACAAAATTTGGAACTGAATCAGGACTCCCTATGCATCTTTTCCATTCCTGATACAAAAAAAGCGCTATATGATTTGAAACTCAAAAATCCGAAGGGAATCTTCCAAAGAAATGGCTTTCGGAAGGCTCTCAAGCTGCAACTGTTTTTAGCATGTGTGAACAATGAGCTCCGGGGGGGGGGGAGTTTCCCCCACGCTTGCTTCCCCCCTGATAATTTAGCAGCTTAGGGTGGGTGAGCATGTGGGAAGGGTGTTGCATTCTCATTCAGTGTCAGAAATCACCTCCCACCTCTGCTCAGGCAGGCTGCTGAATGCTTGCGATTTGCAAAACACGGCTGTGTGCACGAGAGAGTTGTGAAAGGAGAAGCATTGCAATGCTCTTTGCGGCGGGTTATCTGGAGAAAACATCCCTCTCACTTGGCACTTGAGCGCCAGTCGTTCTCCTAATATCTCCTCCTAACAGTGACCAGCAGGTATCTTTCTGCAGCGGCTGCGGCAGAGACGGCGACGGAGAATGTTTTCTCAATTCATAGCTGACTGGAAATTAGCACCTGCCTCGATAAGAGCAAACTGTGTTCGGTTTCCATTAGGATCCCACTGCCAGCCTGGACACCTCGGAGAGCAAAAGCTGGGCAGTAATTTCACAGTCTAAATAAGAATACACAGAGAAGGGTTAATCCTTTCTAAACACCAGGAGGGCTGGAGCTTCCTGAAAACTGCATCGTACTGTAATGAGCATCTCAATCTTCCAGTGGGTGAGAATTTTCAGGCATTGCAGCCTTATAACCGTTCGGTTTCCTTTTGGGGCGAGGCAGCTGGAGGCTCGTTGCATTTTCTAATATTTCAGAACATAAGGCTGGATCAGGCCAATGGCCCATCTGTGGGATGTAACAATAAGAAGTTTACTCACATTCAGTTCACAGTTGGATCCCTGAAGGCAGGCTTTAGCTTACAGTTACAGAAGAGCAGTAAGGACGCGGGTGGCGCTGTAGGTTAAACCACAGAGCCTAGGGCTTGCCGATCAGAAGGTTGGCGGTTCGAATCCCCGCGACAGGGTGAGCTCCCGTTGCTTGGTCCCTGCTCCTGCCAACCTAGCAGTTAAAAAGCACCTCAAAGTGCAAGTAGATAAATAGGTACCACTCCGGTGGGAAGGTAAATGGCATTTCTGTGCTCTGCTCTGGTTCGCCAGAAGCGGCTTACTCCTGCTGGCCACATGACCCGGGAACTGTACGCCGGCTCCCTCGGCCAATAAAGTGAGATGAGCGCCGCAACCCCAGAGTCAGCCACGACTGGACCTAATGGTCAAGGGTCCCTTTACCTTTACCTTACAGAAGAGCAGTGCTTTTTTTTCTTTTAAAAAAATGCTTAGGCGGTCTCTCGTTTTGACTCAAGAAAATCACCAGTTTATAGTTCAAATCAGGAAAAATAAATACAGTAAATGGACAAAAGTACAAAGATTCACAAAATGTTTAGGATATGCGTCCCCCTGCATCCCCGCAGAAAAAAAAAGGCACTGCAGAAGAGGGTTTGAGTTCATCCCATATGGGAACTGATCCCACATGTAGACCAAGAGAAGAAAAGGTATCAAAAGAGAGGAAGGTGGCTGCGTGACTGGATCTTTTGTGGGGTCTGGAAGGGTCATGCACACCTGCAAAGAAAGGATGCTCCAGACCAGGTGTGACAGGAAGTTTGACTGGCTGGACCAACATCTCCCTGTCTGTGTCCACTCTAAGCAAACAGGAAATGTTGTTTTTGACAGCTTATTTTACATCCCACATGCCCCTTCTAAGGCAATACAACATACACAAATATATACATTTTATTCAGGGACGGGGGTGGTGCTGTGGTCTAAATCACTGAGCCTCTTGGGCTTGCCGATCGGAAGGTCAGCGGTTTGAATCCACTCAACGGTGTGAGCTCCTGTTGCTCTGTCCCAGCTTCTGCTAACCTAGCAGTTTGAAAGCACACCAGTGCAAATAGATAAATAGGTACCATTGTGGCGGGAAGGTAAATGATGTTTCCATGCACCCTGGTTTCCGTCACGGTATCCTGTTGCCCCAGAAGCGGTTTAGTCCTGCTGGCCACATGACCCAAAAGCTGTCTGCAGACAAACGCAGGCTCCATCAGCCTGAAAGAGAGATGAGCGCCACAACCCCATAGTCGCCTTTGACTGGACTTAACTGTCCAGGGGTCCTTTACCTTTTACCTTTATTTTATTCAAGCACTCAGGTCCCAGCTTGACACAAAGGTTCCAGAAACTCTCCTCTGGTAGGGGCTTCGTCAGGATGTCTGCACTCCTCTCTTTGGTCTTGCTAGTCCAGCATCCTGTTCTCACAGTAGCCAACCAAGTGCCCATAATGGGAAATCTGGCATAGCTTAAGAAGAGCTTGCTAGATCAGGCTAAAGGGGGCTCAGCTAGTCCAGTATCCTAGTCTCACATTTGCTGATCAGATGCAGCAAAGAGAAATCCACAAGTAGGACCTGAGTGCAAGAGCCTCTTGCAGCTTCCAGCAACCGGGATTCAGAAACCTTGCCACCTCCCAATTTGCACGGCAGAGCAGGGTCCTCCTGGCTATAGCCATCATATGTTGGTTTGTGTCCTGCCCTCCAGAGCAGGAGAAAACAAGCTTGCTCCATCTTCCAGGCGACAAAAGTTGCGTGGCGAGTTCCTGCCCGCCCCGGTGGAAATAATGACACATGACACAATTATTAAGGCTAATGGGCTAAATAACGTCCCATGGACTGCAAGAAGAATAAACCTATCCATTCTGAAGGAAACCAGCCCTGAGTGCTCACTGGAAGGACAGATCCTGAAGCTGAGGCTCCAAGACTTTGTTTTTTTAAAAAAGATATTTATTGGAGTTTTACAAAGACATGAATTTAAAAGATCATATAAAAAGAAAGAAATACAATAAAAGAAACATAGAAAAATACATAAAATAAGAAAAGAAAAAGAAAAACAAATCCATTTTTGTAGCCCTAACTCGTTACCTTATTTCCTTGGCCTCCTCGCACCTCCCCTTTTTGTATTCCCATTTAAATAATCAAATCAGCAAATCCTTACCCTCTTTCGTTTATCTTCACTCTATATCTTAACATATTATAACTCTATATTTTCATCCATTTATCAATTCATTTTTGCATATTCTTATTAACTTTGTTGCTAATGCCACTTATTTTCAATCCAACATCATTTTAACATTCATTAATTTTACAGTGTTTCTGAAGATAATCTTTAAATTTCTTCCAGTCTTCTTCCACCAACTCTTCTCCTAGGTCACGGATTCTGCCAGTCATTTCCGCCAATTCCATATAATCCATCACCTTCATCTGCCACTCTTCCAGGGTGGGTAGCTCTTGTGTCTTCCAATACTTTGCAATCAGTATTCTTGCTGCTGTTGTTGCATACGAGGCTCCAAGACTTTGGCCACCTCATGAGAAGAGAAGACTCCCTGGAAACGACCCTGATGTTGGGAAAGATGGAGGGCACAAGGAGAAGGGGATGACAGAGGACGAGATGGTGGGATAGTGTTCTCGAAGCTACAAACATGAGTTTGACCAAACTGCGGGAGGCAGTGGAAGACAGGAGGGCCTGGCATGCTCTGGTCCAGGGGGTCACGGAGAGGTGGACACGACTAAACGACTAAACAACAACAACAAAGGCCACAACTTTATTGGTTACAGGTGATGAGCAGTATTGGCTTAGGCATTGGTCCTAATCGACTATATCCGACTCCAGCCTGTCCGCTTGAAGTCCGGGAAGGGTTAACTAGTAGGGGAATCTTGCTGATGCACATCAACTAGGAACACCCCAGGGGTCACCGCTAGGGGGCGTGCCTTAGGCACTCACTTCCATAGGCTTCGGGCAGGGCCACGCCCCCTGGAATCCTTTACCGGACTACCCTTCAATATGTGGGGCAGGTGATGGCACTACCTCCCCTCTTCCATCTACAGAACTATACCAATGCCTAACCGCCAATACCCAGAAAGTTGTGACAATTTGCTACAAGGTTGACGCAGGTGGTGCTGTGGGTTAAACCACAGAGTCTAGGACTTGCCAATCAGATGGTTGGCGGTTCGAATCCCTGCGACGGGGTGAGCTCCTGTTGCTCAGTCCCTGCTCCTGCCAACCTAGTAGTTCGAAAGCACGTCAAAGTGCAATTAGATAAATAGGTACCGCTCTGGCAGGAAGGTAAACGGTGTTTCCGTGCACTGCTCTGGTTCACCAGAAGCGGCTCAATCATGCTGGCCACATGACCCAGAAGCTGTACGCCGGCTCCCTCAGCCAATAAAGCAAGATGAGCGCCGCAACCCCAGAGTCGGCCACGACTAGACCTAACGGCCAGGGGTCCCTTTACCTTTACATTAGGTGAAAACCAAGTGGCTGGTACCAGTTTGCCAAGTGGAAAAACATCCTACCAGGTCCCTCAATGGTGACCAACCAAGGTCCATAGCAAGGTCAAGGAACGAAAACCTTAAAGGGTGCAAGGGTGGGAAACAGGAACAGCTGGTAGGCGGCAAAAGAGGGAGATCCCCGGCCGCGTCCTGCTTTAAATAAGGCAGGCCACACCCCCAGAGCCAGCTGATTGGCTGGCCAGGAGGTGATGCAGCCGGGAATCCCCCCAATCACGTGGGGTCTGGAGCTGTGAAGCCTGTAACTCCATCTCCTCCGAAGGGCAGAAGTGGCTTTTGGGAACCTCTGACACAAAGTTTTTCGGAGGCAGTGACACTTCTGAATCCCGGTTACTGGAAACCAAAGGAGGGAAGAGTTGGTCCCGGGTTCGAATCCTGCTTGCTGCTTTCCCAGGGGTTGGCCGCTGTGAGAACAGGATGCTGGACCTGATGGGTCATTGGCTGGATTCAGCAGGGATTTTTTCAGCTTCTTATATTGGCTGGTTTGACTTTTCTGATATTATGCTATTCCCCCCCCCCTTTATTAATCTGGATGCTCTCTTCTCTTTGAAGTGTTACATAACATGACTGTATTGTGTGATGCATCATAGCTGCTAAGTGGGAAGGGTTTCTTTTGTTGCAGAGGTGCTGTTGTTGCTCAACCTTAAAAGGAAAAAAAGCTATGGTTAAAGCTCTGGTTTTCCCAGTAGTGATGTATGGAAGTGAAAGCTGGACCATAAAGAAGGCTGATCGCCGAAGAATGGATGCTTTTGAATTCTGGTGCTGGAGGAGACTCTTGAGAATCCCATGGACTGAAAGAAGATCAAACCTATCCATTCTGAAGGAAATCAGCCCTGAGTGCCCACTGGAAGGACAGATCCTGAAGCTGAGGCTCCAAGACTTTGGCCACCTCATGAGAAGAGAAGACTCACTAGAAAAGACCCTGATGTTGGGAAAGATGGAGGGCACAAGGAGAAGGGGACAACAGAGGACGAGATGGTGGGACAGTGTTCTCGAAGCTACCAGCATGAGTTTGAGCAAACTGTGGGAGGCAGTGGAAGACAGGAGGGCCTGGCGTGCTCTGGTCCAGGGGGTCACGAAGAGTCGGACACGACTAAATGACTAAACAACAACAACAACAAAAGGAAAAAGGAAAAAGCCACTCGACTCATTGGTCCTACTCCAGTGTTGCAATGGAGTCCCCTGGTCTCCCTCATTCTGAGGAATCTGAGGAGAGAAGCAATAGGAGAGAGAAAGTGCAGGAACGGATCTGTTTACGCCACTTGGAAAATTAACGCAAACTAGGTCACTGCAGGACACCAGGACCTTTGGTGTAACCAGGTAGTGCTTTGGGAGGTTTTGTTACAAGCAGGTAGATTCCACAGCTGATGTAGACATTTAACCTTTTCTCTGCTAGCTGTGTGCCCAGCACTGTGCCCCTGGGTTGGGGTGCTGGGAAGGGGGCCCCTCATTCCAGCATAGAAAGCTGCCATATGCATAATAATAATATTATAATTTATTATACCCCACCCAACTGGCTGGGTTTCCCCAGCCGCTCTGGGCGGATTCCAACAGGAGTTTAAAAATACATTAAAACATATGCAGAGCTGAATCTCCTCCGGCTCGCAGTGGATCCCCCACAAGGCTCTGGCATGGGTCTTCCCCAGCCCAGCTAAATAATAATAATAATAATAATAATAATAATAATAATAATAATAATAATAATTTATTATTTATACCCTGCCCGTCTGGCTGGGCTTCCCCAGCCACTCTGGGCGGCTTCCAACAAAACACTAAAATACAATAACCTATTAAACATTAAAAGCTTCCCTAAAGAGGGGTAGTTATTTTTCTCTTTGACATCTGGTGGGAGGGCGTTCCACAGGGCGGGCGCCACCACTGAGAAGGCCCTCTGCTTGGTTCCCTGTAACTTGGCTTCTTGCAGTGAGGGAACCACCAGAAGGCCCTTAAAGGAGGACTTCAGTGTCCGGACTGAGCGATGGGGGTGGAGACACTCCTTCAGGTCTACTGGACCGAGGCCATTTAGGGCTTTAAAGGTCAGCACCAACACTTTGAATTGTGCTCGGAAACGTACTGGGAGCCAGTGTAGGTCTTTCAAGACTGGTGTTATGTGGTCTCGGTGGCCGCTCCCAGTCACCAGTCTGGCTGCCGCATTCTGGATTAGTTGTAATTTCCGGGTCACCTTCAAAGGTGCGCACTGCAGTAGTCCAAGCGAGAGATAGCCAGAGCATGCCCCACTCTGGCGAGACAGTCTGCGGACAGGTAGGGTCTCATCCTGCGTACCAGATGGAGCTGTTAAATAGCTGCCCTGGACACAGAATTGACCTGTGTCTCCACGGACAGCTGTGAGTCCAGAATGACTCCCAGGCTGCGCAACTGGTCCTTCAGAGGCACAGTTGCCCCATTCAGGACCAGGGAGTCCTCCACACCTGCCCGCCTCCTGTCCCCCCAAAACAATACTTCTGTCTTGTCAGAGACAATGAGATCCCTTTTCACTGGAGATTGAGCCATGGAGGAACCACCCAACCCTACGTGAGCTCCGCCAGGTTGCACACTCCTCCATCTCTGAGCTAGGTTGCAGAATACAGCTGAGAAGCACTGCAGAATGAACATATTGTTGTTGGTCGGAAGAGGGTCAGACTGAATCACTGGCACCAACTATAGGGGCCCTGGGAGCCTGGGCACCCACAGAAAAAAAACCGGATAAGGCAGATTTCTCAGCAGCAGAGAAATCTGCCTTATACAGAATTTTTTGTGTGAACAATCTTCAAGGGCAGCCCCTGGAAGAAGGCATTACAGTTGCCTAGCCTTGTGCTTCACTGCAGATGGTGACAGCAGTCACGAAATGAAAAGACGCCTGCTTCTTGGGAGGAAAGCAATGACAAATCTAGACAGCATCTTAAAAAGCAGAGACATCACCTTGCCAACAAAGGTCCGTATAGTTAAAGCTCTGGTTTTCCCAGTAGTGATGTATGGAAGTGAGAGCTGGACCATAAAGAAGGCTGATTGCCAAAGAATTGATGCTTTTGAATTATGGTGCTGGAGGAGACTCTTGAAAGTCCCATGGACTGCAAGGAGATCAAACCGATCCATTCTGAAGGAAATCAGCCCTGAGTGCTCACTGGAAGGACAGATCCTGAAGCTGAGGCTCCAAGACTTTGGCTACCTCGTGAGAAGAGAAGACTCCCTGGAAAAGACCCTGATGTTGGGAAAGATGGAGGGCACAAGGAGAAGGGGCTGACAGAGGGTGAGATGGTGGGACAGTGTTCTTGAAGGTACCAGCATGAGTCTGACCAAACTGCGGGAGGCAGTGGAAGACAGGAGTGCCTGGCGTGCTCTGGTCCAGGGGGTCACAAAGAGTCGGACACGACTAAACGACTAAACAACAACAACAAAGCCTTGTGCTTTGGTGCGGAATGTGTCCCAATCCGCAAGGGAATCCCAGGTGGGCTGGCGGCTGGGGGAAACACAGCAGCCACCCCATTTATCATGGTTTCCAAACCATGATGTGCTCGGTGGCAGAGTAAACCGGGATAATGAAGAGGAATAGGGTGAGTGGCAAGGAAATGGGCCTGTCAGCATCTTCATCTGCCTCATTGAGTCCCAAAGGAGTCCCAAAATGCTCATCACTTCGGACGCCAAAGACTTAATGAGACGCGAAGGAGAGCCTTTTGCGAGCTGTTGTTCTCCTCCTGATTATTATCTCTTTTAATGCAGCGAGTGTCTGCCTGGGGAAGAAAGCATCAGTGGAATACAGGATTAAAAAAAACCCCATTATTTATTTCTGCGTGATCGAGGCTGAATTGGGGTGGGGGGAAGAGGGGAGCTGTTTGCAGAGGCACCCAAAGCAATTGCAGAAGAGCAACTTCACCTCTCACTCGCCCACAAATTGTCTCCAGCGAAGCTCAGCTACTCTTTCGATCGCCCGCTTTTGCTTCTGAAAACAAAGGCTCCCAATTACCTTTGCGACTCCCACCTCGCATTAGCACATTTGTGCTGGGGAACAGAAGCTCCCGGAGGTTTTGCACCTGTTTCGATTGTCGGTAGAGCATTGTCGGCGTCGACTTATTTGTTAACTGATGCTGTGGCTTTGTGGGGAGGGGGGTCAGTTTGGATGGTGCCCCGAGTTCCCTTCCGCTTCTTTGGGTCCTGAACCCAAAGAGGCTTGGGCTGTAACAGAGGGCGGCAGCAAAAATTGACGGCAAAAATTAGGAACCAGGAGTCGTCGTCGCTGAGGGAAGAGTCGAATCCATTTGAAGGAGTGTCTCCACCTCCATTGTTCTGCCAGGACACTGAGGTCCAGCTCCGAGGGCCTTCTAGTGGTTCCCTCCCTGCGAAAAGTGAGGTTGCAAGGAACCAGGCAGAGGGCCTTCTCAGTGGTGGCACCCACCCAGTGGAACGCCCTCCCATCAGATGTCAAGGAAATAAACAACTACCTGGCTTTTAGAAGACATCTGAAGGCAGCCCTGTTCAGGAAAGTTTTTAACGTGTGACATTTTAATGTATTTTTAATTTTTGTTGGAAGCTGCCCAGAGTGGCTGGGGAGACCCAGCCAGATGGGCGAGGGGTATAAATAAATTATTATTATTATTATTATTATTATTATTATTATTATTATTAGACTATTTGAAGATATACAACAGTCAGATAAACTTACAAGGAGGATCAGAACTGTGAACAACAGCAAAAAAATAAGATACTAAGTATAGTGAAATTAGGGAAGACGTTAAGTATTCCTTAATGTAGGAAGGAAAACCACGGAGGGATGGAGGGGAAGTGAATACTGAAATATACTCAGAGTCGCAAAGTGATTTCATGCTCTTTATTCAGCTCATAGTGGTGAGGAGGAATGAATGAATGTCCCCTCAAAGTATCTGCTTTATATACATTATTTACACAATGGGCTGCACATGATTGGCTAATTCCGGAATTCTACTGTAAGCCAATCAAGTTGTGGATTCACTTCTATCTGGAGCATGATTGGGTGGTTCCTGCCAACCAATCATACTGCTGCATTGTTCTAGGACCAATCAGACTGCTGCATTCTGAATCCTATTGTTCTAGGACCAATCAGACTGCTGCCTTTTGGATCCTATTGTTCTAGGACCAATCAGACTGCTGCAGTTTGGATCCTATTCAACTCAGTACATAACAAATACCTACTGGGAAGATGGTGAAAATCAATCTTACGAATCAATGTTTTGGAAACTCTTTGAATAAAATCTTTATTTAAAGAAAGAATGCAGCAGAAGAATGCAGGCAAATTTCCTTACAGGACAAAAGAATGGCCCAAGAGCTGCAGCTAAGTGCTGGGGGCCTCCAGACTCGGGAGTTAGGGGGCTTTCCTTCCCTTATTTAGCTGCCAGGTAGCAGAGCAATAGCCAGAATTTGGGGGATGTGAGCTGAGCCAAAAGCAAGCTGGGAGCTGGAGACCCAGAGGCCCCTTGCTCCATGCTGTGTCCAAAGCTGTGACTATTGCAGAAGCAAGATCTGCTGGGGTTTCGATGCTGCAAGCCCCTCCATCCTGTGCTCAGGTTGTAAATAAACCCCTATACCCTACAGACACCACAGTCTCTGCTGATCTTCATTCTAAAGAAACCAAACTCTGGTGACCCCGGATTCTCTCGCCCCTTGGCAACTGGGTGTGGGTGGGTGTGAAGCAATATAAATTCATCTAGTGGCCCTGAAGCCTTCTTTCCAAGTTGCCTATGGCGGTGCATGTGCCTTTTTAAAAATAACACAAAAGGCTCATCTCCCTATCCTAGATCTTGGGCTGTTTTTCAAGAACTCGTCGTCGTTGATCTGGAAGAAAGCAGCAGAGCATCTTTCGTCAATAAATATTGCATGGTGCGCAATCCAATACGTTCCGTGACCAAGCAGATAAGAGGCTGGAAGCAGCTTTCCACGCACACACATACAGATCTTTCTTTCCAATGTTCACATACATTCATATCCCTCTGGCTGAAAATCCATTACAATCCTAAGGGACTGTTACCTTGCTTCCTGGCCGCAGCTCCCTATCCTCCTTGGCTTATGCAAATAACTAATAAGATCAAACAAATTAAGATCAAACAAATTAACAAATCAAACTAATAAGATCAAACCATCTTCTGCAGAAACTGCTGCTTGCCTTCTATCACTGTGCCATTGAGAGCGTGCTCACTTATGGCTTATGTGTGTGGTACGGAAGCTGTACTATCCAGGACAGGATGGGGTTGTGCAGAGTTGTTAAGGCAGCAGAGAGAATTGTTGGCTGCCCACTTTCCACCTTAGAGCAGATTTATGCCACAAGGTGCCATAGGAAGGCACTGGACATAGTAAAAGATCCATCGCATCCTGGTCACTGTCTCTTCGAGCTCCTGCCGTCGGGACGGAGATACAGGACGATGAAGACAAGAACGAGCCGTCTTAAGAACAGCTTCTTCTCCAGAGCGATCTCGGCCCTGAATGGGAAGCCTGGACTTTGAAAGTCATCTAATCTTCCTTGCTGTACTATACTGTATTGTTTTAATTAGTGTTTTTATGGAGCGGTCAAGTAATTTCGTTGTCCCTGAGAGGGGGCAATGACAATAAAGATATTATTATTATTATTAAATTGGCCTAAACCCTGAAAATCTTTTTATTGAAACTCCGAACAAGGCAAAAGCAATTATCACTCAGAGAATTACAACAAGAAGTCGCCCTACTCCCGGAGACGTATAGATGCTTAAAAGCTTGGCCTAATTTTGCAGCTGCCCCTTACTTAACTAACATCACTAACGAAGCTTATAGATGGGCTTTCTCTAGAGCCCGCTTTGAGACAATGCCCTCAGCAGTGCTGTACGGCAAATTCACGCGGGTACCAATGCATGCGCCTCTCTGCCCCTGTATGTCTAATAAGGTAGAATCTGTCACACACATCCTTCTATTTTGCGAATTTTATAGTGAAGAACGAGTTCAACTTATTTTGCCGCTTTTATCAAAATGTTTACCCCTACAACATTATTTGGAATCCTCCCCTGAAATTTTACGAAAATACCTTCTGGAAGATTCCTCAAGCTCAATATCATATGAGGTGGCCAAATTTTGCACTTTAGTAATCAGGAAGCGTAAATCCCAAATCTGTTGAATGGCACACTGCGAAGTCCCCTTGTGTAATCTTTTTTTTTCTTTTTTCTTTTCTGATGTTGTTGTTGATTTCTTTTTGTTTGATCTTGTGGTGTTTAGTGTTACTGGCTTTTGCCGCAATAAAACTTGAACTTGAACTTGAGATCTTTCTTTCTTTCTTTCTTTCTTTCTTTTTTTCTTTCTTTCACCGCCTACCCTATCCAGAGGGTTTTTCCATCGCTCCAAGTACGGTTCTATACCACCCCAATTTCTGTGCGGTAGGAGATTCCAGAGGTTCCAGGCCCTTTCCCAAGTTCAATTTCCTTGGAATGATGATGATGATTGATTGATTGATTCAATTTATACACCACCCTATACCCGGAAGTCTCAGGGCGGTTAACAAACAAGAACACGACGCATAAAATCAAACAAAAAATGTGTACGATCAAACCAAAAACAATAACCCAATAAAACACACACGCACCAAAAGAACTACATTCTAAAAGGGTGTTGGATGTCAATAAGATCAACTAAAGGCCTAGTTTAAAAAGGAACGTGTTTTTTAAAATATATATATAAATTTTTATTCGTTTTTTAACATACCACTTTCAACAGTAATTAAACATACTTTTACAACTTATTCAATTTTTTTTACTTCCATCAATCCTGTCTGAAAATTTTCCAATCTAATCTCTCAGTATGCATTTCTTATCTTCCCTACTACATTTCAAACTCATAACCAATATCTCTATCTTTTTCTACTTTGGAACACTTCGTATATTTCTCCTTACAAAACTTCTTATAGTCCTACTAGCGTAATTTGTTGGTTACAGTTGCTCTTCAAAGAATTCATGTACTTCTTCCAATCTTCTGTAAATCTCTGTTCCTGCAGGTTTTGAATCCTTCCCGTCGTTTTGTCCAATTCTGCGTTGTCCATTAATTTCGTCTGCCATTCGTTTTTCGTCGGAAAAAAAGGAACGTTTTTGCCTGGCACCTAAAAGCACCTAAAATGCTCTCCAAACGTCCCTTTGGAGAGCATTCCATAGACGGGGAGCCACTGCAGAGAAGGTCAGCGGAGACTGTGGGGGTCTTTTGGATATATGGCTTCATTTACACATCTAGCTTGGAGGCCCCCACTGCCTCCAGTGGGAATGAGTTCCATAGGTTACCAATGCTCTCTGACCACACACACTTATTTCTGAATGTTTGTGTTGGAAAACGAGGAGGCAGCTTGGGTGAATTCTGGGAGCCATCGACAGCTGGGAAGGGCCGGAGAGTAGCTCCTTCTGGTCTATTTCCTGTTTGGGATTCAATAGCATACTGGCAATTTCAAGTGGGTGGTTAAGGTGGGTTTGGCACTCATGAATATCAAATGCAACCCCCCCCCCAACTCTTTTTGTGTGTGTGATAAGAAGAAATGCACTGGAAAATTGCTTGCAGAGGCATTGCATAATCTCCCCAGAAACAAATTGGAATAAATGCTTCAGAACAAGCCGTGGTTGTTTTATTGCCTCTCTGTAAATTTGCGGAAGCAAATTAGGATTAACTAGGGTTGCCATATTTTGAAGAGTAAAAAAGAGGACACTATGACGACTCTCATTTTTACTACTTGGTTACCAAACTTAATCCATTCCAGAAGTCCGTTCCAAAACCAAAGCGTTCTAAAACCAAGGCGTGCTTTCCCATAGAAAGTAATGCAAAACAGATTAATCAGTTCCAGACTTTTAAAAACAACCCCTAAAATAGCAATTTAACATGAATTTTACTCTCTAACGAGACCATTGATCCATAAAATGAAGGCAATGTTTAAAGGGGGGACTTTTATCCATTTCCACAGTCACACAATCAATCAGTCAGCTGAACTGGGTTCCACACGGTCACAAAAACAAATGAACCAAAAAAGTCTCAAAATAAATAGCAAAACCAAAAGCGCCAAATACAGTGGTACCTTGGTTCTCGAACTTAATCTGTTCTGGAAGTCCGTTTGACTTCCAAAATGTTCGAAAACCAAGGCACGGCTTCTGATTGGTGCAGGCACCCCAGAAACAATAGTCGACAGCCCCATCGGATGTTCGGCTTCCGAAAAACGTCCAAAAGCCGCAGCACTTCTGGGTTTTCGGTGTTTCAGAACCAAGGCATTTGAGAACCAAGTTACCACTGTATAGCTGTGATATATTGCTGAGAAGGGCAGGAGAAGAGAAGAGGAAAGAAAGTCTTCAGCCCCCAGTTATATCTAGGTCTCATCCGGAAAGTATAACCGGAGATTTTTGGGCAAATTTTAAAAACCCACCTGGAAATTTTACCCCTGGAAAAGAGGATGTGTCCTGGAAAAAGAGGACAGACGGCAACCCTGAATAAGTAACGAGAAAGGCAAGGAGGACTGATTGGTATGAAACTCCTTGCAAAAAAATCGTATGGATTTATCACACTGGGAAATCAACTCCCCAAAGTGAGTGATGTGCCAGAAAGGTGTTGGAAATGTAAGGAGGTTGAAGGTACATTCTTTCACCTTTGGTGGACGTGCCCAAAGATTAAGGCCTTCTGGGAAATGATTTATAATGAAATGAAAAAGGTATTTAAGTATACCTTCTTGAAGAAACCAGAGGCTTTTCTCTTGGGCATAGTCGGCCATTTGGTGCCAAAGAAGGACAGAACATTTTATATGTATGCTACAACGGCAGCAAGAATACTTATAGCAAAGCACTGGAAGACGCAAGATCTACCCACTCTGGAAGAATGGCAGATGAAGTTGATTGACTGTATGGGACTGGCAGAAATGACCGGCAGAATCCGCGACCAGGGAGAAGAGTCAGCAGAAGAAGATTGGAAGAAATTTAAGGACTATTTACAGAAATACTACAAAATTAATGAACTCTGAAAAGATGCTGGATTGAACTTATGTGGTCTCTAGCTGTTATGATAAAGATAACTGGGATTAAAATTGTTTAAGTCATAAAATTTAAAAAGTTGACTGGAAAATAAGGTGTTACTTAAAAGGAATGTTAAGAGATTAGGATTTGCTGGATTAACAATTTGAACTAGAAAACAAGAAGGGGAGGTATGAGGAAGTCAAAGAAACATGCTACTGAAAAATTGTTATTGAAATTGATTTGTTTTTAATATTTTTCTTTTTCTTTTTCTTTTTGTGTTTGCATAAAATTGGAAAACTTAATAAATATTTATAAAAAAAACTTAATAAATATTTATTAAAAAAAACAGAAAGGAATAGATGCATATTATTGATATTATCTTTGCTGCCTCCACAAAAGATTTTAATCTGACGGCAGCCGTGTTTAGGGAAGCTTTTTTGGAAGCCACCCAGAGTAGCTGGGGTACAAATAATAAATTATTATTATTATTATTATTATTATTATTATTATTATTATTATTAAATGATCGGACAGGTCCACCGTCTCTGTCCCATATCCGCCTTCCAACAGCCGTATCGCCATCATTTTCCGTCAGAGGCAATGTCAATTTTACTCAGTCTTTGTGGAATCGTGTACTATAGAATCGTAGAACTGTAAAAGGGACCCAAGGGTCATCTAGTCCAACCCCCTGAGATGCAGGAATTTCCAGAGCAGTTTGCAATGATTTTCACGAATGTTGACACAAAGAGATCATGTCGGTTCCCGAGTTTTAAAAAAGTTCTTTATTTTTGTTCAGAAATTGGCCTGCGTATTATTTTTTACCCATTTTCTCTTAAAGCGTGAGCCCAAATGTGATTTCAAAGCATCCAGGAAAACATATATTTTGGATAGAATCCCTCTTTGGATATTTCTTCGAAACATGATAGTGGCCCTCTCTTTATATCATATTCTATATAACTTCTCAGTTCTCTGTATTGAAACCTTTGCAGGACTGGATCCCTTCCCGTCATGGTTTTGCAACGACAGTTATTTGCAATTTCTTTCTTTATTGTTTATCCTATTTGGCCTGCAATCTTAAAATCTCTGTTAAAAATTGCTTTTTAGAAATGCATGTGAATATATCTTAGGGGTTAATAACATCTGTCAGCTGTTCCACACATCTAGGATTCCATCTATACAAGGGTTACATTTTGGAAAAAATAAAATAAAAATCCATTGTCCTTTCTCTTTTTACTGTACCATGGAATAATTGCCAGCGGGATTTTAACACAGCTCTCTCATATATACCTGTGAGAAATTCAGCCATTGGGTTATTACTTCTACATGTGTAACTTTATGATGATATGTTATGTTCAGAATTTTTTCCCCATTGTACCTTTTCCCCAAGGTTGCCATGGGAACAGGATCTTTTTTATGCATTCCACACAAAGTTTGCAAGTAGTTTCTGCCTGTTCAATAATACCCAAGAGTGTCCAATTTGGGACCATTTTAAAAACAATTATTTCCGCACTGCAACCATCACTGGTTCATAATTTAATTTAAACAGCTCTTCTGTGTTTGACAACAGCCAGATTCCTCGATATTTCATCGGCTTAACTGTCCAATTCATTCCGCTTGCTTTCATCAAATTTGCTCTAATTTATTCCCATAATTTCAGGATTTCTCAGGTTCGTCTTGTACGCAGAGACTTCGCCAAACTCCTCTATTAAGCTGTTTTCAAGGGAGTTAATGAACGCATTTCATCACCGTGATAGAAAACCGCCCCAAAACCCAGATATTTTGCCAATTTCCCCCTAAAAAAACCCCCGCAATGTGCTAATCCTGTCATCAAAATCTCCTTTGACATTTTATCTCAAGACTCTAACTCAAGACCCTGAGATTGAGGATCAAGCTCTGAGTGCGCTATTTTAATTATTATTATTTTAAAATACTTTTTATTGCTTTTTCCATGTATACCTCCTCTAACAATATTTCTCTAACAATTTTCAATATCCCCCCCCCCCGCCCCCCGGACTTCCCCTATTTTAATTATGATTATTTTTTAAATCTATGCCGGCTGCACCCTTCGTTGCAATTAAAGGATTGTTTTTCAAATTTTTATTTTACACTAGTTGTTGATAGCAATCGTTCGAAATACAGTACCTGGTTATGCGTTATTATGAATATGTAAAATAAATAAAACAAACCAACAAACAAAAGTTGCTGTTGGCATCTGTATGGCAAATATGTCAATAAAGTAAAAAATTAAAATAAAGAAATGCAATAGATAACAGTTGTTGCTTTCGGAAGCCTAGTACGAATATATAAATGAAAGGAAATAATTTTGAAATGCAACAAATAATCAGTGCTATTGGCATCCTTTATTGAGAATGTAGAAATTAAATTTTAAAAATGCAATAAGTATTATTTGCTGTTGGCATCTGTATACTTTATTGCGAATGAACGAATGCCAATAATATTCATAATAATTTTGATTTGATTTGATTTATTGTATTTCTGTGCTGCTTTTCATTCAAATGAATCCCAAACTGGCTTACAAACAATAAATAACAACGTGATAAACTAGAATAGTATATCACAAATACAGCAATAATAATAATAATAATAATAATAATAATAATAATAATAATAATTTTGATTTGATTTGATTTATTGTATTTCTGTGCTGCTTTTCATTCAAATGAATCCCAAATTGGCTTACAAACAATAAATAACAGCGTGATAAACTAGAATAGTACATTCATTACAAATACAGCAATAATAATAATAATAATAATTTTGATTTGATTTGATTTATTGCATTTCTGTGCTGCTTTTCATTCAAATGAATCCCAATTGCCTTACAAACAATAAATAGCAACGTGATAAACCATAATAGAATATCACAAATACAGCAATAATAATAATAATAATAATAATAACAACAACAATAATAATAATAACAATAATAATAATTTTGATTTGATTTGATTTATTGTATTTCTGTGCTGCTTTTCATTCAAATGAATCCCAAACTGGCTTACAAACAATAAATAACAACGTGATAAACCATAATAGTATATCACAAATACAGCAATAATATTAATAATGATAATAATAATAATAATTTTGATTTGATTTGTTGTATTCCTGTGCTGCTTTTCATTCAAATGGATCCCAAACTGGCTTACAAACAATAAACAACTACCTGATAATAATAATAATAATAATAATAATAATAATAATAATAATGAGAGGTTTGTCCTATTTCTCTCCCTTCTGCGCCTGCGCGGCTCCTCGGCCTCCCGCCCCTCCCTCCCCGTTGCCATGGCGACGGGTTTGTGACCGCCGCGGCCTACTTGCCTCCCTGAAGCCTCGGCCTCGCCTGGGCGCCTCGCCTGCCTCCCCGCCTCCTTGCCCGGCCTACGAAGAAGCAGTGCGGCCATGGCTTCGCGCAGCGCCGGGACCCTCCTGACCCAGTACAACGCGGCCTACGTGCCGCCGGGGCTCATGCCCGGGTAGGTCGCTGGGGGGGGGCGCCTTTTGGGGACCGGGGGGGGGGCGAGGAGAATTTTTTTGTGGGGGTAGAGAAAGAAAACGCTGATTAATGGCTTGCTTCTTCGGGGAAAGAAAAGGAAAAAAGGCTTTGGCGCCCACGTTGCAGTCGGGGTTGGGCTGGATGACCTCTGGGGGTCCCGCCCAGCTCTCAGGTCCCTTAGTGTAGCAGCACAGGAACCTTGGAACTCCCTGCCACTTGATATTAAGCAGGCACCTTCACTGCGCTTAGGTACATCCTTGTTTAGTCCGCATTGCAGTCGGGGTTGGGCTGAGGAACTTTGGAACTCCCTGCCACTTGATATCAGGCAGGCACCTTGGCTGCGCTTCAGAACATCCATGTTTAGTCCGCATTGCAGTCGGGGTTGGGCTGGATGACCTCTGGGGGTCCCGCCCAGCCTTGTGGTTCCTTAGTGTGGGAGCACAGGAACCTTGGAACTCCCTGCCATTTATTATCAGGCAGGCTTCAGCACAACCTTGTTTTGTCCGCATTGCAGTCAGGGTTGGGCTGGATGACCTCTGGGGGTCCCGCCCAGCTCTCAGGTCCCTTAGTGTAGCAGCACAGGAACCTTGGAACTCCCTGCCACTTGATATCAGGAAGGCACCTTCGCTGCGCTTCAGCACATCCTTGCTAATCCACATTGCAGGCAGGGGCTGAGATGGATGACCTCTGGGGGTCCCGCCCAGCTCTCAGGTCCCTTAGTGTAGCAGCACAGGAACCTTGGAACTCCCTGCCACTTGATATCAGGAAGGCACCTTCGCTGCGCTTCAGCACATCCTTGCTAATCCACATTGCAGGCAGGGGCTGAGATGGATGACCTCTGGGGGTCCCGCCCAGCTCTCAGGTCCCTTAGTGTAGCAGCGCAGGAACCTTGGAACTCCCTGCCACTTGATATTAGGCAGGCACGTTCACTGCGCTTAGGTACATCCTTGTTTAGTCCTCATTGCAGTCGGGGTTGGGCTGAAAAACTTTGGAACTCACTGCCACTTGATATCAGGCAGGCACCTTGGCTGCGCTTCAGAACATCCGTGTTTAGTCCGCATTGCAGTCGGGGTTGGGCTGGATGACCTCTGGGGGTCCCACCCAGCCTTGTGGTTCCTTAGTGTGGCAGCACAGGAACCTTGGAACTCCCTGCCACTTGATATTAGGCAGGCACCTTCACTGCGCTTAGGTACATCCTTGTTTAGTCCTCATTGCAGTCGGGGTTGGGCTTAGGAACTTTGGAACTCACTGCCACTTGATATCAGGCAGGCACCTTGGCTGCGCTTCAGAACATCCGTGTTTAGTCCGCATTGCAGTCGGGGTTGGGCTGAGGAACTTTGGAACTCACTGCCACTTGATATCAGGCAGGCACCTTGGCTGCGCTTCAGAACATCCGTGTTTCGTCCGCATTGCAGTCGGGGTTGGGCTGGATGACCTCTGGGGGTCCCGCCCAGCTCTCAGGTCCCTTAGTGTGGCAGCACAGGAACCTTGGAACTCCCTGCCACTTGATATTAGGCAGGCACCTTCACTGCGCTTAGGGACATCCTTGTTTAGTCCTCATTGCAGTTGGGGTTGGGCTGAGGAACTTTGGAACTCACTGCCACTTGATATCAGGCAGGCACCTTGGCTGTGCTTCAGAACATCCGTGTTTAGTCCGCATTGCAGTCGGGGTTGGGCTGGATGACCTCTGGGGGTCCTGCCCAGCTCTCAGGTCCTTTAGTGTAGCAGCACAGGAACCTTGGAACTCCCTGCCACTTGATATTAGGCAGGCACCTTGGCTGCGCTTCAGAACATCCGTGTTTAGTCCGCATTGCAGTCGGGGTTGGGCTGGATGACCTCTGGGGGTCCCGCCCAGCCTTGTGGTTCCTTAGTGTGGCAGCACAGGAACCTTGGAACTCCCTGCCATTTATTATCAGGCAGGCTTCAGTACAACCTTGTTTTGTCCGCATTGCAGTCGGGGTTGGGCTGGATGACCCCTGGGGGTCCCACCCAGCTCTGAGGTCCCTTAGTGTGGCAGCACAGGAACTTTGGAACTCCCTGCCACTTGATATCAGGCAGGCACCTTCGCTGCGCTTCAGCACATCCTTGCTAATCCACATTGCAGGCAGGGGCTGAGATGGATGACCTCTGGGGGTCCCGCCCAGCTCTCAGGTCCCTTAGTGTAGCAGCACAGGAACCTTGGAACTCCCTGCCACTTGATATCAGGCAGGCACCTTGGCTGCACTTCAGCACATCCTTGTTTAGTCCGCATTGCAGTCGGGGTTGGGCTGGATGACCTCTGGGGGTCCCGCCCAGCTCTGAGGTTCCTTAGTGTGGCAGCACAGGAACCTTGGAACTCTCTGCCACTTGATATCAGACAGGTTTCAGCACATCCTTGTTTAGTCCGCATTGCAGTCGGGACTAGATGGCCCTTGGGGGTCCCTTCCAACTCTACCATTTTATGATTTTATGATTCAAGACATTGGGCACCAGCTTGGCTGCTGGCAGGGCATTTTTTCAGCTGCACCTCACTGGAACCTCTCAGGTGGCTGCCATTGTTATTCTATGAGAACGAAGGAGACGTTCATGGCGAGATCCGGCACTTCGTTTTTCTACAAAAATAGCACCGGCTGCAGGAGTTGCTGGAAGGAAGCATACAAGGCGCAACTCCAGATTTGTGCAGGGTCCACTCCGTAGCCTTTTCTTCTCCCGAATATAAGGTTTAGGGTCAGAGTTTCCTTCTCTTATATGGGCCCCCTTCCCAGGTTCACTGTTGCGTTTGCAAAGTAAAGGAAGGATTGGACCCTGATTAATAAGAATACACACAGAGACTTGAACAAAGTCTTAAATGGGCACAAGATTAAATGGGCACAAGATGTTGGACATAACATTATGTTTGCTGACTGGGAACAGTTGTGGACCACAGGTATGAAATTTACGGCATGTAATGCCTTAAGAGAAAATATTATGAAAATGATATATAGGTGGTACATGACCCCAGTCAAGCTTGCAAAAATTTACCATTTGCCCGATAATAAATGTTGGAAATGTAAAGAAAATGAAGGTACATTTTTTCACCTCTGGTGGACGTGCCCAAGGATTAAGGCTTTCTGGGAAATGATCTATAATGAAATGAAAAAGGTATTTAAATATACCTTTCTGAAGAAACCAGAGGCCTTTCTCCTGGGCATAGTTGGGCAATTGGTGCTAAAGAAGGATAGAACTTTCTTCATGTATGCAACAACAGCAGCAAGAATACTCATCGCAAAGTATTGGAAGACGCAATCTACCCACTCTGGAAGAATGGCAGATGAAGTTGATTGACTTTATGGGATTGGCAGAATTGACTGGCAGAATCCGTGACCAGGGAGAAGAATCGGCAGAAGAAGATTGGAAGAAATTCAAAGACTATTTGCAAAAATACTGTAATATTAAGGAATATTGAGTGATGTTGGATTGAAATTAAGTGGTTACTAGCTGTAATGGTACAAAAGAATATGAAAAAATAGTTCTTTTTTCTTTGAATATAAGTAAAAGTTTAAGTTACAATAATTTAAGAAGATGGATAGAAAATAAGGGGTCTTTAGCTGTAATGCTATGAGATAAGGATTTGCTGGATAAACAATTTGAACTGGAATACAAGAAGGGGAGGCATGAGGAGGTCAGGGAAATATGTTATTGAAAAATAAGTTATGAAATTTATGTGTTTTTATTATTTTTTCTTTTTAATTTTTTTTTCTTTGTTTGTATAAAATGGAAAACTCTAATAAATATCTTATATATAAAAAAAAAAGACTCTGGGAAGGGTGCATATAATCGTATCTCTGTGCTTGTCGGAGTCCGCAGCCCCCTGGCCCAGGCCGTTTTATTCACAAAAAAACCTTTTACAGAGTGTTCAAAAGAACCAATCAGATTTCTTCTGGGCAATTCCACAAACCCATGTGGGGAGAAAGTTAACCTATAAACACTAGTTATCCATGCATACTTTTGGGGTAAATAAGTTGAGAACTACAAAGAAGAGTATCTGGCAACCCCGAAGGTAATAAACAAGCAATACATATGATAAGGAGGTTGGCCAGGAGTGAGATCTGCTTCCTGGCCCTAAGATTAAGATCCTACATCAAATAAACTTGCCCACTGTCTTTGATGACCCAGGACGCCTGCCTGTCTAAGTGTGTGCGTGATTCGTGAAGAGCAGGGAGAAATGGGCAGCAGAGGCAAAAGGGCATCAAAAGGGCATGAATGTAGAATCTTATGGGATTTAATCAGAAATTATTGTCAATATATCAAACCCAGTTAACACAATGCTTTCATCGTGGACATGATGGCTTGATGTATATTTTATAATTCCTCATGGTAATCCCATCTGACCCCTACAGTTCACGAGCCCCACCTGCCCCTCATTTCCCCCTCCAGCACATGCAGAATCAATAACATACATATTTTCAAAAAACCCAATATCTTTTGAGGAGTTCAGCCATTTGGAATACAGCGGTGCCCCGCAAGACGAATGCCTCGCAAGACGGAAAACCCGCTAGACGAAAGCGTTTTCCGTTTTGGAGGTGCTTCGCAAAACGAATTTCCTATGGGCTTGCTTCGCAAGACGAAAATGTCTTGCGAGTTCCTGCGGGGTTTTTTTCCTTCCCCCCCCCCTTTTTCCCAAGCCGCTAAGCCGCTTATCAGCTGATCCGCTAAGCCGCTTAACAGCTGATCCGCTAAGCCGCTTATCAGCTGATCCGCTAAGCCGCTAAGCCGCTTAACAGCTGATCCGCTAAGCCGCTAAGCCGCTTAACAGCTGATCCGCTAAGCCGCTTAACAGCTGATCCGCTAAGCCGCTTATCAGCTGATCAGCTGATCCGCTAAGCCGCTTATCAGCTGATCCGCTAAGCCCGCTAAGCCGCTAATAGCGCTAATCCGCTAAGCCGCTAATGGGGTTGCTTCGCAAGACGAAAAAACCGCAAGACGAAGAGACTCGCGGAACGGATTGTTTTCGTCTTGCGAGGCACCACTGTATCGGCAACAGCCCCTTCTGGGTGCACAGCCGTTCTTCGTTTGCCCCTCGTTGCCTCTTCCTTAGGGAGAAAGATCCTTTCCGCAGGCATAGAAATTGTCTGTTACGGCATTGATCTGATTGCCACATTGGTTTCTTTCAATTCTGCATCATTACTTGTGGCAATGATTGCAAAGCGCTGTGCTTATTAAGAGAGCTGGAGAAGTGATTTTTCAAAAAAGAGAGATGATGGCAATTGTTTGGGCTCTTCTTTCCCAGTTTCGCTCACCTTCTACCTTCCCCCCCCCCTCCAGGTATCGCGGCCATGTCCCCAACGTGGCCTTTTCCTTTGGGGATACATATGGCAACACCACCATGAAGTATTTCCAAGATTTCCGAAGTGCCGCCATGGAAACCTGCGGCGGACCCTACAGCAAAGGGGGCCAGTTCCCCACTCTCTTCTCTCCTGACCCCGGCCTGGTGATTGGGGCGAAGGCCAGGGGTTGGGACCGCTGGCTGCACACCCCCAACTACACTCGCTTCAATTTGGACATCAACCGCACGGCGGAACTGAAGGAATTCTACAAGGTAAGGCAGGAGGGGTGGCTAACACCCCAGAGGACAGGATCACACTTCAAAACGACCTTGACAGATTAGAGAACTGGGCCAAAACAAACAAGATGAATTTTAACAGGGAGAAATGTAAAGTATTGCACTTGGGCAAAAAAAAAAATGAGAGGCACAAATACAAGATGGGTGACACCTGGCTTGAGAGCAGTACATGTGAAAAGGATCTAGGAGTCTTGGTTGACCACAAACTTGACATGAGCCAACAGTGTGACGCGGCAGCTAAAAAAGCCAATGCAATTCTGGCCTGCATCAATAGGAGTATAGCATCTAGATCAAGGGAAGTAATAGTGCCACTGTATTCTGCTCTGGTCAGACCTCACCTGGAGTACTGTGTCCAGTTCTGGGCACCACAGTTCAAGAAGGACACTGACAAACTGGAACGTGTCCAGAGGAGGGCAACCAAAATGGTCAAAGGCCTGGAAACGATGCCTTATGAGGAACGGCTAAGGGAGCTGGGCATGTTTAGCCTGGAGAAGAGGAGGTTAAGGGGTGATATGATAGCCATGTTCAAATATATAAAAGGATGTCACATAGAGGAGGGAGAAAGGTTGTTTTCTGCTGCTCCAGAGAAGCGGACACGGAGCAATGGATCCAAACTACAAGAAAGAAGATTCCACCTAAACATTAGGAAGAACTTCCTGACAGGAAGAGCTGTTCGACCGTGGAATTTGCTGCCAAGGAGTGTAGTGGAGTCTCCTTCTTTGGAGGTCTTTAAGCAGAGGCTTGACAACCATATGTCAGGAGTGCTCTGATGGTGTTTCCTGCTTGGCAGGGGGTTGGACTCGATGGCCCTTGTGGTCTCTTCCAACTCTATGATTCTATGATTCTAGGAGGTCTGGAGCCGCCGTCACCCCATGTGGCCATTGAACCCACACCGGAAGCCATAGTATTATAGAGTTGGGAGGGACCACCATCTAGTCCAACCCCCTGCCATGCAGGAATCTTTTGCCCAGCGTGGGACTCAAACCCACAGCCCCGAGATTCAGAGTCTCATCCTCTGCTTGTCACAGAGGATTCTGGTTCTTGGTTATGGGGGGCAGACTGGCCAGGCCTTTTGCACTCCTGTTTCACCCGCAGTGAACTGAGACTGTGCCCTAGAATACACCCCACACTCTTGCAGGGAACATTGCCTGTGGCAGGCAGGTCCTCATTTGGGGAAGATTGGCTGTGCCGATCAGATATCTCCATGGATTTATTGTTATTCACGTTTTATACTGCATTTTAAGCTGCTTTTTGTTGCATCAATTAAGTGTTTTAAATTTGTTGTTAGCTGCCCTGAGCCCGGTTTTCTGAACCAGGAAGGGCAGGGTATAAATAAATTATTATTATTATTATTATTATTATTATTATTATTATTATTATTATTAAACCCCTGATAAGCTTCCAAGGGACTTCTCCCCAGGGTCCCCTACAAACTCACTTTGCAAATGGCATGACCAGCTGATCCACTCGACCACTTAAGAATGCAAGAAGAGCCCCGCTGGATCAGGCCCAGGACCCACCCAGGCCACCATCCTCTTCGCCATTGGCACCCCCTGACTGTGGGCTCATCCACATGTACCTTTTGCCCTGCGCTTTCTTTCTTTTTTTTAAGTAATATTTATTAAGAGTTTAAAGATTACAAAAAGAAGAAAAAGAGTTAAACAAAACAAAACAATATAATATAATACAATACATGAAAAACAAAAAACACTACTTATCTTAATAAAACAAAAACAAAAACAGAAACAATTAAAAACACATCCAATATTTCCATATCTTATCTTTCATTTACTTGTTTCAACGACCTCCTCACACCTCCCTTTTTTGTATTCTAGTTCAGTTAGCTATTTCAGCAAATCCTTTCTATCTTCCTCAGTTTTCTGTCCTATAATTTATCTTGACACAATCTAGCCTTATTTTTCCCTTTAGTCCATTAACAATCTATTTTTACTTAATTCTTTATAACATTTCTGCTAAAGCCATATAACTTCATTCCAGCATCCTTCTAACATTCATTAATTTTACAGTGTTTCTGTAAATAGTCTTTAAATTTTTTCCAATCTTCTTCCACCGACTCTTCTCCCTGGTCTCGGATTCTGCCAGTCATTTCTGCCAGTTCCATGTAGTCCATCAACTTCATCTGCCATTCTTTGCCCTGCGCTTTCTAGGCACATGTCTGCGCTTTAAAGATCTGTCTCCAAGCGCTTGTTTGTGTGTTTTTTTGCCCCAGCACCCTCCCAACAAAAACCCGTTCTTTAACGCTGCACTGAAACAACCGGCAATTCGGAATTTTCTGCAGGTTGCTGTTTGCTCCGATTCAGCAGCGAGGAGTGGGTTTTCATAGGGAAAACATGGGGGCATCTTTTTTTAAAAAAGTGCTTTAATGCACACACCTGTGGCTAGAGAAACACAACCCAGAAAGAAGTCCCGCTGAGCCCTCTCTCTTGCTTGCAGCTCCTTGTCGTTTCATGTTTGCAAAGGAATCAACAGCAACAGAAGGGCTGCGTCTTGGCTGTGCAGCGAGCGCGAGGGCGTGTGGGTGGTCCTGGTGGATTTGTGGAAAGTCTGCTGGTGGATCGTGCCGCCTTCTGGAATCCAGGAGCCAGACACCCCTCCCTCCCTCCCTGCCTCCCGTGCCAAGCTCAGCTGCGTTATCTCTGTCTCTCGAATCCAGAGCAGAGTCTCTTTCTCCTTTCCCCAGCGTTAAGCAAGTCCACAGCAGTTACGCAAGCTATAAATAATCAAGAGTGGGCAGCCAGAATTAATGAGCTGAGAACAGACACTATTTATTCAGATCCTCCTTTTATTTGTCGGAGCTGGTCTGGATAGGTGGGTGGGGAAGTGGATCCAGCCAGGCTGGGCCAGAACCTTATTTCCATACAGTCCCATAGTCCAAGTTCCTGCATAGCCAAGTTTTGGGCTAGAAAACCCCTGGGTCTCCTTCCTACATATTTTGTTATGTGTTAAGTGGCTTTAGATAACTATTAAGTCCATACATTACCATATAGCATACAGTGATACCTCTGGTTCCGGAGTCCCGTTCGCATCCAGAAGTGAACGCAACCCGCGTCTGCGCATGCGTGGGTTGCTTTTCGCCGCTTCCGCACATGCGTGTGACGTCATTTTGACAGTCTGCGCATGCGCGAGCGGCGAAACCCAGAAGTAATGCACTCCATTACTTCCGGGTCGCTGCAGCGCGCAACCCGAAAATACTTATCCCAAAGCTACTTCAACACAAAAAACAGTGGCAATTTGTTATTGACAAAGGACAGCTGGACATACAAAGGGCCCCATTACCTTCAGGGGCTTAGGGCCTCATCCAGCCTCAATCCGGCCCAGCAATAACCCCTCCCTGAGCTGCTGCTTCCCCTTGAAGCGTTTTTGCATATCTACCCATTTGTAGCCAAGACCTGCATTTCAAGGGTGCCCCCTCCCCCTTTCCCTTAACGCCCCCCTTTTTTGCAGAATTACAGGTGGTGAACATCAAAAATTCCCATGTCCGCTTTACCTTTCTGATGTGCAGAGTATCCCAGTGTACTGTTAGGAGTTTGAAGGGGGAAAGCAGGCTGTATGCTGAGCCAGGCCAGCTTCCTAATGAGGTGATTGCCTGGGTGATGGGCCATTAAGGGGAACAAAGGAAAGGGGCTCTGTGCGAGGCAGCAAAGGGGTTGTTGTTTAGTCGTTTAGTCGTGTCCGCCTCTTCGTGACCCCATGGACCAGAGCACGCCAGGCCCTCCAGTCTTCCACTGCCTCCCGCAGTTTGGTCAAACTCATGCTGGTAGCTTCAAGATCACTGTCCCACCATCTTGTCCTCTGTCGTCCCCTTCTCCTTGTGCCCTCCATCTTTCCCAACATCAGGGTCTTTTCCAGGGAGTCTTCTCTTCTCATGAGGTGGCCAAAGTCTTGGAGCCTCAGCTTCAGGATCTGTCCTTCCAGTGAGTACTCAGGACTTCCTTCCGAAGGGAGAGGTTTGATCTTCTTGCAGTCCATGGGACTCTCAAGAGTCTCCTCCAGCACAAGAATTCAAAAGCATCAATTCTTCGGCCATCAGCCTTCTTTATGGTCCAGCTCTCACTTCCATACATCACTACTGGGAAAACCATAGCTTTAACTATACGGACCTTTGTTGGCAAGGTGATGTCTCTGCTTTTTAAGATGCTGTCTAGGTTTGTCAAAGGGGTAGCAACTTGCAATTAGTTAGGAGGACAAAGCAGGGTTCAGAGTTGCAGTGGTGAGGGGGAAACAGCAAGTTGGAGAGAGTGTCAGAGCAACGTTTAAATCCAAGGCCTCAGCTATGACCCTTTTGGGGTGATAATGCTGTGAGCACCTCCATCATAGGCTTAGGTTGTAAAGGTAAAGGGTAAAGGGACCCCTGACCGTTAGGTCCAGTCGTTACCGACTCTGGGGTTGCAGCGCTCATCTCGCTCTACTGGCCGAGGGAGCCGGCGTACAGCTTCCGGGTCATGTAGCCAGCATGACTAAGCTGCTTCTGATGAACCAGAGCAGCGCACTGAAACGCCGTTTACCTTCCCACCGGAGCGGTACCTATTTATCTACTTGCACTTTGACGTGCTTTCGAACTGCTAGGTTGGCAGGAGCTGGGACCGAGCAACGGGAGCTCACCTTGTCGTGGGGATTTGAACCGCCAACCTTCTGATCAGCAAGCCCTAGGCTCTGTGGTTTAACCCACAGTGCCACCCGCGTCCCAAAGACTCAGGTTGTAGTTATGTGCAAATAAACCATAGATCCTAAAGGCACCAAAGTCTCCACTGCGCCTCGTTCCAAAAGGAATCACAAACGCCTGGAATCTCACGCCGCTCGGAGCCTGGGGTGGCGTGCAACTGCACGTTCCCTATTCTGCTTCAGTCGCTCACCTGCTTCACATTTCCCTCCCTTGTGTGCACAAATCCATTTACGCCATCTACCTGAAATGCAGGCCTGCTTCCTTCTCTTTCTCTCACACACTCCCTAATAGCTCTGTAGCACTCGGGTGCCAGCAGGTTTTTTCACAACTTCAAAGCCACCAGAATGCCCGCTAACACATCAGCAGCAGAGACAATAGCTGAACAGGACTCAGTTCTGTCTGCTGAATCCAAATTCTCACAACCGATTGCAGAGGAAACTTCAAAAGACCACAGAGGGTGTTTCCAGCAGCCTTTCCCCCTTTCGTACAGCAAATCAGAAAACATCTGGTTGTTCCTTTGATTTTAATGCATCTGCATGCTCTTGTGTTTTAACGGACTATCTCATTTGTCCGTGATGCAGCGGATTATGCAAAGCTGGCTTTGCCTGCGGGAAAAGATGGGGGAGCAGGAAGGAAGCAAACCTTGCTGTCTAGTTGATGCACACCTAGCCTAAAAAGAGGACCACCTGTCTGCTGGCCGACAGACTACCCGGTGCCACCCGTGTCCCGACTGACCACAGGCACATCGCTCAGAAGCACCCATCACAGCCCACCGGTCTTGGATCTGGCTGCCTGGAATAAGCAAAGAAGGATAGTTTCCACTGAAATGAGGCTGCATTGTAATGTTTTAATGTTGTATTTTAATCTCAATTTTTAAGCTGCATTTCAATCAATTTTCCTTATATTTGGTGTTAGCCGCCCTGAGCCCAGTCTTGGCTGGGGAGGGCGGGGTATAAATAACATTTTATTATTATTGTTACTGTTATTATTATCCTGGTTGCAGCTTAATTCAGTCTCTCGCCTGTGGCCTGACCCTTATAACCTGTTGGTGTTTCACCTGCAGCTCGCTCAGATGCATCGCGAGTGTTACATGGACAAGACTGGGACGGTGCACCGCGTTCCGTATTTCGTGATCCCCGTGAAGGAGAAGGACAAGTACCCTCATCCTCTCGACCTGTGAGTCTAGTGGGCAAGAATCAGGGTGGCTTGGGGAGGCCTCTGTTTACCACCATACGCTCATATAAGGGAACCCTTTTGCGTAGCTCAGGTGATTTCCTTTGGAAAAAAAGGGTGTTCTATGTTCACATACGACCTAACTTCCACTGAAACAAACTGGGGTTTCTCAGAGGACGTAAAGGGCGTCATGGAATTCTACTCAGCAGTGATCCAGAACAGAACTCTGGTGCATAGTTAGCAGAGCCAAAACTTAATAACATTGCAGGATTCCCAAAAAATAGACCAGAGGCCATTGTGTTTCATCCAGCAGAGCTTTGCTGCTACTGAAGGCAAGTGAGCATAATGGCCACAAATCCAATACGTTCAGGATTGGCCCTGTCCATAAGAAATCTGGTTGCAGCAGACTTAAACTTACAATACTGTGTACAGAACACCACATCAGAAGGGGGGGGGGGAGAGAGAGAGAGAGACCCGGGCTCCTTCTGGCCTCACTATAGTGGTACCTCTGGTTGAGAACAGGATCCGTTCCAGAGGCCCGTTCTCAACATGAAAAGAGCGCAACCCGCAGCGGCGCATCTGTGCATGCGCGAGTTGTGATTCGCCGCTTCTGCTCATGCAAGTGACGTCATTTTGCGCTTCTACGTGAGTGGCGAAACCCGGAAGTAACCCTTTCCGGTCGCCGCGGGACATAACCTGAAAGAACGTAACAAGAAGCGGACGTAACCAGAGGTATGATTGTATTATAGTCAGCATGACCTTGGCTGAAGAGATAGCAGGACCAGTTTAATGCAGCTGTACTCATCTTCTCGGAAGGAATAACCCAAACGTCAGGAAACCTTCTTCTTGTTTCTTTCACACAGAGAAGCTTCCAGAACCCTCTTGAATCAATTAGAATAGGAAAGATCTCTACACATCAGATCCGTACTTTCTGCACTAAGAAATGCAAACCGACAGATCAACAAAAGACCTTCAGGGCTGGCCCAGAACCCTGTAGTCTTACTGAACCTCTTTCACAAAAGGATCCTTCCGGCTGAGATCAGCTGGAAGCAGGCACTCCTTACCCCCCCCCCCCGGCACTGCTTAATACACCTGCAAATGTCTGGTTCGAATCCTGCCACCTCTCATAGAAGGAAACTCATTGAGAGGCTTTCAAGTGTGGGGAGGAAGTGATGGGGGTCCCTATTTTCATTTTGGAAGCGGGTGTTTTGTTCCATTTCATTCTTTGCTGTTGTCCTTGTTTGGAATGTAATTTTGCTCTTTGTTTCGCCATAGGTCTTGATCCCTCTTAGCTCTTTTCAAAATGCAAAACGTCCTACGGCCCTCCCGCCCACCCTGAATTCTTCCCTCTGATCTCCAGGAAGACCCTCCCCTTCTCCCCACATCTCCTGTCCTCCCTCGAGGTTGCTGCTTAACCCTGGTCTGGATCTCTCCAATGGAGAAATGGCGGCTTTCCATCAGTGGTGGATGAAGCAACCCGGGGGCTTCCCGGAGATGTTTACGCTTGGAAACCATCTGTGTGCCTGTGTGAGTGTGTGTAACAGAGAGAGGCAGATTAATTAGGAGAAGAGAAGGCTGATAAAAAAAAAATAGTGTGTAAAGATTTGCATAAGGGCAGGGCGGATAGGAGTGCAGCCTGGAACACAGGATCTGTCTGGAGAGAGCTAGCAGGAAATCACACCGTTCAAGTGGGAGTTAGCTCTTTATTAGCAAGGACATGATCTGACTTGGCTGAGTGACAGGCCTAATGAGCATAGCAGCTCCTCCCTGGTAGGTCTTGCCCCATGGATCAGTTGCCGAGACTGAAAGTCCCTGTCCTCTCCAGGGTTTCCCCCCAAGCAATCGGAGACTGTGCCTGCGTGAAGCTGACTTCTCTGCCCTCTTCATACCGCTTCTGGTTCTGGGAGAGAAGCGGGAAGGAGACCCTGTCGCAGCAGGAGGGGGAGACCCCCGCGACTCTTCACCAGCATGACTCATCTCTGCTTCTCGGCCTCCCTCTTCTGCTTCATCTTCTGCCTCTGATTCCGGACTTCTGTCTGCCACAGACTCTCCCAGCTCACTAAGCCCTCTTGCCTCTCCAGCTTCCAACGCCTCCTCTTCCAGCCTTCTCCTCCTTCTCCCACTAACCACCCATCATTCCCCAGCTGATTCCTCCAACCGTTCCTCTGCATCCAACCAATCCATGACAGAATCATAGAATTGTAGAGTTGGAAGGGACCTCCAGAGGCCATCTAGTCCAACCCCCTGCAGTGCAGGATTCGCAACCAAAGCATCTGTATGAAGCTACGTTACTGGGCCATCATCTCAGCTACATCTCCTCCGACAGGCAGCAGTCCTCCAGGGTCTCGGTCAGGGCAAAATCTCTCCTAAGCCCTCTGGGGCCTTCTGCATGTACAGCAGGTGTTCTGTCCCTGAGCTGAGATCCTTTGCCTCTGCATCTCGCGCCACTTATTCAAGCGTCATGATCCGGGCTCACCGACCTAGAATAATGCCATCCTCTTGGTTCTGTGCACACAATAATTGAAGCAGAATGGGATTCCCCTTTCGCCAAAGCAGTGAACTGAAACGGAGAAATCCCGCCTCTCGCCCTGTGCTTAAAAGGTGTTAATGGACGGCGCTGTAGGTTAAACCACAGAGCCTAGGGCTTGCCGATCAGAAGGTTGGCAGTTCGAATCCCCACGACAGGGTGAGCTCCCGTTGCTCGGTCCCTGCTCCTGCCAACCTAGCAGTTCGAAAGCACGTCAGAGTGCAAGTAGATAAATAGGTACCACTCCGGCGGGAAAGTAAACGGCGTTTCTATGCACTGCTCTGGTTCGCAAGAAGCAGCTTAGTCATGCTGGCCACGTGACCTGGAAGCTGTACGCCGGCTCCCTCGGCCAATAAAGCGAGATGAGCGCTGCAACCCCAGAGTCAGTCATGACTGGACCTAATGGTCAGAGGTCCCCTTTACCTTTAACTCACCTTACTTGATCTTAAGTAGGTGGCCTTTTAGATTAAAATGGGCCAGCTCATGGGTTCTAGCTCAGCTCCCTCAACATACAATGCTGGCTTTCCTGAAAAACTTTCAGACACTTTTATTTTATTCACACACAAACACACCATTCAAATGCCCCCACATTTAATCCCTTGAGCTCAGAGGGTGTTGGATCTGTAGTTCTGGCACTTGTCCAGGGTCCATGTTTCCTTTGGAATGAGGAACAGCAGAGACTGTAGGATATATAGTTATCTCCCGCTTGGGCTACTGCAATGCGCTTTACGTTGGGCTACCTTTGAAGGTGACCCGGAAACTACAACTAATCCAGAATGCGGCAGCTATACTGATGACTGGGAACGGCCACCGAGACCATATAACACCGGTCCCAAAAGACCTACATTGGCTCCCAGTACGTTTCCGAGCACAATTCAAAATGTTGGAGCTGACCTTGAAAGCCCTAAACGGCCTCGGTCTGTTTAGAAGGAGGAGAAGGCTGGAAAAGGAGGTGTTGGAGCGTCTCCACCCTCATCGTTCAGCCCAGACACTGAGGTCCAGCGCCGAGGGCCTTCTGGCGGTTCCCTCCCTGCGAGAAGCAAAGCTACACGGAACCAGGCAGAGGGCCTTCTCGGTGGTGGCACCCGCCCTGTGGAACGCCCTCCCATCAGATGTCAAAGAGATAAACAACTACCTGACATTTAGAAGACATCTGAAGGCAGCCCTGTTCAGGGAAGCTTTTAACATGCAACATTTTAATGTATTTTTAATCTTTGTTGGAAGCTGCCCAGAGTGGCTGGGGAGACCCAGCCAAATGGGCGGGGTACAAATAATAAATTATTATTATTAGGTTTATTTACAAATGTATACAACCCGAGCCTACGATGGAAGGGCCCCAGTCTTGCTTCTCCCATGAACACAGCCTTGGGTTGCAGCAGAAATCAAGCACGCCTCTGTCTCTCTTGGTTTGCAGCCTGCTGCTTTGCTTCTCGCTCACATCACTTCAGACCCTCTGCTCTCAACTCTGGCTTGGTCTTTCCAGTGGCTTCACCCATTTGCCATCTCTCATAGAGCCCCTTCCTTTGTTCCTCTTAATGGCCCATCATCTCACCGGGAAGCTAGCTTGACTTATTCTAGGAATCAGAAGGGAGCCTAGGCTTTCAGCCTAACCCCCTGCCCCATAAACTCATAACACTGTGGATCTGGGAGTCCCGCACTTTCTCATCTTGCTTCTGTTTGCAGCAGGGAACAGGGTCTTCTCTCCTCCACACAATCAACTTCGCTTTGAGATGCTTCTAGGCCACCCCTAGAAAATGTAGTTCGGCTCTCAGCTGTGTGTTGTGCTCGAATGCATCATTCGAAGGCAGCATTTACGGTTTCTATTGCAATTGTATCTTTGTAATTCATTGTGAATGTAATCTGATTTAAATTACGGTGAGGTTTTGTTGTACCCACCGGGAGTGGGCGGGCGAACAGTTGTGGGAGAGCAGCCGTAGGTGGTGTGCAAGTCTTTTGAGTTAGCAACTAAATATCCCCTGGTCGATATGAAGAAATGTCCGCATCTCTTTGATGAGGCTTCTTGCTCTCAGAACACTCTCCTCATTTGTATTTGTCGTGCATTCCTCTCTGAGACGATAGTCTGTTTCCTGAACCCTCATGCATGTCATTTTCATTCATAACCTGAAGCTGATTCGTGTAAGTGTAAAAGAATTACAAAAGCCTGTTTAAAAATCCATTCCCCCTTCTGCTCCTGGCTTATCTCCTTGCGCTGCTTTGAATAAAGCTCACTAGCCTTTGCCAGCAACGCCTTCCATCTCTCTGTGTGTCCTTATTTAAGGAGGGCGGCCTGAAAAGATGAGGTGGGGAGCTATCCTGCGCGAATGGCAAAACAAGCAGTGAAGACCTCTGGCCTTGGCGCTTGCCCTGAGCCTACGGCATTCTCCATGTGATAAATGCTCTGTAAAAGTGGCCTTTGTCCTCCAAGATGCTGTGCACTTCTTCACTCAGCGCATAGCGGAACAGTGGAATTTTATTTATATCCTGCCCTCCCCAGCCAAGACCGGGCTCAGGGCAGCTAACACCAGATATAAAACCAATTGATTAAGATACAACTTAAAAACAAGATTAAAATACAACATTAACATGCAGCCTCATTTCAGCAGAAACTCAAAAACTTTTTGGGGGGATGAAAAGGTCAAGTCTTCACCAAGGCCAACTATCCAGACTGGTCCTACATGGGCCAGAAAAAAGCCAGGGAAGTCCCCCAGTAGGAGTTCCGTCACAGAAGGAAAAAGGAAAAAAGAAAGCGATCGCTACATGCCCCTGGCACTATGTCCCATCACCGGCACAGCTTTGCAAGGTTGTTTTCCCTGCATCAGCGTCGAAGGGTGGGAAGGAGGGAGGTTCAGCAGACTGTCTGGTTATCAATTTTATTCCATAAAATGGTGCCCTCCCCCTGTTATGTACTGAGTTGAATAGGATCCAAACTGCAGCAGTCTGATTGGTCCTAGAACAATAGGATCCAAAAGGCAGCAGTCTGATTGGTCCTAGAACAATAGGATTCAGAATGCAGCAGTCTGATTGGTCCTAGAACAATGCAGCAGTATGATTGGTTGGCAGGAACCACCCAATCATGCTCCAGATATAAGTGAATCCACAACCTGATTGGCTTACAGTAGAATTCCAGAATTAGCCAATCATGTGCAGCCCATTGTGTAAATAATGTATATAAAGCAGATACTTTGAGGGGACTTTCATTCATTCCTCCTCACCACTATGAGCTGAATAAAGAGCATGAAATCACTTTGCGACTCTGAGTATATTTCACCCCCCAAAAAACTCTGCTCACTCTCCCCTCCCAAAAAAGCTCAACAGCTATCAGCAATGACAATGGGTAAATCACTACCAGTTTTATTATACTGGGAGCAGATCGCAGTCGCTAGAGAGTTGGACGTCCCTGATCTCGTCCAGCCCCTTGCAATGCAAGACTATGCAGCTGTCACACACAGGGATCGAACCTGCAACCTTTATCGGCACCACACTCTATCCAGCTGAGCTCTCCAGGTGCCACTTGTCAGAATACAAGTGACTGTGCCAAGTGCACTTGGCGTCAAGCGTCAGGGAGGCCTGCTGACTTGAAGTCCCCCTTCTTCAGCAAATAAAGGCAAGCAGCCGAGGCCTCTGAGTCAGGTGCACTTATGGAAGATGGAGTGGGTGCTTCTCATCGCTGTCAGTGCCTCGATGTGCAGCAGGTCAGCTCTGAGTGTTCCAGGACCCGCCCTTGGCAAACACCTGCGCCATTCACTGACCGGCGCATGGCTTTCTGTACTTTGTGCTCCGGCACCAAAGCCTTTGGCCTGGCAGATGGCAGGCAGAGGTCTCTCTCGGCCTTGGAAAGACAAACTGGGAAATCTTCGTAGCCCAGGGCTTGTGGGTTGCCAGGGATGTTGGGATGTGTCCGGGGAGACGGGGGCATTTGGCAGGCCCCCAGCTGGCTCCGGCCACCGGCCGGCAGTCGGGCGAACTCCCGGTACAGCATCACTCAGCGACACAAGCCTCAGAGATGTTTAGAGAACTGGCACACACTAATCAGCAGAGTGAGTAACTTCTCACAACGGAAGTGGCCCGTAAAGAAGGCTGATTGCTGAAGAATGGATGCTTTTGAATTATGGTCCTGGAGGAGACTCTTGAGAGTCCCATGGACTGCAAGAAGATCAAACCAATCCATTCTGAAGGAAATCAGCCCTGAGTGCTCACTGGAAGGACAGATCCTGAAGCTGAGGCTCCAAGACTTTGGCCACCTCATGAGAAGAGAAGACTCCCTGGAAAAGACCCTGATGCTGGGAAAGATGGAGGGCACAAGGAGAAGGGGACGACAGAGGACAAGATGGTGGGACAGTGTTCTCGAAGAGACCAGCCTGAGTTTGACCAAACTGGGGGAGGCAGTGGAAGACAGGAGGGCCTGGCATGCTCTGGTCCAGGGGGTCACGAAGAGTTGGACACGAATAAATGACTAAACAACAACAAATTTGATAAATCATTAAATAATAATAGGAACTCTTATTTCGTATCATGTATTTTTGTGTTTTCTATATTGTAATTTTATGTCGCGAATGGCCCTGGGATCTACGGGCCTTTGGCTGTATGCAGATTTGATAAATCATTAAATAATAATAGCAACTTTATTTTCTGGAACCGTTCCTGTGGCAGCTGCTGGGGGAAACTGAGCAGGGTTCGCTTGTCTCACTGCTCTGTTGCCATGTTTACTCCACACAGCTGTTGAAGGTATAACCAAACCCTCCTGGACAAAAGCACTGGCAATCCTGAACCAAATGACTATGCCAAAACAGCAGGCTGGCATGACGAGAACACGATGTGCCAATGGCACAACCATTCCTGCTTGTAAACCACCCCCTGCTCCTAAAAAAATAATGCCTATTTTATGTGCCTGTCTGGGAGAGCTAAATGGCGTGTTCAGTATTGCCAGTCAGCCTGCCGTTGCAAAGCGACCTCTCTGGGGCAGGCTGGCATTACTCACGAATGATCAGCTCTCCGAAGCATTTTCTAGGGCACGTTGCTCTGCCAGAGAACATAGGTTACCCTTGTGGATTTGTGCTGGCAGGAAACGAGCTGTGCATTTTCAGGTCTCCGTAATTTGGAGAGGGAAGCGTTTCTCGGGCTTCCAAGGCAGATAGACATAGCTGTCGTTTTGCCTGCTGTCTTGGGGCGAGGAGATGTGTTCCTCTCGAATGGCAGGCGAGCAAAAGAGGGAAGATCAGAAGAGCCCTGTAGCTGGAGGAGGCCAATGGGGGCCCACCTAGCCCAGCATCCTCTTCTCACTCCTGCCAATCAGATGCCTCTGGGAAACCCACAAACAGATTTCGAACACAAGAGCAGACCTTTTCCCTCTCAGGGTTTCTAGTAATGGGGTTTCAGAAGCACTGCTGACTCCAACTTTAGAGACAAAGCAGAGCCATCTTGGTTTGTTGTTGTTGTTGTTTAGTTGTTTAGTTGTGTCCGACTCTTCGTGACCCCATGGACACTGGTTTCCCCAGTAGTGATGTATGGAAGTGAGAGCTGGACCATCAAGAAGGCTGATCGCTGAAGAATGGATGCTTTTGAATTCTGGTGCTGGAGGAGACTTGAGAGTCCCATGGACTGCAAGAAGATCAAACCTCTCCATTCTGAAGGAAATCAGCCCTGAGTGCTCACTGGAAGGACAGATCCTGAAGCTGAGGCTCCAAGACTTTGGCCACCTCATGAGAAGAGAAGACTCCCTGGAAAAGACCCTGATGTTGGGAAAGATGGAGGGCACAAGGAGAAGGGGACGACAGAGGACGAGATAGTGGGACAGTGTTCTTGAAGCTACGGACATGAGTTTGACCAAACTGCGGGAGGCAGTGGAAGACAGGAGTGCCTGGCGTGCTCTGGTCCAGGGGGTCACGAAGAGGCGGACTAAAGCGACTAAACAGGGAAGAGAGCACCTTTTGAGTTTATTTGTGTGAGTCTTCCAATGCTGGCTTTGACCACAACACTTCTCCCTGTGGCCCCTGCTGTGAGAATGACTTCTGGATGTGATCTGCCGATTCGCACTCTGCACCATCTTGTGCTTCGTGACTGCCCTCTGGTGGCTCAGCCTGGCAGTTCCGCCACACTGCGTCCTCGAGGTTTTTTGGAAAAATAGGGGCTGATAGACACCAGATGGGCAGAAAGCATTTATTAGTGCGCAGTTATGTGTGCCTAGTGACCAGCCTCTGGGGGGGGCAGCATTGATGCTCCAGCGTGGCTTTGCTTCATCCACTGACTGGTGACGCACAGATCCTGCACATATCACAGAGAATGGCACATGGGTTGAGAGTAGGTAGCAATATTATTTTATAATTAGTGTGGTTGTTTTGGATTCTGTGCCCCACCCTTCTGTCCATTGTTGAAGGGTGAGCTGTAGATAGTTTTAATTAATTACTTAACCCTTTAAACAGGGCCTATCCGTCCAGGCTCCCTTCCTCGGTCACGTTGCCTTAGGATCGTAAGAAGTTGCTTTATACTGGGTCCGACTGTTGGTCCGTCAAGCTGAATATTGTCTACACTGACTGGCAGCTGCTGTTGCCATTTGCCTGTCTTGAAAAACCATGGAGGGAGCCCTGAAGTCAAACGGCTGGCAGATACTCCCGCCTGCAATCGCTGCCCATCAGATGGGGCTCATTCACCTGGGAAAAGTGGCCCATGTAGGAGAAGGGAAACTCTGAACCTAAACCTTTGCTGCCTTGATGATGATGATGATGATTAACGAAATGTCCAAACTATGCTCTGCAACCTCTCTACTGGCCAGGTTCCACTGAGAGTCCGTCTGCAGGGAATATCTTAACTTGTGTCCTTGCATTGTCCTTTCTCCCACCCGCAGAGGCAAATGCTGACCCTTTTTCTCCACTCTTTTTCTCTAAAAACGAAAAAAAGCCTTCCCTGAGCCAGAAGCATTCATGCACAAAGCAGGTTCTGAAAAGCAATTTTCAGGAAAACAAAACAGATCAGAAAGGCAGCCCCAAACAGTTGTGGCTGTAGGTTTGGATCTATAAGACAAGAAATTGGAATTAAAGGGGCCTGCCTGGACCCCTTTAATTCCATCTGGAAGACACGGTCAGAGTTGGGAAGAGGCAAGAGATGCGGATCAATAGCAGACGAGCGAAGCAAAGAAAAAAGTAGAAGGTGTTTGTTTTTCTCTGGCTGGTGAAATGTGAGCTGATCTTGGGAAATTCGGCTTGTCTGTTTTGTTTATTGGATTTAGTGTGTATTTTGCTTCTTGTTTGGCAAACAGGAAAGAGGGAGAAATTCGGCCCAGTTCACATTTTAACGTGATCCTACTGTTCCATTCTTTCAAAAACAAGACAGGCCCCCAAGATACAGCCATCCTTTGACATTTGCACCCTCCCAATTTTGCAGGGCAGTTCTCCAGCCAATAATAATAATAATAATAATAATAATAATAATAATTTATTCATACCCCACCCATCTGGCTGGGTTTCCCCAGCCACTCTGGGTGGCTTCCAACAAAACACTAAAATTCAATAACCTATTAAACATTAAAAGCTTCCCTAAACAGGGTTAAAACAGACATCATCATCATCATCATCATTTATTTATACCCCGCCCATCTGGCTGGGTTTCCCCAGCCACAGTGGACGGCTTCCAACATAATTTTAAAAATACAATAAAACGTCAGACATTAAAAGCTTCCCTAAACAGGGCTGCCTTCAGATGTCTTCTAAAAGTCTGGTAGTTGTTCTTCTCTTTGACATCTGGTGGGATGTCCGTTCCACAGGGCGGGCGCCACCACCGAGAAGGCCCTCTGCCTGGTTCCCTGCAACTTGGCTTCTCACAGCGAGGGAACCGCCAGAAGGCCCTCGGAGCTGGACCTCAGTGTCCGGGCAGAATGATGGGGTGGAGACGCTCCTTCAGGTATACTGGACCGAGGCTGTTTAGGGCTTTCAAGGTCACCACCAACACTTTGAATTGTGCTTGGAAACGTACTGGGAGCTAATGTAGATCTTTCAAGACCGGTGTTATGTGGTCTCGGCAGCCGCTCCCAGTCACCAGTCTAGCTGCCGCATTCTGGATTAGTTGTAGTTTCCGGGTCACCTTCAAAGGTAGCCCCACGTAGAGCACATTGCAGTAGTCCAACCGGGAGATAACTAGAGCATGCACAGAAGCATATTCGGGGAACGTTTCCCCCCCCCATAAAGATGTGTATATATTCGCAAAAATAACATACAATAACGCATTTTATTTGGAGAGATCGCTTGCACATTGTGCAAAATTACTCCGAAAGACTTGCATGTAAGGAGAAATGCAAGCTAAAATGATAGCAGATGCTTGCGAATACTTTTAAAGATAATCGCAAACTGTGGCGGCAGTGTGAAGAGGTGAATTTAAGACGGAATGAGAAGACGAAACGGAAGTTGGCAGACTTACACATCTGCAGCTTGAGCCCATTAGCCTGATAACCCAATTTGGAATCCAGTTGCACATTGTGTGCTCCCCAGCCCTAGTTTTTAGTGCCCTGAAGTTTAGGGAGCTCCAACTGGGGTCTTTCTTTCTTTTTTCCTTTCTTTTCTTTTTTTCAGAGCATACAAGATTTATTTCAGGTATTTACGTCCTGCTTTTCAATTTGATAACGAGAACTTCCGTGGCACATTTTGTTTTCTCCCCATGGAAACTGTTCTTTATTAGTATTTCTTTGTATTTATACCACCAAGGGAACTCAGGGCAGCTTTAGGCAATCCTTCCTCAATAAATCTTTTCCAAGTTATGAATCAAAACACTATGAAAAAGTTTGATTTCTGCAGACTCTGATAATCCCTAGCAAAGAGGCATCCTAAACTACTATGGTATTAAAAAGGGCATGCTGTCAATAGAAAGGTTGATTTATTTACTTTGTTAGAAAAATCACAGTTTTCTTATGGGGATGTTGACCATTTTCCCCGCCCCACCCCAATTGTGTGTGTGTGTTTGTGTGTTTGTGTATGTGTGTTGGTCTTTCTTAACATGAGTGATATAGGTATGCAAAAACTAAAAATCCAAGGCTGGAATGAATATTCCACCATAACCTCCAGGGGCACAGATGAAGTTCTTATCTGGGATTCTCATTGTTATAAGAAAAAACTGCTCATTTTTCCTTTATGGGGTATCCAAGAGCCCACATAGAGTCCTTTTTTAGGTTCCCTATCGGAAGGAGAAAACAACAAAGGCCAACCAGCAGGGGCGTCTTATCCATAGAGGCTAGTGGTGCAGGGCGCCAGGGCGCCAAGTTCTGGAGGGCACCAAGAAAGAGGCAGAGGCTGGATGCTGCACCTCCCGGCATCAGCTTGCCGCCCTCGCCCACCTCCGCCATGCTGCGCCGAAGCAGCATAGCACCCAGAGCCTCCGTCTGCCATGGCCACCGCGGCACAAAGCGGCCAGCTGAGCCTGGAGGCGCCATGTCCAGTCTCTGCCTCTTCCCCGCCGGAGGAGCCGCCCTCCAGCCACTGCCCGCCTCCTTTAGCCCCGCTGGCAGCACTGTCCTCCCTAAAAAACCTCTGGGAAATGGGTGTGTGTGTTTGTGTGCCAGAGGGAGCTTTGCACCATGGTGCCGGATATGCTTAAGACGGCCCTGCCAACCAGAGTATGTTGTTGTTGTTCAGTCGTTTAGTCATGTCCGACTCTTCGTGACCCCCTGGACCAGAGCACGCCAGGCACTCCTGTCTTCCACTGCCTCCCGCAGTTTGGTCAAACTCATGCTGGTCTCTTCGAGAACACTGTCCCACCATCTCGTCCTCTGTCGTCCCCTTCTCCTTGTGCCCTCCATCTTTCCCAACATCAGGGTCTTTTCCAGGGAGTCTTCTCTTCTCATGAGGGGGCCAAAGTATTGGAGCCTCAGCTTCAGGATCTGTCCTTCCAGTGAGCACTCAGGGCTGATTTCCTTAAGAATGGAGAGGTTTGGTCTTCTTTCAGTCCATGGGACTCTCAAGAGTCTCCTCCAGCACCAGAATTCAAAAGCATCAATTCTTCGGCGATCAGCCTTCTTTATGGTCCAGCTCTCACTTCCATACATCACTACTGGGAAAACCATAGCTTGAACTATACGGACCTTTGTTGGCAAGGTGATGTCTCTGCTTTTTAAGATGCTGTCTAGGTTTGTCATTGCTTTTCTCCCAAGAATCAGAGTATATTGAGAAGCAAAGTGGCTAGGGGAGACATTCAGAAGACATTTGAAGGCAGCCCTATTTAGGGAAGTTTTCAATGTCTGATGTTTTAATGTGTTTTTAATATTCTGTTGGAAACCACCCAGAGTGGATAGGGAAACCCCGCCAGATGGGCGGGTATAAATAATAAATGAATTACTACTACTACTACTATATCTCTTACACACGTTGATAGTGTGAACAGATACTTGCCAGGCTGTATTTACAGGGAGGCGTAAGTCCCTACAGTCCAAAGACAATTGGAAAGCTTTCCCCATTTCCTTCCTCCTTGCAGAGAAATATTTGAGGTCAATTTGGGAGAATCAAAATGGCTTCAGGATTGTTCTCCTGTACTGTTTCGGACACGTGGTTTATGTACTTATGTATGTCTTTGCCTTGCACATTTATGAAGACCTTAGAATTCCTATAACACCATCATCAGACTGGATTATTGTAACTCGCTCTACGTGGGGCTGCCCTTGAGACTGACCCAGAAACTCCAGCGGGTGCAGAATGCTGCAGCGAGACTCTTTACAGGGTCCTCGCCGTGGGATCACATTCATCCGGTGCTTTACCACTGGCTACTACACTGGCTCCCGGTGGAGTACAGGATCAGGTTTAAGGTGCTGTTTTTGACCTTTAAAGCCCTATACGGCCTGGGACCCTCGTACCTACGGGACCACCTCTCCTGGTATGTCCCACAGAGGACCTTACGCTCTTCAAACAAAAACACCTTGGAGATCCCGGGCCACAGGGAGGTTAGGCTGGCCTCAACCAGAGCCAGGGCTTTTTCGGCTGTGGCCCTGATCTGCTGGAATGCTCTGTCACAATAGACTAGGGCCCTGCGGGACTTGACATCTTTCGGCAGGGCCTGCAAGACGGAGCTGTTCCACCAGGCCTTTGGCCAAGGCACAGTCTGACCCCCTCTCTCTGTAATCCTCATAGAACTCTATCCTAATGGTTGCCATTAATTTGACTCTGAATTGATTTTAAAATGAATTGATTTTAGAATGCTGTGTTACTTTTATTGTTTTTAGCCGCTCTGAGCCCGGCTTCAGCTGGGGAAGGTGGGATATAAATAAAATTTTGTTATTATTTTTATTTTGTATTATTATTATCTGTTCTGCGTTCAAGTCTCAGCCATGTAACCGATTTCTCCCATTGTGTGCTTGTTCTCCCCTTGACCTCCAGCCCGCCGCTGAGCGCCAAAACATTGTGGCACCTCCATCGCGTGTCTCCGGAGAACCTGCGGACATACCAGACTTTCCCCTCGGGGAAGAGGGTGACCTCGCAAGAGAGAGAAGTCCGAGACAGCTATTTCGAATACAGGGCCTGAGCAGAGACCGCCACGACGTCGTTGTCAGCCTTTTTCGGGACGGACGTCAGAGCCGGGCAACGGGAGATCATAAGAGCTGGGTTTTCTCTGCCTGTTGTGCCATAACATGTTGCCCCAGGAATACCTGGGGGAAGTTGCATTCCATAAAAAATGAACTTCTGGGGCAATGGGCCAATGATTAAATTCCCCCACCCACCATCCCTCAGACACACTAGGCTAGCCTCAATTTTTGAACGGCCTGCTGTGTTGTTTGCATTGCACACAATCCCAGGCACGGCAAATAGCCAAATGGCGAGATTGACTACCAGAAGATGCCAGACCCTCCAGGTGCCCCTGTTTTCCAGGGACAGCCCTGGAATTACAGAAGCCTTCCCAGTTTCTGATTTGATCCCGGAAAGCCTTGCTTTTGCTTAAAAGGTAAAGGGACCCCTGACCATTAGGTCCAGTCGTGGTCGACTCTGGGGTTGCGGTGCTCATCTCGCTTTATTAGCCGAGGGAGCCGGCATACAGCTTCCGGGTCATGTGGCCAGCATGACTAAGCTGCTTCTGGCAAACCAGAGCAGCACACGGAAACGCCGTTTACCTTCCTGCCGGAGCGGTACCTATTTATCTACTTGCACTTTGACGTGCTTTCGAACTGCTAGGTTGGCAGGAGCAGGGACCGAGCAACGGGAGCTCACCCCATTGCGGGGATTCGAACCGCTGACCTTCTGGTCGGCAAGTCCTAGGCTCTGTGGTTTAACCTACAGCGCCACCCGCGTCGCTTTTGCTTAGGACATCCCTATTTTCATCAGAGAAAAACATTGGAGGGTCTGAGATGCGACCATGGACCACCGACTCAGATGCCATTAAAGGGGAATTAGACCGATTCCTGGAGAAATTGGCTAAAGGCTATCGGTGGCCTCTGGTCGCAAGGGCTACATGAAGATCAGTTTCTGGGAAACAAAAGCGGGAGTGCGCTCCTGTGAGCATGTCTTGTGTGTGGCAACCAGAGGCGTTTGCTCAGCCACCGTGGGGAAGAGGATGCTGGACCAGATGGGCCTTTGGTCTGATCCAGCTGCAGGGCTCTTCTGATCTTAGAACGGTAGAGTTGGAAGGGACTTCCAGAGGTCCTCTAGTCTGAGAATCCTCTGCAAAAACAATCTCTCAAAGGACCTGTTGATGCCATTTTACCACTGTACTGTGGAGAGTGTATTAACTTATGGTCTGTGTGCGTGGTTTGGGAGCTGCACGGTCAGGGAAAAAACCAATGCTGTCCAGGGTTGTAAAGACTGCGGAGAGAATAATTGGGTGCACTCTTCCCACCTTGGATCAAATTCTACGCTTCCAGGTGTCATAAGAAAGCTGCAGAGATAGCGCAGGATAGTGCGCACCCCGGAAATGATCTCTTTCAGCTTCTGCCTTCTGGAAGAAGGTACAGGGTTAAAAAGACTAGGGCTAGCCGCCTGAGAAACGGTTTCAATCCAAATGCGATTTTGGTTTTAAACGCAGTGTAAGGTAGTCTCTATGGGAGTATATTGTATTTATTTATGGGGTATCAGAGTTTTTAGGGGGCTAACCAGGCTGGGATAGCAGGCTTGTTGGTTTTTGAATGTCTGATGTAGACTTTTTCAATTTCGTTGTTCTGTATGGGTCAATGGCAATAAAGATTACCGTATCATAGTCCAACCCCCTGCGATGCAGTTAAAGAATCCCCAACAGACCACCCAATCTCTGTTGAAAAACCTCCATGCACCAATCATCAAAACACCACCTCATTTCCACTTTCCAGAGTGGGCACTATCAAGTCCAGACAAGTTCCTGGCAGGCAGAGGCACTGCGCTTGCAAAGATTTAGTTGAGTTGCTTGCCTGGAACCCTGCGCACTCTGAATCCTCGTGGAGATAGATAATCTTGTGCGAATGGCTGAACTGCCTTCCTTCTGGGTTAATGAGATCACCAGTCGATAATAACTTAACGCTAGGCATTCCGTCTGCTGTAAAAGTTATCGTAAGAGAGGGCTCATCCACACTTCCTTTTTGCCTCACACTTTGAGTTTTCTGCAAATGGCTGTTTGCTCCAATTTGGCGGGCAAGTCCTGGGGGAAATCCCTGGGGCCAAAAAAAATTAAGCGTTTGGACACGATGCTTTAAAGCACAGACCTACGGCTAGAATCATTGCACAAAAGGAAGTCTGGGTGAGGCCTTTCCTGGATATTGCAGCCAAACATGATTCTGTGCAGCCCAAAGAACCAAGATGGCGGGGGAATGAGAGGGGGCCAATCTTACTATAGGGTTAGGGTTACTATAGGGTTAGAGTTCTGGTCCCTTGCTGGAAAAACCAGCTAATGAGCTGAGAGTCTTTGGGAGCTAAAGGAAAAAAGGATTTATTTGTCCTGTCTTCACGCTTTTTATGATGGAGGACCGCTGTAGTCAGCCCCAACGACACGTTCTCAAGATGGAGGGTGAGGGAACAGCTGCAGTCGCCTGTGGTTCCTGCGCAATGTTTGCCATCTTGCCAAAGGTTGCAGGCAGCTTTACCTGCAGCAATTGCATGTTGATTGCCCTCTTAAAAGACAAAGTCCAGCAACTGGAGGAACGTGTAGCTACGCTCCAAAGAATTAGAGAGCTGGAGCTCTTCTTGGAAGCAACAGAGCACACCGTCTCCACCAAGGAGGAGACAGGGGACTCCCCTGAGAAGGAGGCTAGTTCACCACCACAGGAGCCAGATATATGGAGAAACGTGACTCAAAGAAGTAGGAGGCCCAGGGTTCGCTCTGATTGTTTAGAAATACACAATCGCTTTGAGGTCCTTTCTCCTAGCATGGAAGACGAAGAGCAGACTCCATTTGAGGATCTCTCGCTCATTACAGTCGATCAGGTATATGAAGACGAGCAGCAAAGTCAGCCCTCAGGGAATGTGCAGGCGACCTTGGAACGGACAGCTCACGGAAGAACCCCGACCAGACCTAAGAAGAGGCGTGTAGTGGTGATAGGGGATTCCCTACTGAGGGGAACAGAAGCAGTTATCTGTGGGCCTGACAAGATGTCTCGGGAAGTGTGCTGTCTCCCCGGGGCTAAGATCCAAGATGTAACTGAACGACTGCAAGGAATCATAAAACCCACTGACAAATACCCCTTCCTCTTGGTTCATGTGGGAACCAATGACACTGCAAGCAATAGCCTCCAGAAGATCAAAAGAGATTACGAGGCTCTGGGTAGGAAATTGAAGCAATTAAATGCACAAATTGTCATCTCATCTGTCCTCCCAGTTGAACGACGTGGCCCAGGGAGAGAGGGAAAAATAGTGGAAGTGAACAACTGGCTTCGCAAATGGTGTAAACTGGAACGGTTTGGATTCTTAGATCACGGAATGCAGTTTCTTGAAGATGGACTTCTGGCAAGCGATGGGCTGCACCTCACAACGGTTGGGAGGAATGTTTTTGCAAAAAAGCTCAGAAACCTCATCAGGAGGGCTTTAAACTGACTAATGTGGGGGAGGGAGACAGTGGTCCTGAAGGTAGGAGTCTATCAATTGATGAAGATGATCATCCAAATGTCATAGACCGAATGGAGCAAACAGCACACAGACCTAGTGGTGGGAGGAAAAAATCCTTAAATAAGAGACACGGGGGAATGATTAATGGACTTCAATGTCTGTACACTAATGCGCAAAGCATGGGAAATAAACAAGATGAGCTTGAGCTCTTGGTGCAGCAAACTAAATATGACATAATAGGAATCACTGAAACCTGGTGGGATAAGTCCCACGATTGGAATGTAATAATGGAGGGATACAATCTATTTCAGAGAAACAGACCAGACAAGAAAGGAGGAGGAGTGGCGTTATATGTCAGGGATGTGTATACCTGTGAAGAGATCCAAGATTTAGAACCTCAAAGCCAAAGTGAGAGCATTTGGGTCAAAATTAAGGGAGAGAAGAATAACAGTGACCTCATTGTGGGAGTTTACTATAGATCCCCAAGCCAAACGGAGGACATAGACGATGCCTTCCTGGAACAGATGGCCAAGCATGCAAAAGGAAGGGAGATAGTAGTAATGGGGGACTTCAATTACCCGGATATTTGTTGGATGTCAAACTCAGCCAAGAGCATAAGGTCAAACAGATTCCTCACTGGCCTTGCAGACAACTTCATTGTCCAGAAAGTGGGAGAAGCAACAAGAGGAACAGCCATTTTAGATCTGGTCCTAACCAATGTTGATGACCTGGTTAGTGGGGTAGAAGTGGAAGGATCATTAGGCGCGAGTGATCATGCTCTTCTGAAGTTTACTATACAGCAGAAAGGAGCAGCCAAGCATACTAGGACACAATTTCTCGACTTTAAGAAAGCCGACTTCATAAAACTTAGGGAAGTGCTGGGTGAGATCCCATGGACAGTAATACTAAAAGGAAAGGGAGTTCATGATGGCTGGGAGTTTGTTAAGAGGGAGATAGTAAAAGCACAACTTCAGGCAATACCAATGAGACGGAAACATGGAAGGTGCCTAAAGAAGCCAGGGTGGCTATCTAAAGAACTTTTAACTGAGTTAAGATTAAAAAAGGATGTGTACAAAAAATGGAAAAGGGGGGAAACCACCAAAGAGGAATTCAAACAAATAGCCAGCACGTGTAGACACAAGGTCAGAAAAGCTAAAGCACAGAATGAACTCAGGCTTGCTAGAGAGGTTAAAAGCAACAAAAAAGGCTTTTATGGGTATGTTCGTAGCAAAAGGAAGAACAAAGAAACAGTGGGGTCACTCAGAGGAGAAGATGGTGAAATGCAAACAGGGGACACAGAAAGGGCTGAACTCCTCAATGCCTTCTTTGCCTCAGTCTTCTCCGATAAAGAAAACAATGCCCGACCTGAAGAATTTGGAGCAAATGATTCAGCAGAGGAAACACAGCCCAGGATAACTAAGGAGATAGTACAAGAATACTTGGCTAGTCTAGATGTATTCAAGTCTCCAGGGCCAGATGAACTGCATCCAAGAGTATTAAAAGAACTGGCAGATGTGATTTCAGAACCACTGGCAGTCATCTTTGAGAATTCCTGGAGAACAGGCGAAGTCCCGGCAGACTGGAGGAGGGCAAATGTTGTCCCTATTTTCAAAAAGGGGAAAAGAGAGGACCCAAATAATTACCGCCCAGTCAGTCTGACATCAATACCAGGGAAGATTCTGGAGCAGATCATTAAGCAAACAGTCTGTGAGCACCTAGAAAGGAATGCTGTGATCACCAATACTCAGCATGGATTTCTGAAAAATAAGTCATGTCAGACGAACCTGATCTCGTTTTTTGACAGAATTACAAGCCTGGTAGATGAAGGGAACGCAGTGGATGTAGCCTACCTTGATTTCAGCAAGGCATTTGACAAGGTGCCCCATGATATTCTTGTAAAGAAGCTGGTAAAATGCGGTCTTGACTATGCTACCACTCAGTGGATTTGTAACTGGCTGACTGACCGAACCCAAAGGGTGCTCATCAATGGTTCCTCTTCATCCTGGAGAAGAGTGACTAGTGGGGTGCCACAGGGTTCTGTCTTGGGCCCGGTCTTATTCAACATCTTTATCAACGACTTGGATGATGGACTCAAGGGCATCCTGATCAAATTTGCAGATGACACCAAACTGGGAGGGGTGGCTAACACCCCAGAGGACAGGATCACACTTCAAAACGACCTTGACAGATTAGAGAACTGGGCCAAAACAAACAAGATGAATTTTAACAGGGAGAAATGTAAAGTATTGCACTTGGGCAAAAAAAATGAGAGGCACAAATACAAGATGGGTGACACCTGGCTTGAGAGCAGTACATGTGAAAAGGATCTAGGAGTCTTGGTTGACCACAAACTTGACATGAGCCAACAGTGTGACGCGGCAGCTAAAAAAGCTAATGCAATTCTGGGCTGCATCAATAGGAGTATAGCATCTAGATCAAGGGAAGTAATAGTGCCACTGTATTCTGCTCTGGTCAGACCTCACCTGGAGTACTGTGTCCAGTTCTGGGCACCACAGTTCAAGAAGGACACTGACAAACTGGAACGTGTCCAGAGGAGGGCAACCAAAATGGTCAAAGGCCTGGAAACGATGCCTTATGAGGAACGGCTAAGGGAGCTGGGCATGTTTAGCCTGGAGAAGAGGAGGTTAAGGGGTGATATGATAGCCATGTTCAAATATATAAAAGGATGTCACATAGAGGAGGGAGAAAGGTTGTTTTCTGCTGCTCCAGAGAAGCGGACACGGAGCAATGGATCCAAACTACAAGAAAGAAGATTCCACCTAAACATTAGGAAGAACTTCCTGACAGTAAGAGCTGTTCGACAGTGGAATTTGCTGCCAAGGAGTGTGGTGGAGTCTCCTTCTTTGGAGGTCTTTAAGCAGAGGCTTGACAACCATATGTCAGGAGTGCTCTGATGGTGTTTCCTGCTTGGCAGGGGGTTGGACTCGATGACCCTTGTGGTCTCTTCCAACTCTATGATTCTATGATTCTATGATTCTATGATTCTTTCATACTTGTTTGGCCTGATTTTATTTCTTTTGTAAGTAAAGAAGAACAAGGACTTCGCTCAGCCCATAATCAAATATGGCTGATATAGCGAATCAGGGCATTGGAATATGTTAATTCCTTTCCCTTGGTATAATAGGGTCCATGTTTTGTCACCTTGTCTTGTTTAACCATTACGTCGATGCAAAAATAGCTCCTGTCGCTACCTTCCTCGCATTCACATGCCTGCGGTTTATTTATTTGGGTTTCGTTATATGTCTGCATTTCTTCGACAGTGATCTGTAATTGTACATGGACTCGGTATATTGCCATCAGATCCCCTTTGGTAACACTGTATTTTGTAGAATTTTGTATCTTAAAAAAAAAAGTAATCAAAATCATGTAAAAGGAAAACAGAACTGGAATAGGGGTTGGGGAGCATAACCAGGAACGCTTGATCTGCAGTGCTGAGAATTAAGGGTGTGCAGAGAATTCAGGGTGCAAATGGGTGTGGAGGAATTCCCACCCTCTGGGATTTCACAAGAAAAATCACCGCCCTGCCCTGCTTTGCATTTTGCCAGAACTAAGGTGGCAAACTTACCATTCCCCCCTCCCTTTTGTAAGCAGGAGCCAGTGTATTTGGCACCCCCTTCCCCAGTGGCCCACTCTGAACTGAAAACGCAACCGCTCTCCTAGACTGCCATGGGGAGGAAAAGATGGAGATACGAGAAACTGTGGGATGTGAAACACAAGAGCAGTCAAGTACAACATTCCTAGAGTGAACATGTTTACACATGGGGAGGAATGTTTGTCCAGCCAGCAGGTCAACTTCCTGTTTCCTTCTGGGCTGGGAGAGACTTCCTCTGCATGTGACTAGAGGTGGGCGTGGCCTCACCTGTGCAGGTAATGACAAAAGTACAGGGAAGGGCAGCCATCTCTCTCTCTTTGACTACATGCATCGAAGAAGCAACATCTGCTTAGCCAAAGATGCCCTCTTGGCCTCCAGCCAAGAGAGGACAAAGGGACTGTCTCCTTATGAGATAGTTTCCAGGTGTATGTTACTTTTCTAAGCTAAGTCTGCCTTCTGGGATCCAATTGTGAACAGAATGCGAATAAACTCTTTTTATACTTTTATAGAAGACTGTGTCGTGTCTTATCTTTTATGAGAGAATAAGGGGGAAATACCAGAACAGTTATAGAGGCTTTAGTGAGCCTGAGCAAATGCGTCCGCTGCGAGTTTAAAAAGGGGAATGTTACTCTGCTAAATTGTGAACTTGTTAACACAAGTTGGAAAGGCTATAATCAAGCAATATATCCTCTCCTGCATCCCTGAACATTCCCACAGAAACTCCATGCTCTTTGCCTTTCCTCAACAGTCTAATTTTATTCTCCTGCAAAATATACAGACAGGTCTGCTGCCTGGGTTCCTTCCCTACAAAAATATCCATGATGGAAGCGTCCCTTTGGAAGAGTTGCTTTTATGCGTCTTGGCTTGTGTGACGTCTGGATATCGTGTGCCGCCATCTTGCCACCCCTTTCTCAGAAGTAGAGCCTAAAAGAGCTGCGAGGGAAGGGTGTGCAATAAATCTATTATATCCTTATAATAGGCAAGCAACAGTGGGGATGAGAGTAATAGCTCTGTCCCCTGGAAATTGTCACCGCCACCCTCAAGCTGAAAGGGTGACTGTCATGGAAAGCTTGCCCTACTCAGTTTTTAAAAGTTTGGGGTGGGGACTAAGGTACGGGAGGGGGATTTCGGAGCTGGGCCCATGGGGACGAGGGTTGGATGGCTCGGGTGAGTTTTTGACAGGGCTCTTACTGTAGGAAGTCTGGAGACTTGGTCATGGCATGTTCGAACTCCACCAGGGAGAGCATCTTGTCGTTATCCAAGTCGGCCTCCTCCAGGACCTGCATGGAACGGAAATGTCTGCCTTGAAGACCACTTGCCCCTTCCTCACACAGGTGTCCCGGCCAACAGGAATGCCCTGTGTGAGAGACCTACACCCCAAACCATCTGGCTCTGAACATGAGATCAGCATCTCCTGTTTGCTAGCCAAAGGATGGAGCAAGCCAGCTGTCCCCAACCTGGTGCCCTCCAAATTTTTTAAAAATGTAAGATCTCAGAGCCTGGGTGAGTTCATAGGAGAATATATATAGCCTCACAGTCTTGAGATTGGAACATCCCTCCCAACACTGCCCTCAAAGCACATAGAAATCATGCGCAGAGGACCACACCTAAAGTTCTCCCAGTTGGCCTACTTCATCTTGTTCTGCACCTCCATCTTCTTAATCAGCAACTCAAGGACCACCTGCATCTTCTTGGTCAGAAATGGACTACAACTCCCAACAGCCCCTGGGGCCATGGTGTTTGGTGCAATAGTGACTGGCGCTGGTGGGGGAGCAGACAAGGAGCCCAGCTGACTCAGACTGGTGGGAGTTGTGGTGCCAAACATCTGGAGGGTACCAGGTTGGGGAAGGTTGAAACAAGCTTGCTCTGCTCTAGTACTGCGCTAGGGATTGGTGTCCTCCACCACCCCTTGGCCTGCTTTGGCCATTGCGGGACATCCCATCATGGCCAACGTCTTGTCCTGAGGTCTCTGGAGATCTCATAAAAGGAAGGGCATGCTGGGAAGTGGGGCAAGACGCACGTGGTTGGCCAGAGAGGCAATCTCTTCCTCGCTGAGGTTGTTCCTGTTGATCGATCTGCGGATGACGTTCTGGAGGTCTTCCTTGTCAACAAAGCCGTCGTCATTGAAATCTGGTCAAGGGAAGCATTGCAAAATGTACAGATGGAATGGGTCACAACGTAGGAACATCGGAAGAGGCTGCTGGATCAGGCCAATGGCCCACCTAGTCCAGCATCCTGTTCTCACAGTGGCCGACCAGATGCCCGTTATGGGAAACCCACAAGCAAGATTTGCACCCAAAGCCAACCATCTCCCCTCCTAGGGTTTCAAGCAACTGAGATTCAGAAGCATTGCTACCTCTGGCCGTGCGGGCAAAACAGGTGCCCATTAGGGCAGGGCAATACCCGGCTTTCAACATTGTGATGTATCACCTGTAGGAATAATGGAGACGACGGGAGGTTGAATTGAATGCAGGTGAGCTGTGCAGAAGCACGCTAGCAAGCATGTTCCAAGCAAGCTGCCAACTAGCTCTGCCAAGGCTCCTTTTATTAGCAGAAGTCAACAATTGGAAACAGTAGTGAAACCACCCTGAACTTAACATATTTCCATCTTAAGCACATTTCCAGCATTAGCAAATACACATGTCAGCAGGTGTTTCCCTCAGATGTTCCCCCAAGCATTATGTCTAACAAACAAATTGTTTTCTAGCCAAGAAGGTCAGGAAAAGCAGGTGTAGTGCTCCTTGACATACTATTGCATGTCTGGTGCGAGGTTTGCCTTCACAAAGCGGAGCGTTACCTCCACAATCACCAGCTAAACATTGCAATGTACTGATACATCGCGATGTCTGACATAAGGACGGAGGCAGGTACAGGCATGGGCTGGCTTCACAGTTTTCCCCGCATTGTAATTTTTGCATATACACAAATCTTGATTCTCCAGGTCGACAATTATGAAACCAATATCACAATATGGACTTCAACCCAGCTTGGGACAATATATCGCCCAGCCCTAACATACACCATGATTTTTGATATATTGCCGAGTCAAAGATCATGAAACTGATTGCACGACATGGACTTCAGTTTTGGACATTCTATCGATATTTCACCCAGCCCTAATAGCCATCCTGGCTAGTAGCCACCCTCCTCCATGGAGGAGACCCATAGAGTGATGGCCAAGTTGGTGGCTACCAAGGACAGCTGGATGTATAAAAGGCCCCATTGCCTTCAGTAGCTTAGGGCCTCATCAAATCCTAAATCCGGCCCTGACCCCACCCACAAGGCGATGACCACATTTCTCGGACCCTGGTTGCCACAAGGAGAATTCGGAGGGAAACACCCTACCGTATATCAGAAAAGCATACTCCATCTTAATGCTCTGGCATGCTCGGTCGCTGAAGACAGATGCCATCCCAAGGATGTCCTCAAAGGTGAAGTAGCCGTCCGTGGAGAAGACCTTACAGATCCGGTCCCGGAAGGGATTCACCTGTGTGGACGGATGAAGAGGGATTGATACCTGAAGAGAAACCCACATCCCAGGGGCAAGGGAGCAGCTGGTGAAGGAGGCAGTGGTCTTTCTCGAGACGTTCAGACCTCGACTATGCAGAAAAGGCAAAACTGACTGTCAAATGAAGAGGACATTGTGATGAATTGTTTAAGCAAGAATGGTGACCATTGATGGACTAGGTAAAAGGTTAAGGACCCCTGGACGGTTAAGTCCAGTCAAAGGCGACTATGGGGTTGCGGCGCTCATCTCGCTTTCAGGCCGAGCGAGCCAGCTAATGTCCACAGACAGCTTTCCAGGTTATGCGGCCAGCAGGACTAAACCGCTTCTGGCACAACGGGACACTGTGATGGAAACCAGAGCGCATGGAAATGCCGTTTACCTTCCCACCACAGCAGTACCTATTTATCTACTCGCACTGGCATGCTTTTGAACTGCTAGGTTGGCAGGAGCAGGGACAGAGCAACAGGAGCTCACCAACATCACAGGGATTTGAACCCCTGACCTTCAGATCAGCGAGCCCAAGAGGTTCAGTGGTTTAGAGCACAGCACTACCCACATCCCGTTACCTATCAAACTAATATTCATACATGAAGTCACAGGCAGGATTTGAAATATAAGCAACGGGTTATTGAAAGAATTGAAGCTATCGGGGCTTAGATAATAAATACATATGTGTTCTAAAAGAGAGTCTCATGCTGTATCAAGTGGGCTAAAGCAAGCGGATTATCAATCAAAGATTGTTCTTTTTTTATTTTGAATGTGGAACTTGATTTTCTCATGCGGGGTTTCGTTTTGTTGGGATTTGCAAGCTGCTAGCAGATCCCTGTTGAAATCTGAAGCAGCGTCTTTATTAATTAGTTAATTGATTAACTGAACGGAGACCTCTGACTTCCCCTCCCCCCATCCCAAGCAGTACCCCTCTTCTAGCACCGGGAGGCAGTAGGGAGCTTCTTATCCCTGCTTCCTTTTGTCCAAAGGGGATTAAATTTCCACTCTAGGTAATATGATAATCTCCAAATGCAGACTTATCGCTCGCAGTCTATGAAATGCCCTTTTGAAACCAGCGCTCGATTGATGCATTTAAGATCGGAAAGGCGAATAAATGGCTCTTGGATAATTCCTTTAAGCCGCAGAAGAGTCCGACGATAACCCTTGCCTGGTGCTGGGAGCAAAGTGAGGGGGTCTGCAACCCGCCTCAGGCCCACCAACTTCCACCACCGCTGCCCCCTCCTTCGGCTGCCCCAGATGCTTGCTATAGGGCAAGAGCATGTCTGTGGGTGCTCCCCCCAGCTCCCAGAGGTGTGTCCTTTCACGCTGTCGTTTGGGACTGAAACTCCCAGATTTCATAATGGAACCTGTGGACCTCATAGACCCTGTTAATGGAGAAATCCGAGGGCTCCCTTGGACAAAAAAGCAAGGACACCAGCCAGGAAAATTGGAGCAAAACAGCAGCCAGTAGTCTTTATTGAAACTGTCATGACAGGACTCCAACTCACTGCAAGACGAAGCAAGATGGAAGCCCCGAACAAAAGAGCCCCCAAACTTTTATTAGCTGCTAATCCCCATGTTACCCCCCCCCCCATTATACATCAATAATACATCACGGTTACATCATGAAAGGGGAGGTCCGGTGGCAGTAATCTGAGCATCCTGGACCCTGCCCCATGGTTCCCCTTGCCCTCCACCAAACACCCATCAAGTGGAACAAAAGAGATATTTACATTTCCCTGTTTCCCAGCCAAGTTCATCCCACCCATTTGCCTTCATCTGGGTTTGTTATTTCTGGAACGGCTACCTGTCTGGCACTCAGGTATCAGGATGCCAGGGATTACCACTCAGGCAGAGGGGCTGCTGAGTAGCTGAGCTCACCTGTCTATATGAATTTCTGAAGTTTTCCAGTGAGCCAGTACATAGATACATTGATCAGTGAATTCTTACATTTGGTATCGTGCAGCAAAGACCCTTTGAATAGATAGGAAGAAACTGTGATGAAGTCTTTTGTGGGGACAAATCACAGAAGTCACAAACATGATTGTGCTGATTTTGGTAGTAGGCTGCATGTGCAGGATATCTGCTGGACGGGCAAACCCCCCACCTACTCATAAATTCCTACAACAACCCCGATATCCTCTTCAAATGTATATGGCTTGACAGCAGCACATGTGAACAGGATCCATGGGTCTTAGCCAGAGGTGTAGCAAAGTCAGGTGGTACCCGGTGCGGAAAAAAATTGTAAACCCCCCCCACTGCAAATTTTTGGAATATTTGTGCGATCAATCAGAGGGCAGATTTTCACCACAATGATCGTACTGATCATGAGAATCCGCCTGTTGGGGGTGCGAGCAACGCCACACCGATCCGCCCGGTGGGGGGGGGGATTTGCCACACATACCCCAGGCATGAGACCTGGGTCAAACCGCACTTCCTGCATCCCCTTGAGATGCCCCTGGTCTTAGCAGATCACAAGCTTAACATGAGCCCATTGTTGTTGTTTAGTCATTTAGTCGTGTCCGACTCTTCATGACCCCCTGGACCAGAGCACGCCAGGCCCTCCTGTCTTCCACTGCCTCCCGCAGTTTGGTCAAACTCATGCTGGTAGCTTCGAGAACACTGTCCAACCATCTCGTCCTCTGTCGTCCCCTTCTCCTTGTGCCCTCCATCTTTCCCAACGTCAGGGTCTTTTCCAAGGAGTCTTCTCTTCTCATGAGGTGGCCAAAGTCTTGGAGCCTCAGCTTCAGGATCTGTCCTTCCACTGAGCACTCAGGGCTGGTTTCCTTATGAGCCCATAGTGTGATGCATTAGCAAAAGAAGAAGAAGCAAATGCTATTCTAGGCTGCATCAACAGAAGTCTAGGGTCCAGATTAGCGGAAGTCATAAAGGTAAAGGGACCCCTGACCATTAGGTCCAGTCGTGACCGACTCTGGGGTTGTGGCACTCATCTCGATTTATTGGCCAAGGGAGCCGGAGTACAGCTTCTGGGTCATGTGGCCAGCATGACTGAGCCGCTTCTGGCGAAACCAGAGCAGCGCACGGAAATGCTGTTTACCTTCCCGTCGGAGCAGTACCTATTTATCTACTTGCACTTTGACATGCTTTCAAACTTCTAGGTGGGCAGGAGCAAGGACCGAGCAATGGGAGCTCACCCCATCATGGGGATTCGAACCACCGACCTTCTGATCGGCAAGGCCTAGGCTCTGTGGATTAACCCACAGCGCCACCCGCGTCCCAAATGAAGATAATAGACCTGCTCTGTTCTGCCTTGGTGAGTCCACATCTGAAATACTGAAATACCAGTTCTGGGCACCACAATTTAAGAAGGATGTTGGCAAGCTGGAAGGTGTGCAGAGGAAGGCGACCGAGAGGATCAAGGGTCTGGAAATCAAGCCTCTCTAAAATAGATCCCACCTCGTAGCCCAGAACAGTCAGAAGCAGCAAAAGAGAGAGGGAGAGAGAGAGAAAAATATATCCATTGTTCCTCCTGAAAGGAAAATAAGTGCTTTCAAAAGAGTCGTGGACAGTGTGTTGTGCGTGCATTACTTTCGCTGGAAAGGATGGCTGTGCTGTTAAAAAAAAGAGAGGCATTTATTTTTGGGAGGAAGCAAAGCGTCAGAGGCTCAGTAGAGAATGGAAAGCCACTCAGCCCAACCCACCAATTTAGCCAAGGTGCATCATCAGGTGCTGAGCACAAGCGCAGAAGAAGAGGCTGCTGGATGAGGTCAGCATCCTGTGCTCACAGGTGACAGCTGTCTTCCTGTGGGGAAACTGAGAAGCAGGAAATCGAACACCAGAGCAACTCTCCCCTCCTGTGGTTTCCACAGCTGGGATTCAGACGCACTGCTGCCTCTTGACCGCAGAGGCAGAACAGAGACCTCCCAGCTAGGAGCCATCGAGAGTCCTCTTGTCCTCCAAGAATTCATCTTTTCTTTTCTTTTGCCTTTGTTGCTGCTTTTTTTTTTTTTTAAAAAAAAATATTATTTGGAATTTCAACATAACAACTTATCAAAAATACATCATCCTCATTCCCCCCCCCATTTTTCCCCTTTCCCCCTAAAAAAGAAAAAGAGAAGAGTTTTGCAAACTTCTGTCATGTTGCCTCTTTGAAATGCCTCTTTCTCAGGCGCACCACAAGAACTGGCATGGCTCTCGCCCAGCCTTTGCCAGTCTGGGCCCCCTCCAGAAATTTGGGGCGACTCTGTGTTGCCTGGGGCGGGCGGGAGTTGTGGTCCCACGATGCTGGTCGGAGCCCCTGGAAGCCAACTGAGATGGCAACGTGTTTCCTGAAGATGGCAGCCCTCCATCAGCAAAGAGGTTTCCTCCAGCCCATCTCACATCGCCCAGAGAAAACCAACTCCAACACAGTGGTCCCTCGGTTCTCAAACACCTTGGAATAATTATTATTATTATTATTATTATTATTATTATTATTATTATTATTATTATCTATATCCTGTCCTCCCCGGCCAGAACTGGGCTCAGGGCAGCTAACCTCAAAGTATATAATACATTAAAGCATAAAATCAAACAATCGATTGAAATACAGCCTAAAATCAAATTAAAATCAGATGGCAACCCACAAATTAAAACTATAGGGGTTGGGGTTGGAAGTAAGTGTTCTGGTTTGTGAACCTTTTTCAGGAGCCGAACATGCTCTGTTTTGAGTGTTACGCTGAGGTCTGTCTGTTTTTGCTATTTATTTTGCATTTTTGTTTTCACAGCTTTATTTGCTTTGTTTTTGTGACTGTGTGGAACCCAGTTCAGCTACTGACTAATTGTGTGACTGCAGTACATTGTTTCTTGCTTTCATTTTATGGCTCAATGGTCTCGTCAGATAGTAAAATTCATGTTAATTCACTGTTTTAGGGATTGCTTTTAAAAGTCTGGAACGGATTAATCCGCTTTGCATTACTTTCTATGGGAAAGCGCGCCTTGGTTTTGGAACGCTTTGGTTTTGGAATGGACTAAGTTTGAGAACCAAGGGACCACTGCGCAGCTGAAAAAGAAAACTCCTTTATGCCCCAAGATCAGTCCTCAATGTTGTTATGACCATTTTCTGCTTACGGAGGGTGTTTTCACCCCTCCCACCAGCAATTGTTATTTTGAAAAGAGTACAGAAAGCAAACATCAAGAGGACATTTTGTCTCCGTTGCTGTAAATGGAAATAGTTTTGTCTCTGGAACCAAGACTGGACATTGATTCTGGGTTCAACCTCTGACAGCATCTCTGGGCTGGGCTTGGAGACATTCCCAGCTTGAAATCCTGATGTGCTACTGCCAGTCAGTGTAGACAAAACTAAACTGAATGTAATGGTGATCTGACTCAGTACAGTCATACCTCTTGTTACGTTCGGTTCAGGTTACGTCTTCTCAGGTTGCGTTCCGCGCGACCCGGAAGTACTGGAAAGGGTTTCGCCACTCGCGCATGCGCAGAAGCGCGCCATGACATCACGCGCATGCGCAGAAGCGGCGAATCACAACCCGTGCATGCGCAGATACGCCGCTGCGGGTTGCGCTCTGTTCATGTTGCGAACGGGGCTCCGGAACAGATCCCGTTCCCAGCCAGAGGTACCACTGTACAAGGGTGGAAAGATGGGTTAAAACAGACATCATCATCATCATCATCATCATCATCATTTATTTATACCCCGCCCATCTGGCTGGGTTTCCCCAGCCACAGTGGACAGCTTCCAACATAATTTTAAAAATACAATAAAACGTCAGACATTAAAAACTTCCCTAAACAGGGCTGCCTTCAGATGTCTTCTAAAAGTCTGGTAGTTGCTTATTTCCTTGACATCTCATGGGAGGCCGTTCCACAGGGCGGGCGCCACCACCAAGAAGGCCCTCTGCCTGGTTCCCTGTAAACTGGCGTCTCTCAGGGAGCGAACTGCCAGAAGGCCCTCAGCGCTGGATCTCAGTGTCTGGGCTGAACGATGGGGGTGGAGACACTCCTTCAGGTCTACTGGGCCTTTGAGGCTGTTTAGGGCTTCCAAGGTCAGCACCAACACTTTGAATTGTGCTCGGAAATGTACTGGGAGCCAAGGTAGGTCTTTCAAGACCGGTGTTATATGGTCTCGGCAGCCGCTCCCAGTCACCAGTCTAGCTGCCACTTTCTGGACTAGTTGTAGTTTCCGGGTCACCTTCAAAGGGAGCCCCACGTAGAGCACACGGCAGTAGTCCAAGCGGGAGATAACCAGAGCATGCACCACTCTGGCGAGACAGTCTATGGGCAGGGAGGGTCTCATCCTGCATACCAGATGGAGCTGGTAGACAGCTGCCCTGGACACAGAATTGACCTGTGCCTCCATGGACAGCTGTGAGTCCAAAACGACAGGAGAAAAAGAACATTCAAATTTCTGTTTTAGACCGCCTTTTCTGTGATGTAGGTATGATGTATCTGGGGGGTGGTCTTGATCTACAGGGTGGCAATTTCAAAAGTCTATATAAGGCCTTGCGCACCATTTTTCTGGGTCCTCCTCCTTTCCTGCGGGTGAGGGGAGCACCCTCTTGCAACAGATCAATAAAGATCAGGCTTACTAGCTGCTTTGCTTCTCAATATTCTCTGGTTGGCCTCTGTTCTTTTCTCCTACCAATAGGGAACCTATGTAGGGACTCTATATGGGCTCTTGGGTACCCCATTAGGGAATAAGGGCAGATTTTGTTTACAACACTGATTTCCCATAATGAGCATCTGGTTTGGCCACAGTGAGAACAGGATGCTGGAGAAAATGGACCATTGGCCCAATCCAACAGTCTCCTTCTTTCGTTTTTCTCTTTAGATGAAAAAAACCCTTCTCTCTTTTGGTACAGGTTTCCCACTCCAGCACTATGAAAAGCAGGAGGGTATTGTTGCTGTTGTTAATATTATTATTATTATTATTCTGCCTGTTACACGCCAGACCACAGAGCCCCGTCCTTTTAAAGGCTAGTTTAGACAACTCTGGGGAGGGAGGGAAATTTCTTTTCTTTTTAAAAGATATTTATTGGAGTTTTACAAAAACATAAATTTAAAAGATCATATAAAAAGAAAGAAATACAATAAAAGAAACATAGAAAAATACGTAAAATAAGAAAAAGAAGAATAAAAACAAATCCATTTTTGTAACCCTAACTCATTATCTTATTTCCTTGGCCTCCTCACACACACCCCTTTTTGTATCCCCATTTAAATAATCAAATCAGCAAATCCTTACCCTCTTTCGTTTATCTTAACTCTATATCTTAACATATTATAACTCTATATTTTCATCCATTTTCAGTTCAATTTTGCATACTCTTGTTAACTTTGTTGCTAATGCCACTTATTTTCAATCCAACATCATTTTAACATTCGTTAATTTTACAGTGTTTCTGCAGATAGTCTTTAAATTTCTTCCAGTCTTCTGGGGAGGGAGGGAAATTTCTCCCTGTTGGGCAGGAAAGTGGAGCATCTCACTTCATAGCCAATACATTTTCCCACCTCAGCAGGAAATCCAGCAAAATGGGATGAAGTTCAAAGCAAAATAACCTTTACGATTTATTTTTTTAAGTGGCTCAACCCCAAAATGCTGAAAAATAGCCTCATGCAGTTCTAGCAAAAGCACATTTCCCCCCCACCCAGGGGAGTAACTGGATGTTCCCTGACAGCTTAAATAGCTTTGGCACAGACAGATCTGCAGAAAGCATCCAAGGGGAGAGGCAGAAAATGGAGGAGACCTTCCCTGGTTGTGCCACAACCACGCACATTTCCCTCCCCGCTTTCGTTGAAGGGCAGAAGAACCTCCTGGAAGAGACACCAGGGATCACATCTATTGTTAATTTTGTGGGTTGGTGGGGGGGTCAGTCTGGATGATGCCCTGAGATCCCTTCCAATTCTGTGAGTCCTGCACCCAGTAAGGGTCAGAACCTAAGAGAGGAGGCTGCTGAACTGGTCAGGTGAGTTTCTTCACAAGACAGTGACCTTAGCTGGCCACTGAAATGTCCTCATCGGCATCCCAAAAGGAAGGAACCAGGTTGCAAGAGCTACAACTAAAGGATGGCGTCCTCCAGGTCAGGCATAGGCAAAGTCTGTTAGGATATTTCCGTTCCACCTTAAGAAGGGAGCAGGTTGTTGTGTCACAGCCTGCGTATTTCCTGTTCACAGGAAGTTTATGTTTTGTACATTGCTTTCGTTCTCTCTCTGTGCCTGAACACGCAAGCAGGCAGTCATGTTTTTTCTTTGTTCTGACCAACGCTGAATAAAGTTGTAAATAATGCTCTCCTGAGTGTACCTTTCGTTGTACGAACTCTGCTGATAGAGCGTGCACCAGCTCTGGAATGTGGCAAGCTATTTCTTGAGGCTCATGTCGCTAATTGACTGATACTGTATCTACAGGAGATCGATGGATCGTCCGGAATCGACGTGGGGGTCATGATGGCCTTTGTCTCCCTGGCAGTATCCCAACAAAGTCAGCCCTCCAGATGTTTTTGGGACTACAACTCCCATGATCCCTAGCTAGCAGGACCAGTGGTCAGCGATGATGGGAGCTGTAGTTACTTCCGGGTTTCGCCGCTCACGCATGCGCAGAAGCACAAAATGACGTCACGCACATGCGCAGAAGCGGCGAATCACAACCCGTGCATGCACAGACGAGCCGTTGCGGGTTGCGTTCTTTTCATGTTGCAAACCAGCCTCCGGAACGGATCCCGTTCGCAACCAGAGGTACCTCTGTACTGGTTTGTGTTTTCATCTGTTTTTAGTTTATCAGTGATTTTAATTGTTTTGGAACATTATAAATGTTTTTAAAATTGCTTCCCCTTCCTTTTTTTCCCCTTCTTTTTTTTTTTGGAAACTGCTTTAAGGTTTTGTTTTGTCTTTACCATGAAGCAGGGTTTTACAATCAAGATAGTGTGACCTATTGGCTAGTGTGAGACTAGGACCTGGGAGAGAGCAGGGATAACTTATGCATGCCAACTTGTACAGTGTTGGAAGCCACACAGAGTGGATGGGGCAACCCAGCCAAGATGGGTGGGGTATAAATAATGAAATTATTATTATTATTATTATTATTATTATGATGATGATGATGATGATGATGAACAAGCAGGTGGGATGTAAATGCAGCAAATAGAAATTCCGACGAAAGAAGAATGGCAGATAAAATTAATGGACTATGCAGAATAGGATAAAATGACAGGAAGGTTTCGAAACCTACGGGACCAGAGATTTACAGAAGATTGGAAGAAGTACGTGAACTCTCTGAAGAGCAATTGTAACCAACAAATTATGCTAGTCGGACTACAAGAAGTCTCATAAGGAGAAATATATGAAACGTTACAACGTAGACAAAGAATAGAGATACTAGTTATGAGTTTTAAATGTAATAGGGAAAGTAAGAAATGTATACTAAGAGGTTAGATTGGAAAATTTTCAGACAGGACTGATGGAAGTAAAAAAAATGTATCAGATGTAAACGTATGTTTAATTACTGTCGAAAATGATATGTTAAAAAATTAATAAAAATGTATATATATAAAAAGTAAATGCAGCAAATGAACAAATAAAATGTTACACAAAAAATAAATAACTTGCCTAACTTTTGCGCACTTAAAAAACGATAGTGATGCTTTCATTCGCTTGCCCTCTAACAAACATGAGAATCGTGGGAACTTCCACAACGGTTTTGAATTTTTTAAACAGATCTCTGCAACATCCCGAACCCGGAGTCTGTAAGGAGCTTTTTTAAAAAGAAGAAGAAGAAGAAGAAGAAGAAGAAGAAGAAGAAGAAGAAGAAGAAGAAGAAGAAGAAGAATGTTATGTACTAAGTTGAATAGGATCCAAACTGCAGCAGTCTGATTGGTCCTAGAACAATAGGATCCAAAAGGCAGCAGTCTGATTGGTCCTAGAACAATAGGATTCAGAATGCAGCAGTCTGATTGGTCCTAGAACAATGCAGCAGTATGATTGGTTGGCAGGAACCACCCAATCATGCTCTAGATAGAAGTGAATCCACAACCTGATTGGCTTACAGTAGAATTCCGGAATTAGCCAATCATGTGCAGCCCATTGTGTAAATAATGTATATAAAGCAGATACCTTGAAGGGGCTTTCATTCATTCCTCCTCACCACTATGAGCTGAATAAAGAGCATGAAATCACTTTGCGACTCTGAGTATATTTCAAAGAAGAAGAAGAAGAAGAAGAAGAAGAAGAAGAAGAAGAAGAAGAAGAAGAAGAAGAAGAAGAAGAACCCGGCTGACTTTCAACAGTTTTTAAATCTCCAGCCCAGTGTTGCTAAGTGACTTGCAATTGAGATGGAAATCCTCGTGCTACTCGAGAGACTGGCGATAGCTCAGATGCAACTCCTGATGAGAAAAAGAGAAGAAGCTATTTGCCAGAGCATGGGCTGCATCCCAAAAAGCTGTCGCAGAAGCTCTCTCGGCCCATTTGATCAATGCAAAGTTCTGCATTTGGTATTCCGGGGAAATGGCTTTTTGCCTGCGGGGGAAATTCTTCATTTAAGTACAGAGGCGGGAGGTGGGCTGAAATGGCTACAGAAGGGACCTTGAAATAAGGAGAGTTTGTGTTTTTCAGTTGGGGGGGGTGATGGGACAGACGAGGGGCTCTCCGGGGAGCTGCTGAATAAAATAATTCGGAGGTGAGGAATGGCCTGTTCCTACCTTATCTTTTTAAAAGGAACAGGTTTTAAGTGAAGTTTTGGAAAACCACACTTGCGGGAGAGCGAGTTCAGTGGAGATAACGATAATTCAATAAATGCAAAATTGTTAGACCATAGCAGTCTAAAGGGATGGGGGTGATGAGATGCTCAGAACATCATCATCATCATCATCATCATCATCATCATCATCATCATCATTTATTTATAGCCCGCCCATCTGGCTGGGCTTCCCCAGCCACTCTGGGCGGCTTCCAACACAATATTAAAATACAGTAATACATCAAACATTAAAAGCTTCCCTAAACAGGGCTGCCTTCAGATGTCTTCTAAAAGTCTAGTAGTTGTTCTTCTCTTTGACATCTGGTGGGAGGGCGTTCCACAGGGCGGGTGCCACTACCGAGAAGGCCCTTCGCATGGTTCCCTGTAACTTGGCTTCTCGCAGGGAGGGAACCGCCAGAAGGCTCTTCGATTCGTGAGCATCCTGAGTGCAGGAAGATTCAGGACAGATAAATGGAAGGGCTTCATAAAATCGTAGAAGTCAAAGTTATGGTTTTCCCAGTAGTGATTTATGGAAGTGAGAGCTGGACCATCAAGAAGGCTGATCGCCGAAGAATGGATGCTTTTGAATTCTGGTGCTGGAGGAGACTCTTGAGAGTCCCATGGACTGAAAGAAGACCAAACCTCTCCATTCTTAAGGAAATCAGCCCTGAGTGCTCACTGGAAGGACAGATCCTGAAGCTGAGGCTCTAAGACTTTGGCCACCTCATGAGAAGAGAAGACTCCCTGGGAAAGACCCTGATGTTGGGAAAGATGGAGGGCAGAAGGAGAAGGGGACGACAGAGGACGAGATGGTGGGACAGTGATCTCGAAGCTACCAGCATTAGTTTGACCAAACTGCGGGAGGCAGTGGAAGACAGGAGTGCCTGGCGTGCGCTGGTCCAGGGGGTCACGAAGAGTCGGACACGACTAAACGACTCAACAACAATAACAATTTTTATGTTTTTAGGTTAGATGTTATTGTATAAGTATACTATTAGTATTTTTTCTTTTAGGAGGTAGCAAGGTGGGTGAATTTTGAATTCTGGTGCTGGAGGAGACTCTGGAGAGTCCCATGGACTGCAAGAAGATCCGACCTCTCCATTCTGAAGGAAATCAGCCCTGAGTGCTCACTGGAAGGACAGATCCTAAAGCTGAGGCTCCAATCCTTTGGCCACCTCATGAGAAGAGAAGACTCCCTGGGAAAGACCCTGATGTTGGGAAAGATGGAGGGCACAAGGAGAAGAGGACGACAGAGGACGAGATGGTGGGACAGTGATCTCGAAGCTACCAGCATGAGTTTGGCCAAACTGCGGGAGGCAGTGGAAGACAGGAGTGCCTGGCGTGCGCTGGTCCAGGGGGTCACGAAGAGGCGGACACGACTAAATGACTAAACAACAACAACAACATTAATAAAAGCCAGGCAGTTATTTAGATGACTCCTGCTCCTTCTTCCTCCTCCAAAGGCTTCAGCCGGCTGACACTCCATACGCAGATTGAGGATTTAAATTTATACCTGCCCTGTAACAAACGCACCCTCTAATTTTCAGAGCAGGCACTGTTTGGCCCATTACCGTGCCAGGATTCGGCAGCGAAAAAAGCAGGCTCATTAAGATGCGGCTGTTTCTCTTTCCGAAAACATTGCAAAGCGTCTTCCTCGCTTTGGTACAGAACCTCCATCCCTAATTAGGCTGCGTCGCAGAAGGCAGCTATTTTCAGTGTCCCCTTTTGACACTCGCGAGCCGTGTCAACAAACACAAATAGATGGCTGGCTTTGGGCTTCTTGTTTTTTTTTAATAAATAGAATCGTAGAATGGCAGAGTTGGAAGGGACCCAAAATGTTCCTCTAGTCTAACCTCCTGCATTGCAGGAATCTCAGCTAAAGAATCTCCAATGGATAGTCAGTCAACCTCGGTTTAACAACCTCCTGTGACGGAGCCTAGGACTTGCCAATCAGAAGGTTGGCGGTTCGAATCCCCGCGATGGGGTGAGTGCCTGTTGCTCGGTCCCTGCTCCTGCCCACCTAGCAATTCAAAAGTACGCCAAAGTGCAAGTAGATTAATAGGTACCGCTCCAGTGTGAAGGTAAATGGTGTTTCTGTGCACTGCTCTGGTTTGCCAGAAGTGGATTAGTCATGCTGGCCACATGACCCGGAAGCTGTACGCCGGCTCCCTCGGCCAGTAAAGCGAGATGAGCACCGCAACCCCAGAGTCAGTCACGACTAGACCTAATGGTCAGGGGTCCCTTTACCTTTACCTATGACGGAGAGTCTGAGGATGTCTGTTCTGCTGTCAAACAGCTCTTGCCCTCAGAATGTTCTTCCTGATGTTTAGTTGGAATAATAATAATAATAATTTATTATTTATATCCCGCCCATCTGGGATATATTCCATTCACTTTTGTGCTTGGTTCCAGCTCACAGATTTGCACAGGCATATGCTTGGTGCTGGAGGAGACGCTTGAGAATCCCATGGACTGCAAGAAGATCAAACCTTTCCATTCTGAAGGAAATCAGCCCTGAGCGCTCACTGGAAGGACAGATCCTGAAGCTGAGGCTCCAAGACTTTGGCCACCTCATGAGAAGAGAAGACTCCCTGGAAAAGACCCTGATGTTGGGAAAGATGGAGGGCACAAGGAGAAGGGGATGACAGAGGACAAGATGGTGGGACAGTGTTCTCGAAGCTACCAGCATGAGTTTGACCAAACTGCGGGGGGCAGTGGAAGACAGGAGTGCCTGGCGTGCTCTGGTCCAGGGGGTCACGAAGAGGCGGACACGACTAAACGACTAAACAACAACAACAACAACAACATGTTTGGCCATGGTGAGAACAGAATGCTGGTCCAGATGGGATATTTGCCACATCCAGCAAGCTCTTCTTGTGTTCTTGTCACATCTGGTCCAGAGTTTGCAGCACCTTCAGTTGCTTCCATGTTGCTCAGTCCTATGCAGATTCACAGGACCTTTGGAGTGGCAGTTTTCTATTACAGTGGTATCTTGGTTCTCAAACTTAATCCGTCCCACAAGTATGTTCCAAAACCAAAGCGTTCCAAAACCAAGGCATGCTTTCCCATAGAAAGTAATGCAAAATGGATTAATCCGTTCCAGACGTCTAAAAACAACCCCTAAAACAGCAATTTAACATGGATTTTACTATCTAATGAGACCATTGATCCATAAAATGAAAGCAATAATCATCATACTATAAAACAAATAAGACAGTATTGTAGGTGATAAAAATTAAAATTAAAATTAAATATTTTTCTTACCTGCACTGATGAAAGTCATTGTTTGGATGGAGAGCTTTTATCCATTTCTGCAGTCACACTGTCAATCAATCAGTAGCTGAACTGGGTTCCACACAGTCACAAAAACAAATTAACCGAAAAAGCCTCAGAAACAAAAACACAAAATAAATAGCAAAAAGAAAAGCGCCAAATTTAATCTATTCCGGAAGTGTGTTTGGCTTCTGAAATGTTCAAAAACCAAGGCGCAGCTTCTGATTGGTTCAGGCGCCCCAGAAACAATAGCTGACAACCGCATCGGATGTTCAGCTTCCGAAAAACATTTGAAAACCAGAACCGTTACTTCCGGGTTTTTGGTGTTTGGGAACCAAGGCATTTGAGAACCAAGGTACCACTGTATATGCCGACCCTGCCAATGACCCCCTCACCTAGAGCAACCCTGGGCCAAGTAATTATTTCAACTTGTAAAAGCAAGAGAAGAGCTGCAGCCTTTAATTGCTTGTCTATTAAAGCAATTAATCAATGAAAGGGGATTCCTTCCTTGTGAAACTGTTAGCCAGGAGGGCAACTTGAATCAGTGGCATTGAGAGGGATGGAGATTCCTGTCTCTTTTTTTAGCACAGCTGGCTGTGCTGATGGAAGATGTGGCCCCAAAACCTCTGAAAGGCACCAGGATGGTGAAGGATGTTCTAATGGGGACCTTTGATCAGGTTGTCACAGGTGCCATGAAACACCCATTCCACATTTCTTAGAATTTGATTTTTTACAGTGGCAGCACCTACACTTTGGAACTCCCTGCCAATTGATGTTGGTCAGGAGCCGTCACTGTTCTCTCTTCAGTGCCTGTTATAAACATTTTTGTTTTGGCAAGCCTATCCAGATTTTTAGAAAGTCGGTGTGAGTTTTCATTTGCTTTTTCATCTACTCTTATTTCTAACCTCCGGAAAGTCTTAAATCATAGCTGTTACTTTGTTGATTGATTATTTTACTGCTTTAGCCTTTTTGAAAACTGTTTGAGGGCTGTTGTTTTTTTACAATCAAGTGGTGTATAAATTTTATGAAATAAAATCAAACTGGAATTAAGAATGCCGGAAGAAATATCAACAACCTCAGATATGCAGATGACATAACTTTGATGGCAGAAAGTGAGGAGGAATTAAAGAACCTCTTAATGAGGGTGAAAGAGGAGAGCGCAAAATATGGTCTGAAGCTCAACATCAAAGAAACGAAGATCATGGCCACTGGTCCCATAACCTCCTGGCCAATAGAAGGGGAAGAAATGGAGGTAGTGAGAGATTTTACTTTCTTAGGCTCCATGATCACTGCAGATGGTGCCAGCAGTCACGAAATTAAAAGACGCCTGCTTCTTGGGAGAAAAGCAGTGACAAACCTAGGCAGCATCTTAAAAAGCAGAGACATCACCTTGCCAACAAAGGTCCGTATAGTTAAAACTATAGTTTTCCCAGTAGAGATATATGGAAGTGAGAGCTGGACCATAAAGAAGGCTGATCGCCGAAGAATTGATGCTTTTGAATTGTGGTGCTGGAGAAGACTCTTGAGAGTCCCATGGACTGCAAGAAGAACAAACCGATCCATTCTGAAGGAAATCAGCCCTGAGTGCTCACTGGAAGGACAGATCCTGAAGCTGAGGCTCCAAGACTTTGGCCACCTCATGAGAAGAGAAGACTCCTGATGTTGGGAAAGATGGAGGGCACAAGGAGAAGGGGACGACGGAGGAGGAGATGGTGGGACAGTGTTCTCAAAGCTACCAGCATGAGTTTGACCAAACTGCGGGAGGCAGTGGAGGACAGGAGTGCCTGGCGTGCTCTGGTCCAGGGGGTCACAAAGAGGCGGACACGACTAAACAACTAAACAACAACAAGTAAATAGTATACAATTTAGTTTATTCAGCTGTCAGTGATCCAATGCCTTTTCCCACTGCACAGGAATGTGGATCCATCTGAGGTCATTGCAGAGATGTCATATTGTAGAATCATAGAATAGAAGAAGAGGAGGAGGAGGAGGAGGAGGAGGAGGAGGAGGAAGAGGAGTTTGGATTTGATATCCCGCCTTTCACTCCCTTTAAGGAGTTTCAAAGCAGCTAACAATCTCCTTTCCCTTCCTCCCCCACAACAAACACTCTGTGAGGTGAGTGAGGCTGAGAGACTTCAGAGAAGTGGGACTGGCCCAAGCCCAGCTGCATGTGGAGGAGCAGGGAAGCGAACCCAGTTCACCAGATTACGAGTCTACCGCTCTTAACCACTACACCACACTGGCTCCAACTATGGAGGTCGAAAACAGTCACTGAGGGTGTCCATGGGCCTAATCTTGCAAGTTCTTCTCAAGTTCTTATGTAACAGGATGCTGATCTAGAGATCTGCCATGGACCTGATCCAGCAGGCTCTCATGTCCTTCTCTCTTCCTCTGTGCTGCCAGAAACCTCCAGAAGCCGCAAGGCAAAGGCAGCGGTAAGTGGCACAGTTAAATTTGCCAGCTCCTCAAGAGCTCCCTGGGATTATCTGCGCATCTGAGCGAACGCAGCGGCACTCTCCTGATAGTGCAGCGCAGGGATCCTGACAAGGCTGTCGGTTGCCAAATGGCACCATGTCGAACATCGCTTGCCGGATCTCTCACGGAGCTCTTTGCAAGGCAGCCCTCGAGGAGAGGGAATTAATCATCCCGGCCATGTTCAGCATCCCTGCGTGCCATCATTTCTCTCCCTGACAGCCACGTCTCTTAGCGGTGGCCAAAAACATCCCAGTGATCCTTATTTAGAAATTCAGCAGCAAGCACTGGGTTGGAAAGCAGCGAGCTTAAAGGCTTCTCAACTGTGCAACAAAAGCAAACTCTCTTTTGTGTCGGTTGCTTTGCAAATACAAGGTGACATTCCTCTCTCTCTCTCTGCAAAAGCAGAACAATTGCAGCCCTCTCTCTCCCCTCTGCCCTGCCTCCAAATTAAGGTGCTATTTCTGCCAGCAATGTTTTCGGGTGCTACAGATGCTTAGCGAATGTCTCACACCCCCATGACGACCTCAGATGGACCCACACTTCTGTGCTATCAGAGGCAGCATCAAATATCTCTAGGCTGCATCAACAGTACGGCAGTCACACAAAGTGACATAAAACTACCGCTCTATTCTGCCTTGGTCAGACCCCACCTGGAGTCCTGTGTCCACCACAATTTAAGAAGGATATTGGCAAGGTGTGCAGAGGAGGGCAGCTAGGGTGACCAGGGGTCTAGAAACCAAGCCTGATGAGGAACAGTTGAAGGAGCTGGGGATGTTTAGCCTGGGAAAGAGGAGACCGAGAGAAGATAATGAGAGACATCTTCAAATATCTGCCCCGTGGAAGAGGGGACAAGCTTGTTTTCTCCTGCTCTGAAGAGTAGGATCGAAAACAATGGCTTCAAGTTACAATAAAGGTAAAGGGACCCCTGACCATTAGGTCCAGTCATGGCCAATTCTGCGGTTGCGGCGCTCATCTCGCTTTATTGGCCAAGGGAGCCGGCGTACAGCTCCCGGGTCATGTGGCCAGCATGACGAAGCCGCTTGTGGCAAACCAGAGCAGCAGCACACGGAAACGCCGTTTACCTTCCTGTCGGAAGGTACCTATTTATCTACTTGTACTTTGACGTTCTTTCGAACTGCTAGGTTGGCAGGAGCAGGGACTGAGCAACGGGAGCTCACGCCGTCACAGGGATTCGAACCGCCAACCTTCTGATCACCAAGCCCTAGGCTCAGTGGTTTAAGCCACAGCGCCACCCGCATCCCTAAGTTACAATAAAAGTGATCCCAAATAACACCAGGAAGAACTTTCTGATGGTAAGAGCTGTTCAACAGTGGAACAAACTCCCTCTGGACTCTGGTGGTGCACTCTCCTTCCTTGGAAGTATTTAAGCCAGGGGTCAGCAAACTTTTTCAGCAGGGAGCCGGTCCACTGTCCCTCAGACCTTGCGGGGGGCCAGACTATATTTTGATGAAAAAAATGAGCGAATTCCTATGCCCCACAAATAACCCAGAGATGTATTTTAAATAAAAGGACACATTCTACTCATGTAAAAACACACTGATTCCCGGACCGTCCACGGGTCGGATTGAGAAGGCGATTGGGCCAGATCTGGCCCCCGGGCCTTAGTTTGCCTACCCCTGGCCTAAAGCAGGGGTCAGCAAACTTTTTCAGCAGGGGGCGAGTCCACTGTTCCTCAGACCATGTGGTGGGCCAGACTATATTTTGAAGGAAAAAAATGAACAAATTCCTATGCCCCACAAATAACCCAGAGATGCATTTTAAATAAAAGGACACAGTCTTTGTTATTTAGTTGTTTAGTCATGTCAGACTCTTCGTGACCCCATGGACCAGAGCACGCCAGGCACTCCTGTCTTCCACTGCCTCCCGCACTTTGGTGAAACTCATGCTGGTAGCTTCGAGAACACTGTCCCACCATCTCGTCCTCTGTCATCCCCTTCTCCTTGTGCCCTCCATCTTTCCCAACATCAGGGTCTTTTCCAGGGAGTCTTCTCTTCTCATGAGGTGGCCAAAGTCTCGGAGCCTCAGCTTCAGGATCTGTCCTTCCAGGGAGCACTCAGGGCTGGTTTCCTTCAGAATGGAAAGGTTTGATCTACTTGCAGTCCATGGGACTCTCAAGAGTCTCCTCCAGCACCATTCTACTCATGTAAAAACACCAGGCAGGCCCCACAAATAACCCAGAGATGCATTTTAAATAAAAGGACACATTCTACTCATGTAAAAATACGCTGATTCCTGGAACGTGCAAGGGCCGGATTAAGAAGGTGATTCGGCTGGATCCGGCCCCCGGGCCCTAGGTTGCCTACCCCTGATTTCAGCAGAGGTTGGAGGGCCATCTCTCATGGCTGCTTTAGCTGAGATTCCTGCAGTGCAGAGGGTGGGACTAGATGACCCTCGGGGTCTATTCCTATTCTAAAATTCTGTGGCCCAGCTAGTCCAGTGTCCTGTTCTCACAGTGGCCACCCAGATTCCTCAATGGGAAACTGGCAAGCAGGACTCAAACACAAGAGCAACTCTCACCTCCTGAGGTTTCCAGCAATTGTGGTTCAGAAGCATCGCTGCCTCTGTGAATCTGTCTAATCCTCTTTTGTTCTAACATTCTTGGTTCTTAAGTGCCATCAAGACATAGCAATGGTGTTTCTGGAGTGCTGTGTGTGTGTGTGTGTGTGTGTGTGTGTGTGTTGTGTGTGCATGGTGGGGCGGCTTTAAATTGTCCCTTTGCACCAGCTATCCTAAATATCACCACAGCCCTGTGATATTTTCAGAGGAGTGGGATCGCATTTCCCAGTTGCGAGGAGTCCGCTTCAACAAATGCCGATCGTCTCCTCCTGCGTCCTCCTATGCAAATAGCGTTAATTAAATGTGCAAAAAAATGTAAACATGCTCACTGTAATCCAAATTGACAGTGTGGCTAAATATATTTATTTCCCGGGTTTTAATTAAACCCCACAGTGCCTGAATCTTTAAACATGACTTGCATGGGCTCTGGTGAAACAGGCCTGAGTCGTGGATCAGGAGGCGCAATTAGCACTCGCTGCCTTTGTGGCCGTCTCAGCTATTGTCTTGCAGGGGGGAGTCTTGCCTTAAATGCAAAGATATTATTTTGCCGACAAAGTTCCGTATAGTTAAAGCTATGGTTTTCCCAGTAGTGATGTATGGAAGTGAGAGCTGGACCGTAAAGAAGGCTGATCGCCGAAGAATTGATGCTTTTGAATTCTGGTGCTGGAGGAGACTCTTGAGAGTCCCATGGACTGCAAGAAGATCAAACCACTCCATTCTGAAGGAAATCAGCCCTGAATGCTCACTGGAAGGACAGATCCTGAAGCTGAGGCTCCAATACTTTGGCCACCTCATGAGAAGAGAAGACTCCCTGGAAAAGACCCTGATGTTGGGAAAGATGGAGGGCACAAGGAGAAGGGGACGACAGAGGACGAGATGGTTGGACAGTGTTCTCGAAGCTACCAGCATGAGTTTGACCAAACTGCGGGTGGCAGTGGAAGACAGGAGTGCCTGGCATGCTCTCGTCCAGGGGGTCACAAAGAGTCAGAAATGACTAAACTGTTGGGATACTGCCAGGGAGATAAGGTCCATCTGAGCCCAAGCTCGGTGCCGGACGATCCATCGACCTCCCGTAGTCAGGCAGCATCAGCTATTTATAGCGACACTAAGCCTCTGGCTTAGAGCACACTCTTTCAGCAGAATTCACACAACAGAAGTTGCACAGCATGAGAGCAGAACTGCATATTTACAGTTTTATTCAGCGTAGGTCAGAACAAAGAAATCATGACCGTCTCCTCCGACTGCTCAGGCAAGACAGGCAAAATCGAAAGGAACATATAGCATAAACATCCTGTGAGACAGGAACTTACGCAGGGTGTTATACAAACATCCTGCACCCTTTTAAGGTGGAACGGAAATATCCTAACATCCTCCCCCTTTCCGTGTAACCTGTAGTACCTGTGGTTCAACCCAATTGCAACTTTTGTGCGTAAACCTTCAGTTGTTCTCTGTTAACAACCTTAGACAACAGATCAGCAGGAATTTCATTTCCTGGCATGTAGGACACCTGAATAAGTCCTTTCTGAATACACTCTCTTGCACGATGTAGCTTAATCTGCAAGTACTTGGTCCTTTGCTTGCAACTCTCCGAGTTCAGCAAAGCCAAACAAGATCTATTGTCTTGATACACTTGTATAGGACATTTCACAGAAACCCCAATGTCCTTAAACAGTTGCAACAACCATTCACAATCCATGAGTGAAAATGACAGAGCATTGAGTTCTGCTTCACAGGAACTTAGGCTAACTGTCGTCTGCTTTTTGCACAACCAGTCAAACAGGCAGTGGTTGTACATGTAGCATACTCCAGAAGTGCTTGTACCATCCGTGGTGTCACTTCCAAAACTTGCATCTGCAAAGATTTCAAGACCTCCAGTCTTCTGACTGGTGAACCTCAGCCTGTAGTGCATAGTCCCTTTCAAATAGCGGGCTATGCGCTTCAGAGCTTTCCAATCCTGAACAGTAGGATTGTTAGCATGTCTGCTAAGCAGGTTAGTGCTTACAGCAATGTCAGGTCTTGAACATCTAGCAATGAAATTCAACTTGCCTAGAATGCATCTGTACAGCGTTGTGTCAGCAAACGCTTCAGCAGTACTGTCTACTTGGTAACCTGTCACCATCGGTGTGTCTGCTGGGTTTGCATCAACCAAATTCAACCTGGTTAACACATCAGCAATTTTCTGTGTTTGGTGTACCAGAAAATTACCTGCTTGGTCCCTCTCCACCTGCAGAGAAAGATAGTTGGATACCTCACCAAGATCCTTCATGTCAAAGTGCTCCTTCAGCTGAGCTAGGGTGCTTTGGTAGAAAGCCTGATTCTTCCAAAACATCAGAAGATCATCAACAAAACATAAACAATACAGTTTGTTTTGCCCCTCCTCCTTGACAAACACACACGGATCAGCTTTGCCCTGGTGAAAACCTAGAGAAAGCAACGTTTCAGTGAGTTTTGTGTTCCAACACCTGGCACTCTGCTTGAGACCATATAAGGATTTCCGCAGTTTACAGACCATTCCCTTCTGTATCTGCATCCCGTCAGGTGGAAGCATGTACAGCTCCTCCCCCAGAATCCCGTACAAAAAAGCTGTATTTATGTCATGATGGGAAACATGCAGTTTCTCCTCCGCAGCGATCTTGAGCATAAACACATGAATGTACCTGGAAAAAGAATCAATTAGAACCATGAAGTACCTTGCTCCTCCCAAAGAGGGCGCTAGAGGACCTACCAGGTCTGCATGAACTAGCTGGTAGGGTTTGGAAGCCTGCCTGCTAGACTCCTTGCCTTTTGGAGCAACCTTCACCTTGTTCTCTGCACAAGATACACATTCCATGTGAAATTTGCAAGGTTTGATGTCCAAACCTTCAACCAACCCAGGCATCTTGGCTAGCGCTTGCCAAGAGAGGTGACAAAATCTTCGATGTGCATCATGAATGCAACCTGCATGAAGAACCTTGTTAGTTTGTGCAACACAACAAGTATCAGCATTAGACACAGCAACATCATCATAAGTTAGACAGAACAAACCATCCATCAACTTTGCATGCAAAATGTCCTCTTTGCCTTTTCTGATGACACAGATAGTCTTCTTGAAGGATACTTCAAAACCACGCCGAGTCAGCTGTGGTACACTAATCAAATTGTCCACAGCTCCTGGAACAAAAAGTACATTACTAATCGTAGCATGCAGACTTTTAAGTTTCACAGTCCCAACTCCTGTAGCTTGCAAAGTCCTTCCATCAGCCAGCTGGACCTCTCCATCTTGAGGTGTGAAGGAGATAAACAGATGGCGGTCTTTGCTGAGATGGCGCGTCGCCGCAGAGTCAACAATAAACCTGGCCTTCCCCTTCGAAGCAGATTTGCTGGCAAACAAAACCTTGTTTTCCACTAGCGTGGGCTTTTGCAGCTTGCCTTTAGCCTTTGGTGAAGCTGTGCCAGCAAACATAGCCGTGTTTTCCACTGGCGAGGGCTTTTGCAACTTGCCCCCCTGCTCCTGGCCATCAGACGTGCCTTTAGCCTTTGGTGGAGCTGTGCCAGCTAACATAGCCTTGTTTTCCACTGGCGTGGGCTTTTGCAACTTGCCCCCCTGCTCCTGGCCACCTGCAAGCATCTTGCTCTGTTTACGTCCGGTCTTCCGGCCTCTGCAAAGGCTCTGACCTTGGTTCCCACGAGAAACAGAGCTCTCAGCTGCCGACTCCTTGGCTCCCCCTGGAGGCTGGAATGCTGCCTGGGATGACGTCGCAGTCAGCTCCCCCTGCAGCTTGCAATCGGTGCCCTCAGCATCCCTGCATTCACTAGCATTCTGGGAAACAGCCAGGACCTCCGATGCATTCAAACACTGGGCTGGGATTATTGGCTGGTGGGCCTTTTTCAAAGCATCCCACATGTCACGTGCCGTGAGATTTCCAGCAAGCGTCTTTATTTCCTCCAGAGAGACGGATAAGACAATAATATCCATGGCCTTCGAATCCTGGCCCTGCCATTTCTCTGTCCGAGGAACTGGAGGGGCTTCAGACACAGTATGCCACACTCCAAACTGACGCAGCAAACTCTCACACCATTCTGCCCAGGTCTCATAATTGTCCCGATTTAATTTAGGACATTCAGCAGCTTCAGAGGCTTGGAAAAACTCCATTCCACCTCTTAACATCAGCCGTGAGCCTGTTGAGACGTCTTAAATCTCCCTGGCAGTATCCCAACAACAGGTTTCGGGCCCAGATTCACGGCACTTGCAGAAGAGTAAGACTGCGCCAGACTGCTAAGGTATGTTGGAAAAGCGAAAGCAGAGGCTTTTCTGTTTGCCGCGGAAGACGTCTTTGATGTCCGGCTAAACTAATTGGCCTGGGAGCCGAGCCAGAGGCATCGTGATTTCTGAGCTGCCAAGATAAGAAGTCTTTGGAGGCATAAAGGCTCACGGCTGGCGTTAAGAGGTGGAATGGAGTTATTCCAAGCCTCTGAAGCTGCTGAGTGTCCAAAGTTAAATCGGGACAATTATGAGACCTGGGCCCATAACCTGTTGTTGGGATACTGCCAGGGAGATAAGGTCCATCTGAGCCCAAGCTCGGTGCCGGACGATCCATCGACCTCCCGTAGTCAGGCAGCATCAGCTATTTATAGCGACACTAAGCCTCTGGCTTAGAGCACACTCTTTCAGCAGAATTCACACAACAGAAATTGCACAGCATGAGAGCAGAACTGCATATTTACAGTTTTATTCAGCGTAGGTCAGAACAAAGAAATCATGACCGTCTCCTCCGACTGCTCAGGCAAGACAGGCAAAATCGAAAGGAACATATAGCATAAACATCCTGTGAGACAGGAACTTACGCAGGGTGTTATACAAACATCCTGCACCCTTTTAAGGTGGAACGGAAATATCCTAACATAAACAACTAAACAACAACAACATTATTTGGGGGGGGGAGTGTTGCATCCTAGCAGAGGTTCACCTGCATTTCCTGATGCTGCAGAAAAGTTTCTGGATACTTTGCTTTCCTTGCCTGGCTTGTCATGTTGAACCAAATCCCTTGCCTAGGATGTCCTTTTTGGGCTAGAACCCCATGGGACTGGGACAGAACAACCACCTATTGCATTGCAAGGGGTGGACTAGAAACTTCAGCTGGTGCAAAATTCAGCAGCTAGATTGCTCAGCGGAGCAAGACAGTTTGAGCATATGACACAGATCCTGGTCTGACCGCACTGGCTACCGATTAGTTTCCAGGTCCAATTCAAAGTGATGGTTTTGACCTATAAAGCCTTAAATGGCTCAGAACCCAAATACTTCAAGGACCACCTCTTGCCATATGAATCTACCCAGACCCTGAGATCACCTTCTGAGGCCTTCCTTCGCGTGCCTCCTCCTCGAGAGGTCTGGAGTGTGGCAACACGAGAGCAGGGTCTTCTCTGCAGTGGCTCCCCGGAATGTTCTCCCCAGGGAAGTTCGCCTGGCACCTTCATTATACACCTTTAGGCGCCAGGCAAAAACGTTCCTTTTTAACCAGGCCTTTGTTTGACTGATCAACATCTTATACCCTTGGATTATTTTCATTTTTGATGTTATATATTGTGATTTTTATTGTACCTCTGGGTATAGGGCGGTAAATAAATTCAATAAATATAATAATAATAATAATAATAATAATAATAATAATAATAATAATAATATCTTTATTGTCATTGCCCCCTCTCAGGGACAATGAAATTTCTTGACTGCTCCATAAAAACACTAATTAAAACAATACAGTATAGTACAGCAAGGAAGATTAGATGACTTTCAAAGTCCAGGCTTCCCATTCAGGGCCGAGATCGCTCTGGAGAAGAAGCTGTTCTTAAGACGGCTCGTTCTTGTCTTCATCGTCCTGTATCTCCGTCCCGACGGCAGGAGCTCGAAGAGACAGTGACCAGGATGCGATGGATCTTTTACTATGTCCAGTGCCTTCCTATGGCACCTTGTGGCATAAATCTGCTCCAAGGTGGAGAGTGGGCAGCCAACAATGCTCTCTGCTGCCTTAACAACTCTGCACAACCCCATCCTGTCCTGGGTAGTACAGCTTCCGTACCACACACATAAGCCATAAGTGAGCACGCTCTCAATGGCACAGTGATAGAAGGCAAGCAGCAGTTTCTGCGGAAGATGGTTTTTCCTTAGAATTCTCAAAAAGTACAGTCTCTGCTGCGCCTTCTTCACAAGCCCCCTTGTGTTGACACTCCAGGACAGATCCTCTTGTAATTCAATGCCCAAAAATCTGAACGCTGTTACCCTCTCCACACAGACCCCATCAATCAAAAGTGGCTGGACATTGCTCTTCTGTCTCCTGAAGTCCACCACAAGCTCCTTTGTCTTCCTTGTATTTATGAGCAAGTTGTTAGCTCTGCACCACTCTGTCACCCAAAGACCTTTTGGGTCCCTTCCAACTCTACAGTTTTATGATTCTATTCCAGGGGTCGGCAAACTATGGCCCCCGGGCTGGATCAGGCCCACCTGGGTCCTAAATCCAGCCCACACCGTGAAGCTGCAAAGCCAAGATAATGGCGGCAGAAGGAAGAGGCCGAGTGGCAGCGGCTCTGCTAATCAAACGGCACTGAGGTAAACCAGTCGCAGTGTTTGAGTGGCAGAGCCGCCACCACTTGGTATCTTCCTCCCATCGCTGTCACCGACTATCTGGCCAGAGTGGTGCATGCTCTGGTTATCTCCCACTTGGACTACTGCCATGCGCTCTACGTGGGGCTATCTTTGAAGGTGACCCAGAAACTGCAACTAATCCAGAATGCGGCAGCTAGACTGGTAACTGGGAGCAGCCACCGAGACCACATCACACCGATCCTGAAAGACCTACAATGGCTCCCAGGACATTTCTGAGCACAATTCAAAGTGTTGGTGCTAACCTTGAAAGCCCCAAAAAGCCTTGGCCCAGTATCCCTGAAGGAGCGTCTCCACCCCCATCGTTCAGCCCGGACCCTGAGGTCCAGTGCCAAGGGCCTTCTGGCAGTTCCCTCACTGTGAGAAGCCAAGTTACATGGAACCAGGCAGAGGGCCTTCTCAGTGGTGGCGCCCGCCCTGTGGAACGCCCTCCCACCAGATGTCAAGGAAATACAGTGAAAGCAAAGTTCTCAACCCAAGGTACTATTTCTGGGTTAGCGGAGTCTGCAACCTGAAGCATATGTAACCTGAAGCATATGTAACCCGAGGTACCACTGTAAACAACTACCTGACTTTTAGAAGATATCTGAATGCAACCGTGTTTGGGGAAGTTTTTTATGTTTGATGTTTTATTGTGCTTTTAATATTCTGTTGGGAGCTGCCCAGAGTGGTGGGGAAACCCAGCCAGATGGACAGGGTATAAATATTATTATTATTATTATTATTATTATTATTATTATTATTATTACCTGCAACCATCAGTTTTGAAAAATCTGCATTTAAATCTGCATTCTGAAAGCTTTTTTAAAAATTTTATTTTTCTGACAAGTTTCTAGGTATATTTTCCTCTGAAAAGCACACCTTTCAGAGCTTATTTTGATATGCTTAAACGTTCGAGGAGTGCATTGCAACATACAGAGAATCTACGAGGAGGTCAGTTTGTAGCAGGGCAGGCAAATGCCAGGTCCCAATTCAGAGGATGGGCAAATGAATGGAAAGGTTTGCTTAGCAGACCTGCCCCATCCCCAAATTGCCTTCCGGGGCTGCTCTGTGCACCGAGGAGAAAGTAATGAAGTGAGAGTTCATTAAGAAGAAGGCACAGGCTCCTTCTTATTTGTGCAGTCACCCCAGGATGGCTGGGAGCTTCAAGTTAATTAAAAGTGTTGGATTTTTGAAGGAAGTTGGGGTTTGCACATGAGCGCTCGGCTTGGGAGGCAGCAAGTGAAAAGAAGCCTTTGCAACCAATGCAAACATTGCATTGTCTTGGTTGACCACAAACTTGACATGAGCCAACAGTGTGACGCGGCAGCTAAAAAAGCCAATGCAATTCTGGGCTGCATCAATAGGAGTATAGCATCTACATCAAGGGAAGTAATAGTGCCACTGTATTCTGCTCTGGTCAGACCTCACCTGGAGTACTATGTCCAGTTCTGGGCACCACAGTTCAAGAAGGACACTGACAAACTGGAACGTGTCCAGAGGAGGGCAACCAAAATGGTCAAAGGCCTGGAAACGATGCCTTATGAGGAACGGCTAAGGGAGCTGGGCATGTTTAGCCTGGAGAAGAGGAGGTTAAGGGGTGATATGATAGCCATGTTCAAATATATAAAAGGATGTCACATAGAAGAGGGGAGAAAGGTTGTTTTCTGCTGCTCCAGAGAAGCGGACACGGAGCAATGGATCCAAACTACAAGAAAGAAGATTCCACCTAAACATTAGGAAGAACTTCCTGACAGTAAGAGCTGTTTGACAGTGGAATTTGCTGCCAAGGAGTGTGGTGGAGTCTCCTTCTTTGGAGGTCTTTAAGCAGAGGCTTGACAACCATATGTCAGGAGTGCTCTGATGGTGTTTCCTGCTTGGCAGGGGGTTGGACTCGATGGCCCTTGTGGTCTCTTCCAACTCTATGATTCTATGATTCTATAATGTCTGGGAACTAATAATAATAATTTATTATTTGTACCCCGCCCATCTGGCTGGGTTTCCCCAGCCAATCTGGGTGGCTTCCAACAAAGATTAAAAATACATTAAAATGTCACACATTAAAAACTTCCCTGACCAGGGCTGCCGTCAGATGTCTTCTAAATGTCAGGTAATTGTTTATTTCCTTGACATCTGATTTGATACCCCGCTTTATCACTACCCGAAGGAGTCTCAAAGCGGCTAACATTCTCCTTTCCCTTCCTCTCCCACAACAAACACTCTGTGAGGTGAGTGGGGCTGAGAGACTTCAGAGAAGTGGGACTGGCCCAAGGTCACCCAGCAGCTGCATGTGGAGGAGCAGGGAAGCGAACCCGGTTCACCAGATTACGAGTCTATCGCTCTTAACCGCTACTCCACACTGGGCAGGTCACACTCTCATCTTGCTGGCAGGCTTACCTTCAGCTGGGGCCAGGTGGACACCTGATCTGAGGTGAGTTTCTCCTGTCTATAATCCTTTCCTTGAGGGCAGTCACTGCAGAAAGCATCATAGATTCTGAAAGCGAAGGAAAAGGGCAGGCTGTTGGCTGGGCTGGGCTTGCACCATCAAGGCTCCTTAAGAAAATACAGTGGCACCTTGGTTCTCAAACAACTTGGTACCAAAACACTGCAAACCCAGAAGTAAGTGTTCCGGTTTGTGAGCTTTTCTCAGAAGCTGAATGTGCTCCATTTTTAGTGTTGCACTTCCAATTTGAGTGCTACACTTCTGCTTTGATTGTTATTTGATATTTATTTTGCGTTTTTGTTTTTGCAGCTTTTTTTGTTTTTGTGACTGTGTGGAACCCAGTTTTGCTACTGATTGATTGATTGATGGTGTGACTGCAGTACACTGTTTATTGCTTTCATTTTATGGATCAATGGTCTCGTTAGATTGTAAAATTCATATTGCATTGCTGTTTGAGGGGTTGTTTTTAAATAGAAAGGATTAATCCATTGTGCCTTTCTTTCTTTCTTTTTTATAAATATTTATTCAATTTTTCAATTTTATACAAACAAAAAAGAAAAAGAAAAATATTAAAAACAAATCAATTTCGATATCAATTTTTCAATAACATGTTTCTTTGACTTCCTCATACCTCCCCTTCTTGTTTTCTAGTTCAAAATGATTATCCAGCAAATCGTAATCTCTTAACATTCCTTTTAACTAACACCTTATTTTCCAATCAAGTTTTTTAAATTTTATAACTTAAACAATATTTATCCCATTTCTTTTTATCATAACAGCTAGAGACCACATAAATTCAATCCAGCATCTTTCAAAGTTCATTAATTTTGCAATATTTCTGTAAATAGTCCTTAAATTTCTTCCAGTCTTCTTCTGCCGACTCTTCTCCCTGGTCGCGGATTCTGCCGGTCATTTCTGCCAGTCCCATACAGTCAATCAACTTCATCTGCCATTCTTCCAGAGTGGGTAGATCTTGCATCTTCCAGTGCTTTGCTATAAGTATTCTTGCTGCCGTTGTAGCATACATAAAAAAAGTTCTATCCTTCTTTGACACCAAATGGCCCATTGTGCCTTACTTTCTATGGGAAGGCGCGCCTTGGTTTTGGAACACTTTGGTTTTTAACGGACTTCTGGAACGGATTAAGTTTGAGAACCAAGGTACTACTGTACCATAATAGCTTAAGAAGAGCCTGTTGGATCAGGCGAGTCGCTCATCTAATATAGCATCCTTTTCTCACAGTGGCCCAACTAGATGCCTCTGGGAACCCCACTTTTTAGGAGGACTCAAATAACACTTGTAATGTAAAAAGGACTTTGGATATAATGGACAATCAAATAATTGGAGTGACATATCAAAAAGGACAAGTACTGAACCCATGGAGTGGTGGAGGGAAGTCAAAAGATTCAAGAGAATCTTGTGTGTCTGTTTTTATTTGTGATTTGGAATGTAAACATTAATTTGTAAAACCAAATAAAAATTAGTATTTTTAAAAAAGCTCTGCAAGAGGGATAAGGGTCGCGGGTGGCGCTGTGGGTTAAACCACAGAGCCTAGGACTTGCCGATCAGAAGGTCGGCAGTTCGAATCCCCGCAATGGGGTGAGCTCCCGTCGCTCAGTCCCTGCTCCTGCCAACCTAGCAGTTCGAAAGCACGTCAAAGTGCAAGTAGATAAATAGGTACCGCTCCAGCGGGAAGGTAAACGGTGTTTCCGTGCGCTGCTCTGGTTTGCCAGAAGCAGCTTAGTCATGCTGGCCACATGACCCGGAAGCTGTACGCCGGCTCCCTCGGCCAATAAAGCGAGATGAGCGCCGCAACCCCAGAGTCGGCCACGACTGGACCTAATGGTCAGGGGTCTCGTTACCTTTTTAACAACTCTCTGTACCCTTAACAAACTACAATTCTCGGGATTCTTTGGGGAAAGTCATCACTGTTTAAATGTATGGGGTGAACTCAAGATGCCTGTACATAAATAGCAGGACCGGAGAGCAGCTAGGAGCCAAAATAGAGATGCACCTACCGTAGGATCTCCCCCTTGGTAAGAAATGTCAGCACCTGCAGGAGAGATAATGCAACACCATGAACCATATATTGGACTTTTTATTAGGAATTGTTTTTTTTTTTTAATTAAATATTTATTGGTATTTTCAAAAGACACACAACAAACAAAAACAAAAAAATAAACAAAATAAAAACAACACAAAAAAGCATGTTCGAAACTAAACAGAAAAATAGAAAAAACCCATACAGTTTCTGATACTTATTTTCCTCAACCTTGTTTCTCAGACCTCCTCACACCTCCCCTTCTTGTATTCCAATTTAAATTGTCCATTCAGCAAGTCCTTAACTTATTTCTTCACCTTAACTTAAACATTTATTCTAACATACTGTTATTTTACTTTACTTCTTTTTTCCATTTCCTCCATTTATTTTTAACAGCCTTATTTTCACTTAATTTAAAAAGAAGAAAAAAAAAAACCAATTTCACCTTCTTAAACCTTTTTCCTAAGGTCGACCAAAATTTCCCTTCCACGGTTTACCCAATTTCCTTACCACTAACAAAATATAAAACAAACAAAGCAATGCAAATTATCCTTATGTACCCTTTGGATTCCCAACCTCCACCCACCCTTCTCCCGGTTCCAGTCCCCAACCAATATCCATCAGTCTTTATATTATTTATTTAGCCTGGAGATCTCAGGTCCGAGGCCCTTATGTCTCTCTCAGTTCCTTTCTGCCGGTCTCTTTGATAGACCTTGATGTTAAGCCCCAGGTCTCGGAGGGGCTCCGGCCCAACAGAATCGATGTTGCTTCTAGCCAGTCCTCCATACTTAAAAGCAAAAGCAAAGCCTATGGGGTATTCCAACTCTTGTTTCAAATTTCTTTCAAATCCAAATGTCCCCACAGCTCCAGCTTCCACCTTCAACAAATTTATAATCCTCAGGTCTTCAGATCTCCTCAAAAGAGGATCTCTCCATTTTCCAAATTCCCAATCAAACCAGGCTTTCCGCATCCAGTTTTTATTGTCCTTTTTTATCATCATGTCAGGCCTCATATTGTAGCTCTCCTTTGACTCCTGCAAACCTCCATCTCCTCCTTCGTTTTCTTCAAAAAGAACATATTGCTCCATCGTGTCTACGCTTTCGGTTTCATTTATTTGTTCAGTTGAATAGGCTTCCTGTTTCAAATCCTTATCAGACTCCAAGCTGTTGTTTACTGTCCAGTGTAATAGCGATACCTCTGTAGACAAAGCATCGTACTCATCTTGTAAGTTTCCCAAGAGAACCAGTGCTCTGTCCAATTCTGCTTGGAATTTAGACACTCCAGCCATTTTTGTAATGTAGTATCCTTGTTACCCCTCTAGGGGGATTTAATTCCTTGATCTTCCTTTCAGCTCAAAAACCAAAAGTCCAGTTATTTTGTATCAACCTTATTTTCAACAAGTTATCCCGAATAAACCAGCAAAAACAGCAGAAACAATGTTCTCTTTTTCCAGCTGACAGCTAGCTGACTAGCAGCTCACTTGACAGCTGTCAAAATCTTCCATGCAACAGGCTTTCTCATCGGACATTCCCGGGTCTAGGGGGGGGGTGTAGTTTCAGCTCCCAAAATTCTTTTTATCCTCCAGAATATCTTCTTATAATGTCCAAACCGTGAGGTCAGGATCTTTTGTTAAAAAAAAAAAGCAAGAAACAGATTCTCTCGACCTTAGCTGCCCAGTCCTTTGCTTTAAGTTGTTTACAAAGAGGGGGGGGTGGACTTCCTTTTTAGCCCCTTCCCGCTCGTTCCAAATCCAAGATAAGAAATTTTTTAAAGTTCCAATCTCCGTATTACTCACGGGTTGATGTTTTAGGATCCAATCACTCTTAGAAGAAGTTGGCGCTCTCTGTCAATGGCTTGCGGCTTCACTCCATAGACGAGGGAGTACTCTCAGCACCACGCCTTACCCTGCCTCCGTTCCGAAGCCTTTAAAAAGGCTCCGTCGCGGATTGGGGGGGCGCAAATGGTGCCCGCCGAGTCTCTGTGTTCACAGGCATCCGCGCCTGTGATTTTAAGGGTCCCCGCTTCACCGCAGCGGCCAGACCCAGACGCTACGGAGCCGATTCCCTCCGGAGCTCGGAGGGAATCCGCCATTAAACAGTGGCACCAACCCGGAAGTCCTTTTTATTAGGAATTGTACAGTAGGTGCAGAGATACTGAAGGAGCAGAAAATACTGTTTATGTCTTTACATGAGCACCCAGCAAGAACATAAGAAGGTAACAAGAGAACATCCCTCAATAGGAAACCCAAAAGCAGGATTCGAGCATAAGAGCACCCTCCCCTTCAGTGATTTCTAGCTACAGGTATTTAGAAGCAGCTTCCTCCTCCTCCTCCTCCTCCTCCTCCTCCTCCTCCTCTTCTTCTTCTTCTTCTTCTTCTTCTTCTTCTTCTTCTTCTTCCTCCTTTTCGGCAATCACTCATAGCCCAGTAAGATTGTCTTTGTTATGTACTGAAGTTCTCACCCTGGGCCAGCAGGGGGATACTGTAGATAGTTATGCAAATGAAGGATCGAAAGTAAAGTTCAGTGATTGGATAGTTTTAGAAAGTTGTTACAGTAACATTGTACTGGAGCTCTATATAAGCAGGCTGACTGAATCCTTTAGTTCAGTTCTGTTCTGGCCTGTGAATAAACAAGAGCTGTTTGAAGAATCGATGTGTCGTCTGAAATGTTCACCCACAACTTAACAGTCTTCCATAATAATAATAATAATAAAATAATAAAATTTTATTTATATCCCGCCCTCCCCAGCCAAAGCCGGGCTCAGAGCGGCTAACAACAATAAAAGTAACACAGCATTCTAAAATTAATTCATTCTAAAATCAATTCAAAATCAAATTCATGGCAACCATTGGGCTGGAGTTCTGTGAGGATCACCAAAGGAGGGGGTCAGGCTGTGCCTTGGCCAAAGGCCTGGTGGAACAGCTCTGTCTTGCAGGCCCTGCAGAAAGATGTCAAGTCCCGCAGGGCCCTAGTCTCTTGGGACAGAGCATTCCACCAGATCGGGGCCACAGTCGAAAAAGCCCTGGCTCTGGTTGAGGCCAGCCTAACCTCCCTGTGGCCCAGGATCTCCAAGGTGTTTTTGTTTGAATACCATAAGGTCCTCCGTGGGGCATGCCAGGAGAGGCGGTCCCGTAGGTACGAGGGTCCTAGGCCAGTTTTAACAATGAGAGTTGTTTATAGCTATAAACCAAATGAAAAACAACCAAGCCAGCGGACTTGATGGGATACCTGCCGAAGTCTTCAGAGTGGGTGGGATTTCAAAGCATTGCTGCCTTCAGCTGTGGATCCAGAGCTTAGGCATCCTGGCTAGTAGTCATCTCCACCCCCATCGTTCTGCCTGGACACTAAGGTCCAGCTCCGAATGCTTTCTGGTGGTTCCCTCACTTTGAGTAGCAAAGCTACAGGGAACCAGACAGAGGGCCTTCTCGGTGGTGGCGCCCACTCTGTGGAACACCCTCCCATCAGATGTCAAGGAAATAAACTTTTAGAAGACACCTGAAGGTATAGGGAAGTTTTTAATGTTTGTTGGTTTATTGTGTTTTTAATATTCTGTTGGGAGCTGCCCAGGGTGGCTGGGGAAACCCAGCCAGGTGGGAGTGGTATAAATATTCTTAATATCATTAGTATTAGTATTCGTATTCGTATTCGTATTCGTATTCGTATTCGTATTAGCACCATCTAGGTTGGTGATCATCCCTGCCTCCAGTGGCAGCGAGTTCCATCGTTTAACTCCACATGCCATGAATAAGTCCTTCCTTTTACAGTCGTACCTTGGAAGTCAAACGGAATCCGTTCCGAAAGCCCATTCGTCTATCAAAACGTTTGGAAAGCAAAGCGTGGCTTCTGATTGGCTGCAGGAACCTCCTGCAGCCAATCAGAAGCCCTGTCGGACGTTCGGGTTCCAAAGAACCTTCGCAAACCGGAACAGACATTTCCGGGTTTGTAGCGTTCGGGAGCCAAGGTACAACTGTATCTGTCCTGAATTTTTCAACATTCAGCTTCATTGAGTGTCTACAAGTTCCAAGTGTTATGGGAGAATTTTTTATCTATCCACTCCCTCCATGCCATGCCTAATTTTATGAACTTCTATCATGTCTCCTTCTTACTCGCCTTTTCTCTAAAGTCTCAAATGCTGCAAACTTTCTTCATTCGAGAATCATGAATATCTAGCGTAAAAAAAATTCCCAATGGTTGCAGAGCTGAGATAAAATGCAATGTTTATAACTCCAGAATTGAGTCATGGCTTGCATTGGGATCAGCCAAAATGACAATAACTGCATTACCCTGCTGTGGATTTTGGAATTGTTTTAAATTTGGATCAAGATGGCCTACCTTTGCTTTTAATATTTTTAAAGCTGCTATGCCCTGGTGGTGTTTTTTTTTTCAGTGTTAAAGAATGAAGAAAGAAATACTAAACAGTGCTTTCTTTCCTACTCTGAGTGACAGCTTTGGTTTATTGGACAGTACATCAATTCACACTTTCTTGAATATCTCAGAAGGGAGCCTACATTGAAGTTTTCACAGCCTGCAAGCTTAATTACACGCAGGCAATGAATTAACCAATTAAGGCAGCTGACTAATCAGCTAAGGTGATTAATGGGTGGAAACTACCTCATTCCCCACCCCCAAGACAAATGTGAGACTAATTTAGGGGCTTTTGTGAGATCAATACTCCCGTACATTTTTCAGGGGAGTTAAAATAAAATCATTGAACTGTGGAGGAACCCACGGGATCATCTAGTCCAACCTGCTGCAATGCAGGAATCTCAACTAAAGCACTCGCAAGCAAGATCTTTAGATATTGCTTGGAGGGACTTGAAGGGTCTCTATTGAAGAGTGAGCAAAAAGTCAGGTGGCGCAAGGTAGCGCGCACATCTTCCACGAGGTGTCAAGGAAAGCAAGAAAACATCCATGTTGCTGTTGCCATGGGGACAGCAGTCAGCTGTCCCCATAAATCAGACATTTATGGACCACCGCCATAGCTGTCAACCGTCCCTTATTTGGCGGGAAAGTCCCTTATCCCAGCGCCGTGTCCCGCTGCTGTCCCTTATTGATGATGTCCCTTAAATTTCCCGGGTTTCAAAGGAAGCAGCTCCTCTCCCTCCCTCCCTGCTGGCCAGGGAGGAGGGAGGCTCCAACTGTGTTGCTTGGCTGCGTTGCTCACCCAATAAGGCGTCTAAGAACGGCTGGGGGGTGGAGCTTGCATGCCTTGCGCCGATCAAATCGGCCGAGTTGCCTGGGGACTCGCCTTTGCTCAGCGCTTCCCAGTGGAGAGGAGACGGTGGTTTCCCTCGCTGCATCCGCTTTGCCGGGTTGCTGCGCTGTGGGAACCACGGCTTGAGGCTTCGTTTGGCTGCTGGCTGGGCTTTCTGCCTTTGGCTTGGAGGGGCTCAGAAGTTGAACATACCTGTGCCCCTTGGAAAATCCCTTATTTCCGAGGCTGCTGGTCCCTTATTTTCAAATCTGTAAGTTGACAGCTATGACCACCACTCACTCCCATCCGATCACAGTCTCTAACCACTATGCCGTACCACTGATGGAAGGTGGTGGTCTGAAATGCCTGGAGGGCACCAGCTTGGGGAAGTTTGCTCAAAGGCCTGGATATGACCCGCACTCACAGACAGGACCTATCCTGCCTGTTTCAGCCATCTTCTTCGCAGGTCAATGGGGTTTCCCATCAGCCAGACATAGGTGCGATCCTCTGCTTTTGGCCACGATTGTGGCTGGCATAAGCTGTGCGGCATAGTGGTTAGAGACCTGGGAGACCAGGGTGCAAGTCCCTATTCAACCAGGAAGCTCATAGGGCCAGTTGCTGCCTCTCTTGTCCTCACAGAGTCGTTGTGAGGATAAACTGGAGAGGAAGGGAGCCATGTATATAAATATGATAGCGGATCAAATATAACAACACAGACCACAGGGGTGTTGTTTTGCTTCCCAGACGACACTGAATATCTGTCTGGGGCAAGTGACGATAATAAATAATAATAATAATAATAATATTAATAAATTTTTATTTATACCCCACCCTTCCTGGTTCAAAAACCGGACTCAGGATGGCTAACAACAAATTTAAAACACTTATTTATAAAAGCAGCATAAAATACAGTATAGAAACATGAATAACAATAAAAATCAAAAATCAAAAATCAATTAGATAATCCCCAGGGCTAGCTGCCTAAGTTAGTCCTACTTGGGCCAGCGAGGAGACCAAGGGAGAATTAGCTGTGGGGTCTCAGAGCATGTGATCTTCATAAAAGGGGAGGGGGAGGGAAGAGAAGGGAAATAAAAGATCAGGCTGAATTCAAATTAAAAGCCAGGTGGAATAGCTGTCTTACAGGCCTGACGGAAGGAGGTTAGATCCTGAAGGGCCCTAGTCTCGTGGGACAGAGCATTCCACCAGGTCGGAGCCATCACTGAGAAGGCCCTGGCCCTGGTGGAAGATAGTCTGACTTCCTTAGGGCCCGGGACCTCTAAACTATGGTTATTCATGGACCTTAAGGTCCTCTGTGGGGCAGACCAGGAGAGGCAATCCCATAAGGGCCCTAAGCCACCAACAGGAGGGTTTGGGGATTGTCTGTCCCTCTGCTCACCTGATATTCTTCCAGATCCTTTTTCTTCATGGAGTGACTTAAACACTGACCCATTCTCCTGCCCAGAATGTCAACCCCGGGGAGACAAATGGAATGAGGGACCCAGTAACCATTGGTGACAGAATGCGCGCCATGGATCCAGGCCTGCTTCCGTCATAGGTGCCAATCAACTCGTCCCATAAAATGGGCTTAGGGACACCCTGTTGCCTTCAGAGAGCTGGAGGCTTGTGGGATCTCTCCTCTGTTTTCATTGTAATGATCTGCATGCTTTCGTAAAATGTGTGTGTGTTTAATTTTAAAAATATGATTAACAGCTATGTTTTTAGCTGTTTCTGTTCTAGATGTAAGCCTCTTTGCGTCTTTGATGAAGGGAAAAGGTAGGATTATTAATATTATTATCAGTGGGGGTTTTTCAGGGGGTACTCAAAGGTACGCGATACTGGCACGTCTTTTGTTTTGTTGTTAATAAGTGTGGCACGTACTGTAACAACTTCTTGGTGAGTACCAGCACCTATTTTCCTAGAAAAAAAGCTATTATTATTATTATTATTATTATTATTATTATTATTATTATTATTATCTACTTGATTATTATCTACCAGACTTGATTATTGTAACTCACTCTATGTGGGGCTGCCGTTGACACTGACCCAGAAACTCCAGCGGGTGCAGAATGCTGCAGCGAGACTCCTTACGGGGTCCTCACTGCGAGATCACATTCACCCGGTGCTATACCAGCTGCACTGGCTCCCGGTGGAGTACAGGATCAGGTTTAAGGTGCTGGTTTTAACCTTTTAAGCCCTATATGGCCTAGGACCCTTGCACCTACGGGACCGCCTCTCCTGGTATGTCCCATGGAGGACCTTAAGCTCCACAAATGACAACGTTTTGGAGGTCCCAGGTCGCAAGGTGGTTAGCTTGGTCTCAACTAGGGCCAGGGCTTTTTCGGCTGTGGCCCCGATCTGGTGGAACGCTCTGTCACAAGAGACTAGGGCTCTGCAGGACTTGACATCTTTCTGCAGGGTCTGCAAGACGGAGCTGTTCCACCAGGCCTTTGGCCAAGGCACAGTCTGACCCCCTCCTTCTGTAATCCTCATAGAACTCTAGCCCAATAGTTGCCATTAATTTTTTTTTTTTTTAAAAAGATATTTATTGGAGTTTTACAAAGACATGAATTTAAAAGATCATATAAAAAGAAAGAAATACAATAAAAGAAACATAGAAAAATACATAAAACAAGAAAAGGAAAATAAAAACAAATCCATTTTTGTAACCCTAACTCGTTATCTTATTTCCTTGGCCTCCTCACACCTCCCCTTTTTGTATTCCCATTTAAATAATCAAGTCAGCAAATCCTTACCCTCTTTCGTTTATCTTAACTCTATATCTTAACATATTATAACTCTATATTTTCATCAATTTATCAATTCATTTTTGCATATTCTTATTAACTTTGTTGCTAATGCCACTTATTTTCAGTCCAACATCATTTTAACATTCATTAATTTTACAGTGTTTCTGAAGATAGTCTTTAAATTTCTTCCAACTCTTCTCCCTGGTCTCGGATTCTGCCAGTCATTTCCGCCAATTCCATATAATCCATCACCTTCATCTGCCACTCTTCCAGGGTGGGTAAATCTTGTGTCTTCCAATACTTTGCAATAAGTATTCTTGCTGCTGTTGTTGCATACATAAAAAAAGTTCTATCCTTCTTTGGCACCAATTGGCCGACTATGCCCAGGAGAAAGGCCTCTGGTTTCTTCAGGAAGGTATATTTAAATACCTTTTTCATTTCATTATATATCATCTCCCAGAAAGCCTTAATCTTTGGGCACGTCCACAAAAGGTGAAAGAATGTACCTTCAATAGTTGCCATTAATTTGACTCTGAATTGATTTTAGAATGTATTGATTTTAGATCCCAGTGGTGCCTCCATTATTTTGCTTATCGGCTTAAGGAGACTAACAGAAGAGATCGTAAAGGAAAAATAGAAATTATATGAACAAGATATGATGTGGAAACAGCAAGATAAGACTGGATAGAATTATGAACTTTGTCTGGACTGACTGGGACTGATTTGTACATTAACGCAGTAATAAGAAGATGATTTGAATCCCCCTTTGGATCTTGAAGTATGGGTTCCCCCATACTTTTTAAAAATATTTATATATATTTTTAATTTTTAAATATTTATATATATATATATATATATATATAAATAGAATAAATGAACAGCCCACCTTCCTGTTCTACATGCTGGCAATCAGTTGATAGGGAAGATGTTTGATTCAGTTTGCATTCAAAGATGAAATTCGAGCTTTCGGAACCAAAGCACAGCCATCCACTGGGTTTCCCATTCATCTGAATTTTGCAATGCAGTTTAACCAATGTCTACAAATATGCATACATTAGGAGGCTGCGTTCATAAAAAACACACACGACTATATGAATGAAAGCAGCTTATATAGATGCATGGTTAGATTAGGGGCCATGTCTGTGGGGAGCCAGCAATCAGGATTCGAACTCAAGAGCAACTCTCTCCCCTCCTTGCTTTCCAGCAACTGGTACTCAGAAGCGTTGCTGCCTCGAACTATATTATGGGATAGCTCAACTCAAATGTGTTATGTAATGTACAGAGAAATGTCATTGCATGTGAATATGTTCAGAGTGCTCAAAATGTTGCTGACATATTTACAAAACCGTTGTCGTTTGTGAAAAACAACCAAATGTGTGAATGCTTCGGTTTGCAGAAAAAAGTGGGGTAAAATACTTTGTATGTGCTCAGAAGTTAATTGCAATGTGTGTGAGCTGTGAGGGGGTGTTGGGAATCTGAATACGTGCAGCTACCCACACAGAGTCAATTAGGGTTTGGCAGACAGCCAAGGCAATGTGAAGGAGTAAGTCTGCCTGGTGATAACAGAGGCATGGAGACAGCTCCCTGATTGGTCAAGCTCTCTCATGGGAATAATGATTAATGGCCTACTAACCCGAAGGTGTTGGTTTCAGTAGTACAAGTTTCAGTTCAGGTGTAGGAGTTGTGAGTCGTGCATGAGAGAGCTAGTTAAAGATCTGTGTTCTGTTCTGTTCCGACAAATAGTCCACTGTATAAAAAGCAGAGACATCACCTTGCCAACAAAGGTCCGTATAGTTCAAGCTATGGTTTTCCCCATAGTGATGTATGGAAGTGAGAGCTGGACCATAAAGAAGGTTGATCGCTGAAGAATTGATGCTTTGGAATTCTGGCGCTGGAGGAGACTCTTGAGAGTCCCATGGACTGCAAGAAGATCCAACCTCTCCATTCTGAAGGAAACCAGCCCTGAGTGCTCACTGGAAGGACAGATCCTGAAGCTGAGGCTCCAAGACTTTGGCCACCTCATGAGAAGAGAAGACTCCCTGGAAAAGACCCTGATGCTGGGAAAGACGGAGGGCGCAAGGAGAAGGGGACGACAGAGGATGAGATGGTGGGACAGTGTTCTCGAAGCTACAAACATGAGTCTGACCAAACTGCGGGAGGCAGTGGAAGACAGGAGTGCCTGGCATGCTCTGGTCCAGGGGGTCACGAAGAGGCGGACACGACTAAATGACTAAACAAACTACAAGTTCCTGGTTCCTGCTTCGTCCATCCTGTCTGCAGCCAAGTTGCCACTTGCTTTCATGAACTCTGCATTTACTCTGCGAGGTCTGGCTAAGGTCCTGCAACTAGCCAGAAAGTTGCAAAACACCAATAGGTTATGCCAATACATGTGACTCTTAATCTCAGGGTTGCGAGTTCAAGACCCGCATTGGACAAAAAATTCCTGCATTGCATTGAGTTGGACTAGACGGCCCTCCCAACTCTACAATTCTATGAAACTGTGGAGGGCATTGCTTAGCCATCGTGGCCCCCTCCTCTGTGCATTTCTCTAATCCTCTTTCAAAGCCATCTGGGTTGGTGCCCGTCGTGCCCATGGGGATCCCAAAATCAAGACACAGAAGGAACCGCGGTCCTTTGCTCCTTGTCCTTCCAGCATCTTCAAAATCTTAGCTTGACACTGAAAATGCGCCACGAGGTTTTGTACGTAGCAACTGCCTCTTATGCCGAGGGGAGGGAGGGGCAGACTTGAGGAGCCTGTTCCCCCAGAGCCGCGCCACACTTTAAATTCAATGCCTTGCGGAATATCCGCTACCCTTGGAAGCCTGGCGTCAGCCAATTTCACAAGCGTGCTGTCAGGGACTCAGGAGCAGGAGCACTGGGGAGAGAGGAAATGGAGAGCGAAGGGGAAGAATCCGAGGGCAGCGTAGGGGAGTATGACAGTGACCCAAGAGATTCCATGAGCTTCTCCAGCGAATCAGAAGATTCCCAGAAGGGGGCGCCGATGGTCAGGGCAAGGGGGGTCCCAGGGGGGACGCACCAGAAACAAGGAGCCAGAGGGGAACCCCAAAGCAGCAGTGGGGGATTGGGACCAGTTTCCCCACCAGAGCGTAGTGGGGGGGAAGAGTCACATGTGTCAGGGCCAGCGTCTCCTCCAGCGGGGAGAGAAGATGAGTCAGGGCTGACCACGCCTCCAACGGAGGGGAGGTCAGTTGCAGCTAGCCCCCCCAGAGGGGGAAGCAGTGACAGCAGCAGCAGTGAAACGGTCAGGAGAAAAGTTACCGGCTGGGCGCGTGCGCCAAGTTCAAATGTACAGGCGCGGGGAACAGCAGGAGACCCGGATGGGGAACCAGCTCCTAAAGCCCGCCGGAGGGAGGGGGAAGGCTCAGGGGACTCAGCGTCAGAAGAGGCTAGAAAGGGCGAGACCCCAACGGCCAGGCGGAACCAGAGGCGGAAGGAACTGAGGAAGAGGTGGAGTAAGGCTAGAATCTTAAATTGGTGTCAGGGGGGAGGAGACTCAGATGGAGCATCAGCGGTCTGACAGTTGAGACGTAGAGCTGCGCGCTGCGGCTCTGGAAGTGAAACTGAACTTCAATAAAGACTTTTGTACTTAACAACGAAGCAGCGTTGGTCCTTTGTGAGCTGGGACCTTGGGCAGCTCTGACACGTGCGTTTGATCCAAAGGCATGAAAAACCAGCTCAAAAAGGGCTTAACGAAGAAACTAACGGCAGTGCCCCATGCTGGGTGCACGTCCTTGCTTTTAAGTGAAGTTTCATCCGTTGTTTGGTAGCAGAAGCCATGGATGGTAGTCGGTTCCTGGGGGTGGGGATGGAGAGAGAATTTGGATTGACACAAGAAAGCTTGCTTGCAGAGAAAATCCAGGACCACAGTTCCAAGTTTTTCCGTCAGTAAAACATACACAAACAAACGTAATGTTACACACCTCACCAATTTCCAAGCGGTGAGGGAATCCAGGGATCCCTGTGCTTACCCAGGGTTCTGTTTCAATAATAATAATAATAATAATAATAATAATAATAATAATAATAATACATTTTATTTATACCCCGCCAGAGCCGGGCTCAGGGCGGCTAACACTAGTAAAATTACAGTAAAAACATAATGGGGGGGATTTAAAATACAGGTTAAAATGCAATTTAAAATGCAGCCTCATTTTATAAGTAGCCCATAGATCAAAACCATAAGGAGATGTAAACTTAAGGGTCAGACTGAGTCCAAACCAAAGGCCAGGCGGAACAGCTCTGTCTTGCAGGCCCTGCAGAAAGATGTCAAGTCCTTGGAATGAATGGAGATCAACAGAGATTGTGGTGTCTTTAGGATATAAGGTTTTATTTACATATCTAAATAACCTGAGCCTGAGATGAGGGGGGCTTAGCATTAATATCCAGAGATATCTTGCTTCTCCATTAGTCTCACCTTTGAATCCAGCACAGAGGAAGCAGGTCTCTGTGTCTCCAGCATCCAGCCTGGTCCCAGCTCAGCTCACACCTCAAAACTCTTGTTCTCCTACCTGGCAGGTAAGTGAGGTGAGGGTCAGAGCCAAACAGTACAAATTGAGAGCATTTGCAGATGATTTAGTATTGACGTTACAGGAGCCAGAATCTAGTACTAAAAGGGTTTTAGAACTAATTCAAGAATTTGGTCAAGTGGCAGGATTTAAATTGAACAAGTCAAAAACTAAGGTTTTAGAGAAAATTTTAACAACGATTGAAAGAGAGAGGTTTCAGAATGAGACAGGTCTGACTGTGGTCAAGAAAGTGAAATATTTGGGGATTAACATGACAGCAAAAAATGGGAACTTATTTAAAGATAATTATGAAAAATGTTGGACGGAAGTGAAAAAAGACTTAGAAATTTGGTCAAATTTGAAGCTTTCCTTGTTGGGTCGAATTGCAGCTATAAAGATGAATGTATTACCTAGAATGCTGTTTTTGTTTCAAACATTGCAAATTGTGGACAAGATGGATTGTTTCAAGAAGTGGCAGAAAGATATCTCTAGATTTGTCTGGCAGGGCAAGAAGCCTAGAATAAAATTTAAGATATTGACTGATGCAAAGGAAAGGGGTGGATTTGCCCTGCCAGACTTTAAACTTTACTATGAATCAGCAGCATTTTGCTGGTTGAAAGACTGGCTGCTTCTTGAGAACACAGACATTTGGGATTTAGAAGGTTTTAACAATGTTTTCGGGTGGCATGCATATTTGTGGTACGACAAGGTTAAAGCACATAAAGCATTTAAGAACCATATTGTCAGGAAAGCTTTGTTCAATGTTTGGATAAGATATAAGGATTTATTGGAAAACAAAACACCAAGGTGGCTGTCACCAATGGAAGCAAAAGCCCAGAAAAAGCTCAATACGGAGGCCAAATGGCCGAAATATTGGGAAATTTTGGAACAAGAGGGAGATAGACTAAAACTGCAGAGTTTTGAGAAACTAAAAAACAAAGTGTGAGATTGGCTTCATTACTATCAGATAATGGAGGCATATAATTTGGACAAGAAAATTGGCTTCCAGGTAGAAAAATCAAAATTAGAAACAGAACTGTTAGAACCCAAAACTAAGATTTTGTCAAGGATGTATAACTTGCTGTTGAAATGGAACACACAGGATGAAACGGTGAAATCTGCTATGATTAAATGGGCACAAGATGTTGGACATAACATTATGTTTGCTGACTGGGAACAGTTGTGGACCACCGGTATGAAATTTACGGCATGTAATGCCTTAAGAGAGAATATTATGAAAATGATATACAGGTGGTACATGACCCCAGTCAAGCTTGCAAAAATATATCACTTGCCCGATAATAAAAGTTGGAAATGTAAAGAAACTGAAGGTACATTCTTTCACCTTTGGTGGACGTGCCCAAGAATTAAGGCTTTCTGGGAAATGATCTATAATGAAATGAAAAAGGTATTTAAATATACCTTCCTGAAGAAACCAGAGGCCTTTCTTCTGGGCATTGTCGGCCAATTGGTGCCAAAGAAGGACAGAACTTTTTTTATGTACGCTACAACAGCAGCAAGAATACTTATCGCAAAGTATTGGAAGACGCAAGATTTACCCACTTTGGAAGAATGGCAGATGAAGATGATGGACTATATGGGATTGGCAGAAATGACTGGCAGAATCCGGGACCAGGGAGAAGAGGCAGTGGAAGAAGATTGGAAGAAATTTAAAGACTATCTACAGAAATATTGCAAAATTGATGAATGTTAGAATGATGTTGGATAGAAATTAAGTGGTTTCCAGCTGTAATTCTTTAAGAATATGGAAAAAGGGTATAAATAAGTAAAAAAAAAAGTTAATAAGAATGTGCAAAAAATGAAATGATAATGGATGAAAATACTTATAAAATGTCAAGTTATAGAGATAAGATGAATGAAAGAGGGTAAGAATTTGCTGATTTGATTTTTTAAATGGGAATACAAGAAGGGGAGGTGTGAGGAAGTCAAAGAAACAAGCAAATGAGTTTTAAATTATGAAAAAGAATTGTTTTTAATCTTTTGTATCTTTTTTTCGTGTGTGTTTACTCTTATTTTTTTCTTTTCTTGTTTTTCTACTATGTGTTGTTGTATATTTGTTTTTTGTAAAATCTTAATAAATATTTCTTTTAAAAAAAGTAAGTGAGGTGAGAAAAGGTGCCCCCATTAGCTTGGAGAGCCCCATCCTTTAGCTGTAGCTCCTGCAACCTGGCTCCTTCTTTTGAGAGGACACTCAAGTGGACAGCTGAGTCTTACAAACATCACTTCTCCTACCTGGGCAGTTATCTTTCCACAAGGGCCAGCATTGATGCCGAAATCCAGCATCACCTGAGCTCTGTGAGTGCGACTTTCACCCGTTTGAAGTGCAGAGTGTTTGAGGAACAGGACATTCGCTGGGAAACCAAAATGCTTGTTTGCAAAGCTATTGTACTACCAACCTTACTGTATGATTGTGAAACATGGACCACTTATAAACGCCATCTCCAACTCCTCCAAAGATTCCATCAATGGTGTCTCCAAAAAAATTTACACATCACTTGGGAAGGCAGGTGAACTACTGCCAGTGTCCTGGAAGAAGCAAAGATCACCAGTGTTGAAGCAATGATTCTTCAACATCAACTTCGTTGGATTGGTCATGTTGTGCGGATGCCTATTGATTGTCTTCCAAAGCAACGACTCTATTCCGAACTTAAAAATGGAAAGCGTAATGCTGGTGGTCAACAAAAGAGGTTTAAAGACTCTCTCAAAGCAAATTTTTAAAAATGTAGTATAAACACCAACAATTGGGAAACACTTGCCTGCGAGCGCTCCAATTGGAGAACAGCCTTGACCAAAGGTGTCATGGGCTTTGAAGACGCTTGAACTCAGAACGAAAGGGAGAAACGTGCTAGGAGGAAGGCACACTTGGCAAACCCTCACCGTGATCAACTCCTGCCTGTCCCCACTGTGGAAGGACATGTGGATCCAGAATTGGCCTCCACAGTCAATTACGGACTCATTGTTAAAACTGTGTTTATGGAAGACAATCTTACTTGGCTATGAGTGATCGCCAAAGAAGAAGAAAGCCTTAGAGCTCTCGTATCTATGGGACCGCCTCTCCTGCTATGCCCTGCAGAGGACCTTAAGGTCCATGAATAACCGTAGTTTAGAGGTCCCAGGCCCCAAGCAAGTCAGACTATCCTCCACCAGGGTCAGGGCCTTTTCAGTGATGGCTCCAACCTGGTGTGACGGAGTCCAGCCGTCATTAAATGGCGCACAGCATAGAAAAATGACACAGAAAGCCAGCTATATTTTCATGATGGATAAGAGCAGCTCCTTTCTCTGCCCTCCTCCGATTTAGTCTCCTTTGTTCTCTCCAGCCGCATGGCTGTTTGCCAAATGTCTCCCGTTACCTCATCCGGTCAAGGCTTTTATTACACACATCACCATATAGGGTCATCACTGCCCAGAGGAAACACAACTCCATTTAAGGTCAATACATTCCAATACACTGTAAAGCTCGGAGTGCGGGTCAGCCGAGGTCAGGGGACACCCTGCAATATTACAAGCCTCTGCTATGGCTTTATGACTCCCACACTGGTGGAATTCTCTGTCCCATGACACCAGGGCTCTTCAGGATTTAACCTCCTTCCCTCAGGCCTGTAAGACAGAGCTATTCTGCCTGGCCTTTAATTTGAATTCAACCTGATCTTTTATTTCCCTTCTCTTCCCTTCCCCTCCCCTTTTATGAAGATCACACGCTCTGAGACCCCACAGCTAATTCTCCCCTGGCCTCCTCGCTGGCCCAAGTAGGACCAATTCAGCCAGCTAGCCCTGGAGATTATCTAATTGATTTTTGATTTTTGATTTTTATTGTTATTCATGGTTTCATACTGTATTTTATGCTGCTTTTATAATTGTTTAAAGTGTTTTAAATTTGTTGTTAGCCGCCCTGAGTCCGGTTTTTGAACCGGGAAGGGCGGGGTATAAGTAAAAATTTAGAATCATAGAATCATAGAATCATAGAGTTGGAAGAGCCCACAAGGGCCATCGAGTCCAACCCCCTGCCAAGCAGGAAACACCATCAGAGCACTCCTGACATATGGTTGTCAAGCCTCTGCTTAAAGACCTCCAAAGAAGGAGACTCCACCACACTCCTTGGCAGCAAATCCCACTGTCGAACAGCTCTTACTGTCAGGAAGTTCTTCCTAATGTTTAGGTGGAATCTTCTTTCTTGTAGTTTGGATCCATTGCTCCGTGTCCGCTTCTCTGGAGCAGCAGAAAACAACCTTTCTCCCTCCTCTATGTGACATCCTTTTATATATTTGAACATGGCTATCATATCACCCCTTAACCTCCTCTTCTCCAGGCTAAACATGCCCATCTCCCTTAGCCGTTCCTCATAAGGCATCGTTTCCAGGCCTTTGACCATTTTGGTTGCCCTCCTCTGGACACGTTCCAGTTTGTCAGTGTCCTTCTTGAACTGTGGTGCCCAGAACTGGACATAGTACTCCAGGTGAGGTCTGACCAGAGCAGAATACAGTGGCACTATTACTTCCCTTGATCTAGATGCTATACTCCTATTGATGCAGCCCAGAATTGCATTGGCTTTTTTAGCTGCCGCATCACACTGTTGGCTCATGTCAAGTTTGTGGTCAACCAAGACTCCTAGATCCTTTTCACATGTACTGCTCTCAAGCCAGGTGTCACCCATCTTGTATTTGTGCCTCTCATTTTTTTTGCCCAAGTGCAATACTTTACATTTCTCCCTGTTAAAATTCATCTTGTTTGTTTTGGCCCAGTTCTCTAATCTGTCAAGGTCGTTTTGAAGTGTGATCCTGTCCTCTGGGGTGTTAGCCACCCCTCCCAGTTTGGTGTCATCTACAAATTTGATCAGGATGCCCTTGAGTCCATCATCCAAGTCGTTGATAAAGATGTTGAATAAGACCGGGCCCAAGACAGAACCCTGTGGCACCCCACTAGTCACTCTTCTCCAGGATGAAGAGGAACCATTGATGAGCACCCTTTGGGTTCGGTCAGTCAGCCAGTTACAAATCCACTGAGTGGTAGCATAGTCAAGACCGCATTTTACCAGCTTCTTTACAAGAATATCATGGGGCACCTTGTCAAATGCCTTGCTGAAATCAAGGTAGGCTACATCCACTGCATTCCCTTCATCTACCAGGCTTGTAATTCTGTCAAAAAACGAGATCAGGTTAGTCTGACATGACTTATTTTTCAGAAATCCATGCTGACTATTGGTGATCACAGCATTCCTTTCTAGGTGCTCATAGACTGTTTGCTTAATGATCTGCTCCAGAATCTTCCCTGGTATTGATGTCAGACTGACTGGGCGGTAATTATTTGGGTCCTCTCTTTTCCCCTTTTTGAAAATAGGGACAACATTTGCCCTCCTCCAGTCTGCCAGGACTTCGCCTGTTCTCCAGGAATTCTCAAAGATGACTACCAGTGGTTCTGAGATCACATCTGCCAGTTCTTTTAATACTCTTGGATGCAGTTCATCTGGCCCTGGAGACTTGAATACATCTAGACTAGCCAAGTATTCTTGTACTATCTCCTTAGTTATTTTGGGCTGTGTTTCCTCTGCTGAATCATTTGCTCCAAATTCTTCAGGTCGGGCATTGTTTTCTTTATCGGAGAAGACTGAGGCAAAGAAGGCATTGAGGAGTTCAGCCCTTTCTGTGTCCCCTGTTTGCATTTCACTATCTTCTCCTCTGAGTGACCCCACTGTTTCTTTGTTCTTCCTTTTGCTACGAACATACCCATAAAAGCCTTTTTTGTTGCTTTTAACCTCTCTAGCAAGCCTGAGTTCATTCTGTGCTTTAGCTTTTCTGACTTTGTGTCTACACATGCTGGCTATTTGTTTGAATTCCTCTTTGGTGGTTTCCCCCCTTTTCCATTTTTTGTACACATCCTTTTTTAATCTTAACTCAGTTAAAAGTTCTTTAGATAGCCACCCTGGCTTCTTTAGGCACCTTCCATGTTTCCATCTCATTGGTATTGCCTGAAGTTGTGCTTTTACTATCTCCCTCTTAACAAACTCCCAGCCATCATACACTCCCTTTCCTTTTAGTATTACTGTCCATGGGATCTCACCCAGCACTTCCCTAAGTTTTATGAAGTCGGCTTTCTTAAAGTCGAGAAATTGAGTCCTAGTATGCTTGGCTGCTCCTTTCCGCTGTATAGTAAACTTCAGAAGAGCATGATCACTCGTGTCTAATGATCCTTCCACTTCTACCCCACTAACCAGGTCATCCACATTGGTTAGGACCAGATCTAAAATGGCTGTTCCTCTTGTTGCTTCTCCCACTTTCTGGACAATGAAGTTGTCTGCAAGGCCAGTGAGGAATCTGTTTGACCTTATGCTCTTGGCTGAGTTTGACATCCAACAAATATCCGGGTAATTGAAGTCCCCCATTACTACTATCTCCCTTCCTTTTGCATGCTTGTCCATCTGTTCCAGGAAGGCATCATCTATGTCCTCCGTTTGGCTTGGGGATCTATAGTAAACTCCCCCAATGAGGTCACTGTTATTCTTTTCTCCCTTAATTTTGACCCAAATGCTCTCACTTTGGCTTTGAGGTTCTAAATCTTGGATCTCTTCACAGGTATACACATCCCTGACATATACCGCCACTCCTCCTCCTTTCTTGTCCGGTCTGTTTCTCTGAAATAGATTGTATCCCTCCATTACTACATTCCAATCGCGGGACTTATCCCACCAGGTTTCAGTGATGCCTATTATGTCATATTTAGTTTGCTGTACCAAGAGCTCAAGCTCATCTTGTTTATTTCCCATGCTTTGCGCATTAGTGTACATACATTGAAGTCCATTAATCATTCCCCTGTGTCTCTTATTTAAGGATTTTTTCCTTAAATAAATTTCCTTAATTTCCTTAAATAAATTCCTTAAATTTATTATTATTATTGATTGATTGATTGATTGATTGATTGATGGGGTCTGTGTGGAGAGGGTAACAACGTTCAGATTTTTGGGCATTGAATTACAAGAGGATCTGTCCTGGAGTGTCAACACAAGGGGGCTTGTGAAGAAGGCGCAGCAGAGACTGTACTTTTTGAGAATTCTAAGGAAAAACCATCTTCCGCAGAAACTGCTGCTTGCCTTCTATCACTGTGCCATTGAGAGCGTGCTCACTTATGGCTTATGTGTGTGGTACGGAAGCTGTACTACCCAGGACAGGATGAGGTTGTGCAGAGTTGTTAAGGCAGCAGAGAGCATTGTTGGCTGCCCACTCTCCACCTTAGAGCAGATTTATGCCACAAGGTGCCATAGGAAGGCACTGGACATAGTAAAAGATCCATCGCATCCTGGTCACTGTCTCTTCGAGCTCTTGCCGTTGGGACGGAGATACAGGACGATGAAGACAAGAACGAGCCGTCTTAAGAACAGCTTCTTCTCCAGAGCGATCTCGGCCCTGAATGGGAAGCCTGGACTTTGAAAGTCATCTAATCTTCCTTGCTGTACTATACTGTATTGTTTAATTAGTGTTTTTATGGAGCAGCCAAGTAATTTCGTTGTCCCCGAGAGGGGGCAATGACAATAAAGATATTATTATTATTATTATTATTATTATTATTATTATTATTATTATTATTATTACAAAGAAACTTGCAACCTCCTCTCTCCCCTGGAGTAAAGAACCTCAAGGATGGAATGGGATCACAGGGCAACATCCAGCCTGCCTTCCCCCCACAAACTCACTAGTGTGTTATTTAGTCCAGCACCCTGTTCTCCCACTGAGGACCCTTCCCCACTGATGAAGGCAGCAGGGCTTCTGAATACCACTTGCTGGAAACTACAGGTTGGGAGAGGCCAGGATTGCGAGTTTGACCCCACAGCCATGGGTGCCCGGGGTTGTGGGTGCCGTGCAGCATGCATGGCCCTGGCACTGAAATTTGTGGGTGCCCAGCCCCTTCATGGGGAATTTTGTGGGTGCACGGACACCCAGGGATTTGGCACCTATGGGAGAGGCAGTGAATGCAAAGCCCGCTTGCAGAAGGAGAATTTGGGGCGCAGTCTAAGGCTTCCAGTCCGCGCCAGTTTTAAGGTGGTGCGGGTGGTTCCCCTGCGCAAGGCGCCCAACTGACGCAAAATAATAACTTTGAGAAGATCCATCTAAAAAGCTAATGTACCAAAAGACATTATTGTTGAAATAAGACATTGCGATTATTTTGCTTATCGGCTTAAGGAGACTAACAGAAGAGATCGTAAAGGAAAAATAGAAATTATATGAACAAGATATGATGTGGAAACACCAAGATAAGACTGGATAGAATTATGAATTTTGTTTGGACTGATTGGGACTGATTTGGACATTAACGCAGTAATAAGAAGATGATCTGAATCCCCCTTTGGATCTTGAAGTATGGGTTCCCCCAACAAAATTTAAAAATTTGGCTTTGTAATTTGGAATTTATCTGATGTGATTTAATTTGATGTGATTGGCCAGTTAATAAAAATTATTTTAAAAAAAAATAAATAAGACATTGCGAAAGGAGGGGACATTTTATCATATGTGGTGGGATTGTAAGGTAATTAAAAAAAATTGGGAAATGATACATAACGAATTGTTCCATTTAACATTTGTTTAAAAACCTGAAGCATTTTTGTTAGGGATTGTAGGGAAAGATCTGCCAAAAAAGCTGAAAAACATCTTCAGGCCGACAACGGCTGCGAGAGTCCTAATAGCACAAGGATGGAAGACTGAAGAAACCCCAACTAAAGAAGCATGGCAAGAAAAATTGACGGACTATGCAGAACTGGCAAAACTGACATACAAGCTACGGGACAAGGATAACTGTGACTTTAAGGATGAATGGGAACCTTTCACAAAGTATCTGAAGACGCAACAAAGTGAACTGGACTCCTTGGCTGGCTTTGAATAAACATTCACAAACCTTTTATTGATAACAATCAGCTAAATAGTTTGAGGATCTATACAACTTTGTAACATGCAGAAAACAGCATTCTTAGAGAAACCAAAGACTGGAACTGAGGGAAGCCGGGGTGGGGGGTGGGGGTTTGTGGGGGTAGGGAGGAAAAAAGGGGGGAAATAAGGATGATATGTTTCTATATAATATGTTTTGTTTTAATTTTGAATAAAAAAGTAATAAAAAAAAAAGAAATGAGACATTGCGAGGGGAATTTTTGTCTCGCTGAGAGTGCCATATTACCAAAATCTGCCCTACTTCCAACTTTTCCTTTGCACCCACAGCCTTAGCTGCGGAGGGTTTATCACCCAATTTGGAGCTTTGCGAAACTGAAAAGCTTCCATATTTCTACACCAACCCAGGTTGGCGCCTTGTTCCGCCAATATCTCCGTGTAGGAAGAAAACTGAGAGTAAAGCAGAATAATTCCCTACGGCACTTGCAAACTGTCACACGTGCCTTGCCAAATGGGCTCCTCCTTTTTAAAAAACAAACAAACAAACAAGCCCACCAAACTCTCCTCCTGCTTCTCTGTGTTTGTAGGGGGAAAAGATCTTCAGTCCCTTTTTAAAAACCAGGCCTGGTCTGAGTGGTCTTTTGAGGCCTGCCCTGTCGCTTTCCAGCTGAGTAGACATATGGTCTTCATAGATAATTCAAAGTTTAACCACATTAGAGAGTCTAAAAATAAACTCTCCTGGAGTTTGTCTTTGTCGTCGTCCTCAGAGAGGACCACGTGGTCGGGGCAGCCATGCCAGCTGGAAGACTCAAGGCGGGCGCTCCCGTTCGGACTTTTGCTCGCCCGCAGGACGGTTTGTTAAACGAATGAAGAACTAGTTGACCTTGAGGGCAGATTGCCGCATCTTAAAGGCCCCGATTTGCTCAGGGTGTGGTCTTAGAAGCACAGAGTTGTAGAGTGGCAAGGGACCCCAAGGGTCATCCAGTCCAACCCCCCTGCAGTGCAGGAATAGAACCGTAACCACTGCCCCCCTTCCTGAAGATGAGGAGGTCTGGCTCTGGTCACTGCTTGAATGAGTGGTTTTCTGGGAGTCATGTGGACACGGCCTTGGGTTCCATGATGGAAGAAAGAGGAGACACATGGATGGGAGAGAAAGAGAGAGTGAGTGAGAGAGAGAGAGAGAGAGAGAGAGAGAGAGAGAGAGAGAAAGAAAGAAAGAAAGAAAGAAAGAAAGAAAGAAAGAAAGAAAGAAAGAAAGAGAAGAGAAGAGATGGATTACAGCGAGCTTGTTGTTGTTGTTGTTTAGTCGTTTAGTCGTGTCCGACTCTTCGTGACCCCCTGGACCAGAGCACGCCAGGCACTCCTGTCTTCCACGGCCTCCCGCAGTTTGGTCAAACTCATGCTGGTAGCTTCGAGAACACTGTCCCACCATCTCATCCTTTGTCATCCCCTTCTCCTTGTGCCCTCCATCTTTCCCAACATCAGGGTCTTTTCCAGGGAGTCTTCTCTTCTCATGAGGTGGCCAAAGTCTTGGAGCCTCAGCTTCAGGATCTGTCCTTCCAGTGAGCACTCAGGGCTGGTTCCCTTCAGAATGGAGAGTTGGATCTTCTTGCAGTCCATGGGACTCTCCAGTCTCCTCCAGCACCAGAATTCAAAAGCATCCATTCTTCGGCGATCAGCCTTCTTTATGGTCCAGCTCTCACTTCCATACATCACGACTGGGAAAACCACAGTTTTAACTATACAGACCTTAGAGGGGGGAATTGCACCTTGGAAGCCAAATTTACTGCTTGGGGCAGTAAAGGCAAGTAATGGACAGGAATCCTGTGGCCTTCCAGATGTTGTTGGGTTCCAGATGCTGTTGAGTTCCAACTCTCACCAGCCCCAGCTAGCATGCATGACCAATGGTCACAAATTGTGAGAGCCACACCTGCTGGGCCACAGGTTTAAACTAATCCAAGTCCCTGGAGGGCTAGTATGGTGCAGTGGTTTTGGTGTCTGGCTATGAGCTGGACAACCAGGAGTTCAAATCTCCACTCGGCCATGAAGCCCACTGGGTGACCTTGGGACCAGTCACTCACTCTCAGCCTACCCTACCTCACAGGGTTGTTGTGAGAATAAAACGGGCAGGAGGAGAACTATGTACACCACCTCTGGGGTGGAAATGTAATCCATCCATTCATCAATTGAGTCCAAGCGCAGCACGCTGCTTAGAGCGTCAGCATACTGAGACCCAGAAGAGACCCAGAAGTTCCAACAGTGTGACGCGGCAGCTAAAAAAGCCAATGCAATTCTGGGCTGCATCAATAGGAGTATAGCATCTAGATCAAGGGAAGTAATAGTGCCACTGTATTCTGCTCTGGTCAGACCTCACCTGGAGTACTGTGTCCAGTTCTGGGCACCACAGTTCAAGAAGGACATTGACAAACTGGAACGTGTCCAGAGGAGGGCAACCAAAATGGTCAAAGGCCTGGAAACGATGCCTTATGAGGAACGGCTAAGGGAGCTGGGCATGTTTAGCCTGGAGAAGAGGAGGTTAAGGGGCGATATGATAGCCATGTTCAAATATATAAAAGGATGTCACATAGAGGAGGGAGAAAGGTTGTTTTTTGCTGCTCCAGAGAAGCGGACACGGAGCAATGGATCCAAACTACAAGAAAGAAGATTCCACCTAAACATTAGGAAGAACTTCCTGACAGTAAGAGCTGTTCGACAGTGGAATTTGCTGCCAAGGAGTGTGGTGGAGTCTCCTTCTTTGGAGGTCTTTAAGCAGAGGCTTGACAACCATATGTCAGCAGTGCTCTGATGGTGTTTCCTGCTTGGCAGGGGGTTGGACTCGATGGCCCTTGTGGTCTCTTCCAACTCTATGATTCTATGATTCTATGATTCTAAGATAGATAGATAGATAGATAGATAGATAGATAGATAGATGATAGATAGATAGATAGATAGATAGATAGATAGATAGATAGATATAGATAGATAGATAGATAGATGAGAGAGGAGAGAGAGAGAGATGTCAAGGAAATAAACAACTCTCTGACTTTTAGAAGACATCTGAAAGCAACCCTTCATGTTTGATGTTTTACCATGTTTTTAATATTTTTTTGGTAGCTGCCCAGAGTGGCTGCAGAAACCCAGCCAGAAGGGTGGGGTAATTATAATTATTATTATTATTATTATTATTATTATTATTATTATTATTATTAAAATATTATTATTAAAATTATCAGGACCAGTCCTCCTCTTATGCAAAGTGAGATGACCCCCACCTCAGGCTGAAAATTTGGAGGTACAGTCATACCTCGGGTCGAAGTTGCTTCAGATTGAGCGCTTTCGGGTTGCACTCTGCAGCGACCCGGAAGTAACAGAACGCGTTACTTCCGGGTTTCGCTGCTCGCGCATGCGCAGACGGTCAAAATGACGTCACGCGCATGCATGGAAGCAGCAAATTGCGACCTGTGCATGCACAGATGTGCAGCCACGGGTTGTGTTCGCTTCAGGATGCGAACGGGGCTCTGGAACGGATCCCGTTCACATCCTGAGGTACCGCTGTACCATTAAGAATGAAGCGTTAATTCATGATTCTCTGTTGTTTAATCCCTGTAGGCAGGGCAGGCTTGGGATTCTCCACCTCTGGTGCAGAAATATCTTGTGCCACCTCTGCATTTACACCTCTATGTGCTGCTCACCGAAACTCATGGATTCCCCCCCCCTCATTTTGCATGCATGCAACAGATGCTGCTCCTGTCAGGTGAGAGTGCCCCCCGCCCGGATCTTGCCACCCTCGCTCAGGATGCTGCAGAGGTGCCACCACCGGAGGCTGCGCTTGCAACTTGGCTGCCTCGGTAATTGAATTAAGCTTCTTAATAAAGCTACTTGCTATTTCCCTAATTCCTCTCCAGACACTCTAATGCTATTACCCCAAACAGAGCGCCATTTAAACTGCTTAGTTTTGATTGCTTTGCAAGCGAAGCCTGCAGGGTGAAAGCACCACACACCCAGTCTGAAATCCAGGAGGACCACGAGGCACAGAACTGGAGGGTGGGAAGGGGTCAGTCATCTAGTCCAACCCCCTACAATCTCAGGGATCTCAACTGAAGCACCCAAGACCACCCAACCTCTGCTTAAAAACCTCCAAGGAAGAAGAGTCCAATACTTTCTGAGGTTGTCCGCTCCACTGTCAGAAAGTTCTTCCTGATGTTTAGTCTGGATCTCCTTCCTGGTAACTTGAAGCCATTCATTCAGGTCCTACCTAGCAGAGCAGGAGAAAACAAGGTTGCTCCCTCTTCCGTGGGATAGCCCTTGAGATATTCAAAGGTGGCTACCATATCTTGCCACTGTGATCCACGCGACGGTCACCTCCAGACTTGATTATTGTAACTCGCTCTACGTGGGGCTGCCCTTGAGACTGACCCAGAAACTCCAGCGGGTGCAGAATGTCTTACGGGGTCCTCACCACGGGATCACATTCACCCGGTGCTATACCAGCTGCACTGGCTCCCGGTGGAGTACAGGATCAGGTTCAAGGTGCTGGTTTTGACCTTTAAAGCCCTATACGGCCTAGGACCCTCATACCTACGGGACCACCTCTCCTGGTATGTCCCATGGAGGACCTTACGGTCTTCAAAGAAAAACATCTTGGAGGTCACGGGCCACAGGGAGGTTAGGCTGGCCTCAACCAGAGCCAGGGCTTTTTCGGACGTGGCCCAGATCTGGTGAAACGCTCTGTCACAAGAGACTGGGGCCCTGTGGGACTTGACATCTTTCCACAGGGCCTGCAAGATGGAGCTGTTCCACCAGGCCTTTGGCCAAGGCACAGTCTGACCCCCTCCTTCTGTAATCCTCATAGAACTCTAGCCCAATGGTTGCCATTTGATTTTAAATTCATTTTAGAATATTGATTTTAGAATGCTGTGTTACTTTTATTGCTGTTAGCCACTCTGAGCCTGGCCTCGGCTGGGGAGGGCGGGATATAATTTTTTTTTTAATTATTTATTATCTCCTCCCAGTCTTCTCTTCTCCAGGCTAAACATCCCCAACTGCCTCAACTGTCTGGGGGAGCTGAGCACCTCTGTAAACAGCCAGGTTCTTTGCAGGGCAGGGCATGGGTCTTCTTCTTTGGTGATCACTCATAGCTCAGGAAGATGGTCTTCCATGAACACGGTCTTAACAGTGAGTCTGTAAGTGACTATGGAGGCCAGTTCTGGACCCACACATCCTTCCACAGTGGGGACAATGGTTTTCAGGTGTGATGGCCTGGGATTCGGACTCGGAGGCTGAACCTGAGGAATCCCAGCCTGCACAGGATTCCCCGCCTCCAGAACCAGCTGAGCCGGGGCTGGGGCTTGAGCCTGATGGGTCCTCACCTGTGCTGGATCCTCAGGTGCAGGCACCAGCTGAGTCTGCTCTGGCTCCTGAGGTGATGGAGGACCCATTGCCTGCAGGTGCTCCACTCTCAGCCCCATCAGAGGAAGCGGAGGTTGCCCCTGGGTCCGATAACCCTCCAGCCTCTCCTGAGCTACAGAGGCTCAGGGCAGAGAGGCAGAGGGAACTAAGTTCCCACAGGAGGAGTGCTCGCCTCCAGGCCAGGAGAGGCAAGTCACCAGAGGATTGGGGCCGCCCCATGCCTCAGGGCAGATAAAAGCTGGCCAGCCCCAGTCCCAAGTTGCGGGAGCAACATGGTTGGTTGCTAGCTCCTGCCTGAACCCTGTCCTGCTTTCCTGTCAGAGCTCCTGACCTGCCCTGGCTCCCTGCTTGCAAGCCTGTTCCTGACTTCACCCGACTCCCTGCCCTCCACCCAGCTTCAGCTACTACGGACTGCCTCCACGTTGCACCTTTGACCACGGACCGGACTTGGACCTCGCCTCTTGGGTAACCCATGGGACCAGCACACCCAAGCTACCTCCACCACAACTTTGCCTTCTTTTAAGGCCCGGGTGGAGACTCTGTGCCGCCATCCAAAAGGCTCAGAGCAGGTCTCCACATTGCACCTTTGACCATGGACCGGACTTGGACCTCGCCTCTCGAGTAACCCAGCACACCAGGCAGGAGTTGATCATGGTGAGGGTTTGCCAAGTGTGCCTTCATCTTGACGCATTTCTCCTTTCCGTCCTGAGTTTGAGTGTCTTCAAAGCCCGTGACACCTTTGGTCAAGGCTGTTCTCCAATTGGAGCGCTCACAGGCCAGTGTTTCCCAGTTGTTGGTGGTTATACTACATTTTTAAAGATTTGCCTACCATGCAGGTAACAAGGAGATTGTGCCATGCTAGATGCTCCTGTTTCATGGAAGTACCGCAACTGGGAAAAAGGCAAGACCTATCCCTTTGGGCAAGGGTTTGGCAATGAAGGATGAGTGGGTTGGCAGGAAAGGTGGAACTCAAGGGCAAAAGACTTTGCTCCTCTGAATCTCTAATTCACATGTGGTCTCTTCCAACTCTACAACTCCATGATTCTATGTTGAGAATGACCTGCTCTGAGCCTTTTGAATGGTGGCAAGGTGATGGGGTTAAAGGAAGCGCAGGGAACCAGATGCTGTGGACCTCCATCAGGGATGATGGTCAAAGACGATGGGAGCCATGGTCCAACAATATCTGGAGGAGCACAGATTCTCCACCAGGGCCTTAAAAGAAGGCAAAGTTGTGGTGGAGGTAGCTTGGGGCAGTCAAAGCAAGTGATGGTCTAGTTCAGGGATGGAGAACCTGTGGCCATCCAGATTTTGCTGGACTCGAACTCCCATCAGCCCCAACCAGCACAACCAATGGGCAGAGATTATGAGAGTTGCAATCCAACAACACTGAGTTGGCCACAGATTCCCCATCCCTGGTTTAATATATCTATAAGTCTTGAGGGAGATGCATGTGTGTATGTGTACTAAATCAGTGATTTTGTGATAGGAATTTTGAGGTCTTAGATATATGTTAAATGTTTATAAGTGTACCAACCAAGCACATACATAGATCAGCACAGGACGACCGACCTGGAACCATTTTTTATTCCCAAACTGTCCCAAACTGACCAAATGTTTTCTCTGCAAGGTCAAAGGAAAATGGAAAAGCCTCCCCATTGTCTTTTCCTTCACAAATCCTGTCTTAAGGGTATGTCTGTGTATGAGTAGGGTGAGCCTGTGACCTGGCTCAGGAACTAAGTATTTATCATTACAAAAGAATGGCCAGGCTCCCCAGGCAATCCAATCAAGTAAGCAGGGTATCCAATCAAGTAACCTGCCAGACAAGAGATAAACAACGACAGGAGAAAAACAACATTCAAATTTCTGTTTTAGACCACCTTTTCTGTGATGTAGGTATGATGTATCTGGGGTGGTGGTCTTGAGCTACACCCTTTCTGTGATGTATGTATGATGTTTCTGGGGGTGGTCTTGATCTACAGGGTGGCAATTTCAAAAGTCTTTATAAGGCCTCGCGTGCCATTGTTCTGGGTCCTTTCCTGCTTGCGAGGGGAGCACCCTGTTGCAACAGATCAATAAAGATCAAGCTTCCTAGCTGCTTTGCTTCTCAATATTCTCTGGTTGGCCTCTATTATTTTCTCCTACCAATAGGGAACCTACGTAAGGAATCTATATGGGCTCTTGGATACCCCATGAGGGAAAAGGGCAGATTTTGTTTACAACAGTTTCCAGACTTTTTTCGGCCACTTTCCCAGTGCCCCCTACCCTATGTTATAAAAAAGCATTATTTGGAATTACAGTTTACACAACCCACTAAGAATCATAGAATTATAGAGCTGGAACGGAGCACCAGGGTCATCTAGTCCAACCTCCGGCAGGAATTATTTATGTATTTATTACATTTAGAGACCACCTCTATCTTCCAAGGAGCTCCAGGTGGCCTCCATGGTACTCCTCCTCCCCATTCCATCCCCACAACAACCTTTTGAGGTAGGTTAGGCTGAGAGATGGCAACTGGCCCAAGGTCACCCACTGAGTTTCATGGCCAAGTGGGGATTCAAACCTTGATCTCCCAAGTCAGAGCCAGTGTGGTGTAGTGGTTAAGAGCGGTAGACTCGTAATCTGGTGAACCGGGTTCACATCTCCGCTCCTCCACATGCAGCTGCTGGGTGACCTTGGGCCAGTCACACTTCTTTGAAGTCTCTCAGCCCCACTCACCTCACAGAGTGTTTGTTGTGGGGCAGGAAGGGAAAGGAGAATGTTAGCCGCTTTGAGACTCCTTCGGGTAAAGTGGGATATCAAATCCAAACTCTTCTTCTTCAAGTCATAGTCCAGCACTCTAACCTTTAGGCCAGATAATAACGCAACAAAAGTCAAAGCAGCGGCAATTAATTGGGCATTTATTCAAAATCAAAATATTTGGTTTAATTATGTGATCAAAGCCAATGTCTTGAGGTCATTTACACCTCCAGCTCCCCCTCCAGTGCTTGAGGCACCTGATAATGGAGCAATTTGTCTCCAAGGCTTCTTCTTACTAGCAAGAGATGATCTCGAGGACCTTCTGAAATGTAAATGAAAGGGAAAGCGGAAGAATATTAGTAGTCATCTGTCTGGACCCTTCATGCAAAAAGCGTAATAATAGTCTAGCAGGGTTTTGTAAAGGCCAATGGTTAATAAACAGGAGCTGCACCCTAGACACATTAAGAATGGAGCATTTGTGAACATATTGTTAAAAAGCATAGGCTCCTACAGTGATCTCACTTTTGAAACCCGTCCATCGGGAGAACGGCCTGTTTGTTCCTCCTCTCTGCTTCCTGTTTCTTAACTTGCCATGGGATCCATAAAAGGCCCTCTCCTCTTCTTCCTGGGGAGAGGGGAGAAATTAGTTCACTTTGCACGTCCAGAACTCAAGCAGAGCTTCCTGCCAAATCCACACTTGGGCGAATTTTAAAATGAGGTTTTTCGACCCCAAAGTGTACATCAGAATGCTTTATCAGTGACCGCAGTGTACAATGCACTGCAGAAGAGGAGACTGAGAGATGAGGAGATGGTCATCTTCCAATATAATAATAATAATAATAATAATAATAATAATAATAATAATAATAATAATAATTTTATTATTTATACCCTGCCCATCTGGCTGGGCTTCCCCAGCCACTCTGGGCAGCTTCCAAAAAAATATTAAAATACTGTAATACATCAAACGTTAAAAGCTTCCCTAAACAGGGTTGCTTTCAGATGTCTTCTAAAAGTCTGGTAGTTGTTCTCTTTGACATCTGGTGGGAGGGCATCCTACAGGGCGGGTGCCACTACCGAGAAGGCCCTCTGCTTGGTTCCCTGTAACTTGGCTTCTTGCAGTGAGGGAAACGCCAGAAGGCCCTCGGTGCTGGACCTCAGTGTCCGGGTAGAACAATGGGGGTGGTGACGCTCCTTCAGGTATACAGGACTGAGGCCGTTTAGGCCGTTTCTCAAGGGCTGTTACATGGAAGATGGAGTGATCTGGTTTTCTCCTGCTCTGGAGGGCAGGACTCGAACCCATGGCTTCAAGTTACAAGGAAGGAGATTCCTACTAAACATCGGGAAGAACTTTCTAATTGTAAGGCGTAGTTCAACAGTGGAGCAAACCCCCTTGGAAGGTTGTGGACTCTCCCTCTTTAAAAACATTTGGATGGCCATCTGTTTTGGGAGCTTTAGCTAAGATCCCTGCGTTACAGTGGGTTGAACTAGATTACCTCTGGGGATCCCTTCCAACTGTACAGTTCTAAGATTCTATTATTCAGTCTGGATCTGTGACCAGCCCAGTCTCTGTTCAAGACCTAGAGTGATCAATCAGACCTCTGTTCTTAGATCTTAGAATCTCTAGAATTGGAAGGGTTCTGGAGGGTCATCTAGTCCAACCCCTCATAGTGCTGGGCCCTTTCCAACTCTACAATTCGATGATTCTGTGATTATACTTGCAAAATTCACACGTGGTCCCTTTCTTGCAAAAGTGCATATATAGTCTGTTGGAAATGTAAAGAAAAAGAAGGTACCTTTTTTCATATGTGGTGGATGTGTCCCAAGGTGAAAGACTTCTGGGAAAAGATTTATAAGGAGTTGAAAAAAATGTTGAAATATACATTTATTAAGAAACCAGAAGCCTTTCTACTTGGAATACTAGGACTGGAATTGCTCAAAAAGGATGTTAGACTGTTTTTGTATGCCACTACAGCGGCAAGACTTTTATTAGCTAAAAATTGGAAATCGCAAGAAATACCAACAATAGAAGAGTGGCAGATGAAGATGTTGGACTTTTTGGAGCTGGCCAACCTGACTGGAAGAATCCGCGCCCAGAAAGAAGAGGATATACAAGAGGATTGGCAGAAATTTAAAGAATATTTAGCTAAATATTGTGATATAAGATAAATAGAAAATTCTTGGAAGTAATAAATAGGCTTAGGGGTAGAATAAGAATACGTGGTAGTAAATATTAAGGATTAGAATATAAATAAAGGAGAAGAGGTTAGTTAATGAAAGGAATCAACATAATTAGAAATATGAATTTGGAGAACTGTTATATAGGTGATATAATGAAATTCAGTCAGAGGGGATTCGAGGAAGTCAGTTATCAATGTAATGAGAATTAGGTATTTGAAGAAATAATTTTTCTTTGTGTTTAATTTTATTGTAGTGTAGTGTGTTTTTCTTTGTTGTGTGTTTTGTTATGTCATTTTGTGATAAATGTGGAAAATCAATTAAAAAAATTGGGGGGGGGAAGTGCATATACAAGTCATACCTTGGCTTACGAACGTTGTGAGTTGCACGTTTTCGGGTTGCAGACTGCAGAAGTACTGGAACAGGTTACTTCCGGGTTTCGGCGCTTGCGCATGCGCAGAGGCACAAAATAACATCACGTGCATGTGCAGAAGCACCGAATTGCATCACACGTGTGTGCAGACTTGGCGCTTCAGGCTGCGAACCCTGCCGGTTGCAAATGAGCCTCTTGCACAGATCACGTTCACAACCCAAGTATGACTGTATCAGGAAAAATGTGTGCAAAAATGTTTGTGAATTTTCATGAACGTTTTCAGGTGGGTGGTTGCAAACGGATGTGGAAATGGGGTGAACTGAATTATACAATGGGGAAAATGAGAGATGGGGAGAAACTGAAATTGACAGATACCCCCATTCTCAACCCATCCATCTAGACCCACGGGGCTTAGCACTGCTCCATTTGCAAAAAAAAAAAAAAAAAGGTTTTCCCCTCAAAGACAACAGGGAACTGTCCAGCAAAAGCAGCTCCTGAAGAAGCAGAGGTTGGCACATCTGCTGATTCTTGCTGGTTTCCTCCTAGCAATGTGATTCTCTAGAGCAACGGTTCTCAACCTGTGGGTCCCCAGATGTTGTTGGACTACAACTCCCATCACTCCTAGAAGGCCAGAGCTCAGGGATGATGGGAGTTGTAGTCCAACAACATCTGGGGACCCACAGGTTGAGAACCGCTGATCTAGAGCATGGGTAGGCAACCTAAGGACCGGGGGCCAGATGCGGCCCAATAGCCTTCTCGATCCAGCCGGTGTATGGTCCGGGAATCAGTGTGTTTTTACATGTGTAGAATGTGTGCTTCTATTTAAAATGCATCTCTGGGTGATTAGTGGGGCATAGGAATTTGTTCATTTTTTTCTTCAAAATATAGTCCGGCCCTCCACATGGTCTGAGGGATGGTGGACCGGCCCACGGCTGAAAAAGGTTGCCGACCCCTGCTCTTGAGCAACCGGGACATGTGGGGAAGAATTTCCTTCCTCCTGGTGGCCAGGTCCATTGCTGTATGGTACAGGTACTGTAAAGGTAAAGGTAAAGGGACCCCTGACCGTTAGGTCCAGTCGCGGACGACTCTGGGGTTGCAGCACTCATCTCGCTTTACTGGCCGAGGAAGCCGGCGTACAGCTTCTGGGTCATGTGGCCAGCATGACTAAGCCGCTTCTGGCGAACCAGAGCAGCGCACGGAAACGCCGTTTACCTTCCCGCCACAGAGATACCTATTTATCTACTTGCACTTTGACGTGCTATCAAACTGCTAGGTTGGCAGGAGCTGGGACTGAGGAACGGGAGCTCACCCCGTCGCAGGGATTCGAACCTCCGACCTTCTGATCGGCAAGCCCTAGGCTCTGTGGTTTAACCCACAGCGCCATCTACATCCCAATGAGGAGGTGATAGCTATCTTCAAATATCACAAGGGCTGTCCCGTGGAAGATGGAGCAAGCCTGAACCAATGGATTCATGCGGCAAGAGATTCCGACTAAACATCAGGAACAGTTTTCTGATGGTGAGAGCTCTTCTAAAATGCTGTGCTTGTCATCAGCTCCCAAGCCAACCCTCCGCTGACCTCCCAAGATCTCTGTTTCTCCTGATTCAGCAAGAGCCTCTCTGACGCAGATGGCACTCTGACGTGGCACAACCGGCAGCAGCTTCTCCCCGAGCCCCAGAAACACAAATCTCCTTGAACTGAGAGAGACATCCAGGCCTGGAAGCCAGCTCAGAAGTTTGCTGAAAACAGTTAGTGACCCGAAGCATGGCGAGTTGAACAGAGCGTTAAAATAGAAGAGGCTGCCATGTAGACCGACTGCTAATTGGGCTCAAGGAAAAGGTTTCAGGGGGGAAATGTGCCCACATTTCCCTGGGCAGTTTGAGAATGTGGGGGGGGGGAGAGAGGCTGCTGCACCCCCAGGAAGGATCTGGGTCACAGCTGTGAGGAATCTGACCCCTGAGCAAAGTGCATCTCTGATTCTGATGCTGCTGGTGCAGCCATCACTCTTTGCAAATTGCAGGCGCCCAGGACAGAAGCATGAGTGTGAACCTGTGGGATGTGAAACACAAGAGCAGTCAAGTACAACATCCCTAGAGTGGACATAAAAGGGGGTGTCTGGACCAACCAGTCAGAACTTCCTGTTTCTCCTATGCTGAGAAAGACTTCCTCTGCATGTGACTAGAGGTGGGTGTGACCTCACCTGCCCAGGTAACGAAAGAGCAGGACTGGTCAGCCATATCTCTCTCTCTAACCACATTCGTCAAAGAAGCAACATCTGCTTAGCCTAAGATGCTCACTAGCCAAGAAAGGAAAAGGGAACTGTTTCCTTATGAGATAGTTTCCAGGTGTATATTACTTTTCTAACTTAAGTCTGCCTTCTGGGATCCAATTGTGAACAGAATGTGAGTAAACTCTTTTTATACTTTTATAGAAGACTGTGTCATGTCTATCTTTTTATGAGGGACTAAATGGGGAATTACCAACGAAACGTATTTTAGAGGCTTTAGCGAGCCTGAGCAAATGCATCCGCTGTAAGTTTAAAAATGTTACTCTGCTAAAGTGTAGAACTTGATAACACAAGTTGGAAAGGATATAATCAAACAAGATATCCTCTCTTGCATCCCTGAACATTCCCACAGAACCAGCATTGAAACGGCACAGGGTGAAAGCTAGATAAAGGTCTGGAATCTGCTCCCAGTGCCAGAATTCACTCATGGAACTGTTAAGTATAGTAATTGTAATTGTAAGTGCTTGCATGGATTACCATGTGTTTAAATTTGATTGAATTCTAAGCAGTTCTCTAGTAGTTCTTATGTGACTGGCTAATGTTGGTCACACAGGAGCTATCTAGCGAAGGAGAGACTCTGTATTATGTGAAGCAAGATGACTGTGTTTTAGAATCCACTGTGAACACTGCTAAGTTGAATAGAGTTGTGATGGCCTGGGAATCTGATTCAGAGGCTGAACCTGAGGAATCCCAGCCTGCACAGGAGTCCTCGCCTCCAGGGCCGGCTGAGCTGGGGCAGGGGCTTGAACCTGAAGGGCCCTCACCTGTGCTGGATCCTCAGGAGCAGACACCAGCTGAATCCGCTCTGGCTCCAGAGGTGATTGAGGACCCATTGCCTGCAGGTGCTCCTCTCCCAGCCCTGTCAGAGGAAGCTGAGGTTGCCCCTGGGTCCAGTAACCCTCCAGCCTCTCCTGAGCTACAGAGGCTCAGGGCAGAGAGGTGGAGGGAAAGAAGTTCCTGCAGGAGGAGGGCTCGCCTCCAGGCCAGGAGAGATGGGTCACCTGTGGGCCGGGACCGCCCTATGCCTCAGAGGAGATAAAGGCCAGTCAGCCCAGTCCTACGTTGCGGGAGCAACATCGTTGGTAACCTGTTCCTGCCAGCACCCTGTCCAGAGTTCTTGACCACGCCCGGCTCCTTGCCTGGGACCCCACTACGCCCTTGACGGACAGCCTCCATACCCTCAACCTAGGACCGGACTCAGACCATGCCGCATGGTAACTCCCCCCCCCCCCCCGGGACCAGCACAGGAGTGCTTCTTCTCGGCTTGAAAGAAAGAGAGCAAAGCCACGGAAGAAGGCAAAAGTGGAAATCTCTCCTAGGAGCTGCAAGGCATAGCCTACGTAATTGAGATACGGGAGATTGCTAAGCTCTGGAAAGAGAGGAAAATAGAGTTGTTTGGAAGCTGGAAGAAGGGACTGTAAACCATGTGACTGTAAATATTACATTTCAATTCATCTGTAACTAAGTTTCTGCAAGTTTTTGAAGGTTAAAGTCAGGACATTGGTTTAATTTCCAAAGAAGAGTGTCAGTCAGATATATAGATATGATTTGAGCTTCTTAGCTGCGATATCGCTGGTCTTACTTCAACAAGAACAAGGGAGGCAAGAGTGAAATACAGAGTGCCCCTGAGCATGTGTAGAACACGGGGTATTCATTTATTTAATACTGGGGAATCAGCAGACATTTATTCCATGCCAGAGCTGTACAAAACCAAGAGAAGCTTCAGGACAGAGAATAGAAAGTTCATCTTCACAAAGCACATATTTAAACTATGGAACTGAATGGCAGAAATGACATTTTCTTGGTGTGCTTTGCACATGGTGTTATCTTCAAGTGGCTTCCAACCTGCCTTGAGTCCCTGGGAAAGGCCAGGGTTGTAAAAAGAGGCTCCTTCTCTCTCCCAGACACACCCCTTCAAGCATCATATTGGCCTCCTGGTGGTCAATTCCTGGCTCCTCCAGAGTCCCACTCCAGCCCTCCAAACTTGGGTGGCTCTTTCTGGGTTGCTGCAGAGCAACAGAACAGCCTGAAACGGCATGCTTCGTTCCGTGGGAAAAGTCCACCGGGAAGAAGCAAGAACAGACCCTTCTCATTAGCAGATCTTCATGTCTGACAAAAGGAAAAACAAACAGTTTCCAAACTCATCGGGGACGCCTAGGAGCTGTGGCAGAAGCGGGGCCCAGAGGTTACTTTCTGGCTTTGTGGCAACTCAGAAGGCCGGCAGGCTCCTTGCTCCATTCTCAGGACCCCGCTGCCCCCCTGCCGCCTCCACCGCCCACCTCTCAGCCCCTCAGGACGCCCTCTGTTCCAGGCACATTCCTGGCACGCAGCTGTTCCCAGTTTCTCTGTCAAGGGACTAGGAGAAGTTATGACCCCACCACCCCAGCTGTGGAACACGTTCCAAAACAAGCACCGTACCCTTTGGTGGTAACGCACGGCCAGTTTCAGGCCTCTGGGAAGGCTAGCATCAGATGCAGTTGACGCTCTGAATGAATGGTTCCCAAAGCAGGCAGTCTTCTTCTTCCTCCTCTTCCTCCTCCTCCTCCTCCTCTTCCTCCTCTTCTTCCTCTTCTTCTGTGATTACTCATAGCCAAGTAAGATTGTCTTGCATAAACACAGTTTTAACAATGAGTCTGTGAAATATACTCAGAGTCGAGAGTGGATTTCATGCTCTTTATTCAGCTCATAGTGGTGAGGAGGAATGAATGAAAGTCCCCTCAAGGTATCTGCTTTATATACATTATTTGCACAATGGGCTGCACGTGATTGGCTAATTCCGGAATTCTCCTGTAGGCCAATCAGGTTGTGGATTCACTTCCACCTGGAGCTGGATTGGGTGGCTCCTGCAGACCAATCATACTGCTGCATTGTTCTAGGACCAATCAGACTGCTGCATTTTGGATCCTATTCAACTCAGTACATAACAGTCTGTAAGTGACAGTGGAAACCAATTCTGGATGCACACTTCATCCCACAGTGGGGACATTGTTTTCCGGGCGGGAGTTGATCATGGTGTGGATTTGCCAAGCGTGTCTTCCTCTTGGCACGCAAAGGTGTCATGGGCTTTGAAGACACTCGAACTCAGGACGCAAGGGAGAAACGTGCTAAGAGGAAGGCACGCTTGGCAAACCCTCACCATGTTCAGCTCCCATCCAGAAACCAATGTCCCCACTGTGGAAGGATGTGTGGATCCAGAATTGGCCTCCACAGTCACTTACAGACTCATTGTTCAAACCATGTTTATGGAAGACAATGTTACTCGGCTACGAGAGATCACTAAAGAAGAAGAAGAAGTGTGTTGAGCGGGTTTCCCTAGGGAGGTGCTAAGAAGCAAGATGGCAGCAGAGGACACTAGAGATAAGAAGAGCCAGCAAGAGCAGATTTGTGCCTTTGTTGTCTGCTGTGGCACTGCGTTCGGCTGTTAGAGGCTGAGTTGTTGGTGAGCACTCACTAACAACTGCACTCTCACAGTTTAAAAAAAGCTCCATAAGTGTGGAAGTCCCTCCACCCTAAAAAAAAGCTCCCCCTTAACCTGTAACTGTTCTTAACGTGAAGCACCACTTTAGCTAATGGGGGCCCCCTGCTGCCGCCGCACTGCCAGAGCACGATTTCTGTTCTCATCCTGAAGCAAAGTTCTTAACCCGAGGTACTATTTCTGGGTTAGCGGAGTCTGTAACCTGAAGCGTCTGTAACCTGAAGCGTCTGTAACCCGAGGTACCACTGTAGTTGTTTATCTCTTTGACATCTGATGGGAGGGCGTTCCACAGGGCGGGTGCCACCACCGAGAAGGCCCTCTGCCTGGGTCCCTGTAACCTCACTTCCGAGAAGGCCCTCAGCATTGGACCTCAGTGTCCGGGCAGAACGATGGAGGTGGAGACTCTGGGTCATCTAGTCCAACCCCCTGCAATGTAGGAAGAAGAAGAAGAAGAAGAGTTTGGATTTGATATCCCGCCTTTCACTCCCTTTAAGGAGTCTCAAAGCAGCTGACATTCTCCTTTCCCTTCCTCCCCCACAACAAACACTCTGTGAGGTGAGTGGGGCTGAGAGACTTCAGAGAAGTGTGACTGGCCCAAGGTCACCCAGCAGCTGCATGTGGAGGAGCGGGGAAGCGAACCCGGTTCACCAGATTACGAGACTACCGCTCTTAACCACTACACCACACTGGAATCTCAGCTAAAGCATTCGTGACAGATGCAGCAGCGGAAAACAAGCTTTCTCCATCATCCACGGAACAGCCATTTAGATATTTGAAGATGGCTGTCATACCACTTCTCTGTCTCCTCTTCTCCAGATCTCCATGCGCGTCTGGAGCATGGAAAAATGGCCTAGTTCTGCAGATGGAGAGAGGGCGAAAGTGATGTAATTCCTCACCCCATTGGAAGAGAAAGATATGTGGATGGACACCAGGATAGAGATATCCCATCTCATTCTCATGTGGAATGTGGGCAAAACAGTTTCCATAAGAGCTGGGATTCCTTTAAAAATATATAAAGCATTCAAACAGCATAATTTGACCATTGGATTCCAATTTTGATGTTGAAATTTTGAAAGCAAAATGTGACATAGGAACTGGAGAGGTTCCCCTTCCCCTGTTCACATAATTTGATTTAATGACTGGTTTGCAGAACGGTGAGCCTGGTTTTCAGATAAAGAAGTAAATAAATAAAAACTTAAAATCGAATTTAGATGAAAATACAGAACTGAAATGACAACCGAAAATAGACAAGTAATAAACACAATAAAGCACAAAGGAAACATTACCTTTCAAGTACCAGGGACACGGTGGAATGATGCAGAGCGAAGGCACATAGGAAGACAAGAAAACGTTGGAAGGAAGGTCATCCAAAATTCATCTGGGGCTGTTGAAGAAAAGGCCCTGCTAGTTTGGGGAAATAAATCTGGACTCCACAACCATTTGAATCTGCTGCATCAGCTGACCTTAAATGTTGAGGCAATTCACAATAATATTTGGGAATGGATTAAATTCAACTGAATAATTGAATATAATTAATAATATGAAACTGATTAGGAGACATTGCAAGATTTGCAGAGCAGCGATTGGATACTGGGAAACTCTGACTGTTACTTCACATCTTTGAAGTGTGTAATTTATTCATACATTCACTTAGAAAAATGTATAGACCATTTCCATCATAAAAATCTCTATGTGGAGTACACAAAAAGGGAATTATGAACAAAACATGGATAAAATCAGCAACACTTGAAAAGCAAAAATTTGCAAAGTAATTATATCAAGAAAACTGTTAGTAGACATCTGGGATTATAAAAAAAAAAATTGCATTACATATATGGCACGATTTCTTCCTCCTCTCTCTGATGCAGGATATTGCCTTTTCTTTTCACATTTGCTTATATGCTAAAGCTTTGCAGTAGAGAAACCTATATGCTGCTGCATGTCTGCTGGCAAGATCCTGCTCAGTGTTGGTTGCTACCGGGAGGAAGCATTGCATGTCAAACGTTGACGTTGAATATCAAATATTGGCCAAATATCCAGCCATTTGGAAAATGCTTGCCATCAGGGTTTGCAGAGGGAGCGTTTGAAGAACAAATTTCAACCAACATGCTGCCATCTGCCTTATTGCGGGGCAGATTCGAGGGTAAACCATACGTGGAACGAGTCTGCCCCTGTGGCTTGATGGAGGTAGAAACTGTCTCTCATGTCTTGCTACGCTGCCGTTTCTACGGGGATCGACGCTCGGTATTTATCACTCCCGTTATACAAAAATCTCCAAATGGGTCCAAACTTCAATGTCTAAAACTCCTGGTAGAGGACAAGGATCTAGAGATCATGCTAAGAGTGGCCAAATTCTGTGTGACTGCCATAAAACCTAGGGAACAAGCTGTACTACCAAAATGATTAGGGTTTTAAATGAAAATTTTAGGTTTTATTTTAGTGATCCAAGATTTTAACTGCCTCTATATCTGTATTGTCTCTGTTATACCCAATTGCAATTCAATGTATTCCTGTGGTGTTTTATGATTTTCCTGATACTATAAGTGAGCCGGAACTGGTCTGTGACCGTAATAATAAAATTCAATTCAACCAATTTCAGCATACAGGACTCTGCTATCCTACTCAGAGAAGTGGGTCTGTTTCCCAGCAATCCTGAGCTTCAGCAATAACCCACAAAAGCAGCACATCTCAGATGTCTAGAAAGGGAGAGAGGTTCAAAGAACAGAGGGAGACAGCTGATCTTGAATTCAGACTTTATTTTGTTTCTAAAATGAAAGTAAAAGAGCAGTACAAATATGCTTTGGCATGAGAAAAAGAGAAGATTTGTCCAGGAGCATTTTATTCCACCCCCCCACCCCCCAACTCTTTATTTTTCTATGGGTGAAAAAAACCCCAGCTAAGAATAAAATTCTCCCCAATTGCTCGGAAGCAAATTTCCCCCCTGCAATACTTTTGCAAAGAGATCATGTCTACGTCGATATGGTGTGTACATAGCGTCATTTATAATAAATAGCTCTTCTTTAAAATCCCATATCTAACATTATATACAATGTTGTCAAGTATTAGAAATTGGGGGAGGGGGTTAATTGTTCTTCGCCTGTGAAAAAAATAGCAAAATGCAGGGTCACCTTTGCAACTTTGCAAGCCGAAACACCGGCTTGATCCATTTCCCCCGTGACCTTTGAATTCTGCCCCCAACCCCCAAAATACCCTAATAGTCCAAGTGGGCTGGCCCATAAAATGAACAGGAAGAGGAAGGGAATATTGCCGCAGGGCTCAGTCCTAGTCTTGAGTGTCTCCCCAGCCTGATTCCCAGCATCTTGCTGCATCGGTTACGCAGCTGCAGCATAGAATGATAGGACTGCAGAGTTGGAAGGGAACCCTGAAGGTCATCCAGCCCAACCCCGATTTGCAATGCATCTCGCGCTTAGGTTAGTTAGGCTGAGATTTCTTTCCCCCCAGACTTGACCCACCGCCTTTGGTGCGCAGCGTTAGCCGGGAAAGGAAAGCAGAGCGGCTCTTTGGCAAAGCAGAGGCATAGCAATGGGCAGGAGCAGCGTGCCAGTGCCAGCGCAGGAGGCTACGGGTTCGAGTTCCGACCAGGGACACGTCTGGAGGCTTCACCTTTTTGCGTTTGGCAGACTTCATTCTTTCACAGCAGAGTCTTGCAACAGAGTAGAAGGCCAGCTTTTTGCGTTTTGAATTTCTGGATTTATTTTGCAACAAAGCATTTCCCTTTGATCGGTGTTTTGGGATCGGTTTGCCCATCAGAGCAATGGGGCAATGTGAAAAAACAGCTGGCACCTCCCTTTGGCTTGCTGAGTGGCCTTTGCACTCCCAGTTGCATGTCAGCCAGGGATTCTTTCGCTGAGGTCCCTGCATTGCAGGGGTTAGACTGGATGATCCTTGAGGGTCCCTCCCAACATTACGATTCAATGATTCTGTCTACCCTCTTCCCACTCCAGTTGCACCATAAACCACTCACCCAGTCTCAATGATTTCTCCCAGCTGGTTGTGGAAGAATCACTGCAGCTCTTAAGCTGTAAGAATTATAGAACTGTTGAGTTGGGGGTGGGGCTACCAAGGGTCATCTAGCCTGACCCCTTTGCCATGCAGGAATCTCAGCTAATGCACACTTCCTTGTTCACACGTACATTTCCTCCACTCTTTCCAGGCATGGCTCACTCTTTATGTGGGATGTGACACACAAGAGCAGTCAAGTACAACATTCCTAGAGTGAACATGTCTACACATGGGGAGGAATGTTTATCCAGCCAGCAGGTAAACTTCCTGTTTCCTTCTGGGCTGGGACAGACTTCCTCTGCATGGGACTAGAGGTGGGCGTGGCCTCACCTGTGCAGGTAACAACAAAAGCACAGGGCAGGGCAGCCATCTCTCTCTCTTTGACTACATGCATCGAAGAAGCAACATCTGCTTAGCCAAAGATGCCCTCTTGGCCTCCAGCCAAGAGAGGACAAAGGGACTGTCTCCTTATGAGATAGTTTCCAGGGGTATGTTACTTTTCTAAGCTAAGTCTGCCTTCTGGGATCCGACTGTGAACAGAATGTGAGTGAGTAAACTCTTTTTATACTTTTATAGAAGACTGTGTTGTGTCTTATCTTTTATGAGGGAATACGGGGGAAATACCAGAACAGTTATTATAGAGGCTTTAGCGAGCCTGAGCAAACGCATCCGCTGTGAGTTTAAAAAGGGGAATGTTACTCTGCTAAACTGTGAACTTGTTAACAAAAGTTGGAAAGGCTATAATCAAACAATATATGCTCTCCTGCATCCCTGAACATTCCCACACTTTAAACCTCAATGTCCGAGCACTGCCCTTCCCGCCCCCCACCGGAAACTCGATCTCTAAAGCTGAATCGGAACAAACAGCAATGCGCAGGAAACCTGAATTGACGTTAGCTCTGATAATGCACTCAAGAGTGGTTTTTCGTGGGGGGAAAGATGGAGCTTTAAAGCACAGAGCTGTGTCAGGAAAGAGCTGGGTGAAAGGTGCGTGTGGCCAAGCCCTCCTAAACTGTGCTCCACAGCTTTCAAATGCCACTCTCATTCATTGCTTCTGGGTGTTGTGGCTGATTATTATCATTTTTCTGGTTTCTATCTTTGTTCCCCTGTCAGCAGTGAAGCCCTGTGGAATTCCCCTGCAGTCGAGGAATTCAGCAAAAGTCCCTGATTTCGAAGCAGGACAGGGAAATAACTCTAAAAACACATTTTTTTTCATAGACAGCAGCCTGCCCGGCTAATTCGTTGCAGCAGAATCGCTTCTGATAGCTCAAGGAACCAGACCGTGAACCCAGATCCTTTGATAAGGGGGAGGTCTTATTATTCTGCGATAACAACCCTGCAAGTTGCTTCCATCTCGGAAAAATTCGGAGGCTCTGAGTTTAAGACTGGGGGTAACTAGGGGCTCTTGATCTCGTCTCGCACCAAGTGAGGAAACTGTGCCCATTTCCTTGGATGTGCAAAGGCGGGTGGAATTTAGGATTTCCCCGGAAACAAGCAGTGGATCAAGAATAAGGAGCTTGGATGGAAATAATCTGGGGTTCGCTGCACCCACATTATTGTGTGTGTGTGTGTGTGTGTGTGTGTCCTGCTGTCTGAACATGGAGAACCTCCAACTACTGCAAAATGACCCCGGCTTGGGTCATTCGTGTTGCACGTAACTCAATGTTAAGTCCTGTTGAGCTCAATAGGACTTAGAAGCATAGAGTTGCAGAGTTGCAAGGGACCCCCAAGGCTCACCTAGTCGAACCCGTGCAACGCAGGGATTGGGGCTTGTAAATTGAGACTCATTTCTCCCTGCGCAGCTCAGGTGTGTGTGACTAATTGCCTCTAGGGTGTGGGATGTGATATATAAGGAGCAGTCAAGTACAACATTCCTCGTTTTCCTAGAGTGGACATGCAGGGGGATGTTTGGTCCAGCCAGTTGAATACTTCCTGTTTCCTCCTGGCTGGAGCATCCTTCCTTTGCGTGTGACTGAATGTGGGTGTGACCTTACCTGTCCAGGTAACACAAAAGGATAGGACACGCAGCACACTCTCTCTTTGACGCCATGCATCGTTGGATCAGCTTTTTAGCTAGAAATGCTCTGTTGGCTTCCAGCCAACAGAGGACACTGGGATTATCCCCATATGGGGTACATCCACATGTACATATTTGTAACTAAGTCTGCCTTCAGGGATCCAACTGTGAACAGAATGTGAGTAAACTACTTTACACAAGATTGTGGCGTGTTTATTCTTTTAAGAGGGATATAAGGGAACTTACCAGGAACCTAACAGTGAGATGCTCACACAAGCCTGCAACCAGCTACCCGCTGTGCGTTTGGAAAGGGGAAAGTGAAGCTCTGCTAAGTTATAGAACTTGCTAGCACAAGTTAGGAAGGATATTAATAAACAATATATCCTCTCCTGCCTCCCTGAATATTTCCACGAAGCGAACCATAGTTATCAACACACATTTGAGGTTCACATACTATATTGCAGGGTTACAGGTATAACCATAAAATTGGTTGCAAGGGAGCCTCAAAGGTCATCCAGCCCAACCCCCTGAGATGCAGGAATCGCAGCAAACTGATGGTATTCAGGATAATTTTATAATACGACTTTTCTTGTGGTTGTGCTGTTTAGCCTATTTGTTAAGCTGTTTCGTTAACAGTGCTTTATCGAAGGAGGTTGTTTTACCGATGATTTGTTAATTATTTTACATGATTTATGTTGTGATTGCGGTGTTCTGCTATGGTATTATTTATTGTACGTAAGCCGCTTTGTGACTCGGGTGAGTTAAAAGCGGCATACAAATTTAAAAATGAAATGAAATGGATGAAAGTGCATCAGGGGAGCCTTGCTGGAACAGAACAAAAAACTCATCTTGCCTCCTGCAGACAAACAGATATTCCCAGGCATCAATCAGGGATTTTCCAAGGGGATGGGGGCAAAGGAAAACACAGAAAGAGAGAGAGCAAGTTAACAGTCCCCAAAAAATTAGAAAAGCACCTGTACGTTGTGCCTCCTATCTCAGGTTCTACAAAGGCTAGAAACTTATTCTTGATTTTTTGAATGAAAAATGGGGATCTGGAGATTATGGTTCATATGGAGGGGGTGGGAACTGCCCTCTTTGTCGCCCTGGGGGCACCCATATTTTCAGGGTCTCATGAAGAGGGGTATTCCTGAGGGATTAGAACAGGCTTCCTCAACCTCGGCTCTCCAGGTGGTTTGGGACTACAACTCCCATGATCCCTAGCTAGCAGGACCAGTGGTCAGGGATGATGGGAATTGTAGTCTCAAAACATCTGGAGGGCCGAGGTTGAGGCAGCCTGGATTACAACCGCAGAATCGTTGAATTGTGGGGCTGGAAGAGACTTCTATGGGAGTTGTTCACACAACACATAGATTCAAAGTCACCCAGGTACGTGTTGCCGGGTGCATGCAGTTCTCTGTTGTGAAATGTTGCCTTAAAAAGGCAAGGAATTAATGAGGAATGCCGGGAAGAACACAGATAGGCGAAAATGCTATATGACTACAGCTCCCATAATCCCCAGCGGCTGGCCGGGAGTGATCGGAACTCTAGACCGGCATTATCAGGAGAGCAGCGTGTTGGTTCAAAGGCCAGGGACACAGGAGGCGCGCAAGACCTCCCTGCCATGTTTCAGTTTCAGTAAATGCCATCTTTGAGGTCCTGAGCCAGGGCTTCACTGTGTTCCCAATGCTGAATCTGAATTGCGAAAGAAGTGCATCTGAGCATGTGCAGAGCGCCTGCCCGGAACTCGTCCCTGGAACCCTGGACAGCCACTGCTAGGCAGCATGAGGGCTCCTGTGCTGGGCTGAACCCTGGCTTGTCTCAATACCAGCTTCCTGACTTCCTGGGATCCTGCAACCCAGACTTTGCTCCTCTTGGATCAGGGTTTCCATGGACAATTGATCCTCCGCTTGAGAAACTGTGGCTCATTGAAGCCAACCGGCAGATATTGCTTTCTCGCCTCCCTTCTTACTCCCAGGTAATGAAATGCGTGAGGGAAGATCTCATTCGCTCCGTGCCTCCCCTCCCCGTTAAGCCACTATTGCTTAACGACGCGGAATGGGCATGATTGACAGCGGCGAGAGCAATATGCTCGCTTAATGCTTCCTGGCCTAATTCTGCCTCCTAAGAGGCCTGTACAGCTTTGCCAAAATGGACGGATCAGAAAAGGGGTTTTTATCGAGCGGGGCCGTGAATTGCACACATGCACACACGCATGCTGAAAGATGCATTTCTCCTTCCGAAAAGAGCCCAGGGAACGTTTCTCCTCCATCGACCCATCCATCTTCCCCCTCCACGCTTTGCCACTCTGGGACCAGCCACAGGGCACAGGGCGGCATCCCAGAGGGTTCGTCTGCAACCCAGCCGGCCTCGACTTCCTCCTTTGCCTACGTGACGCTTCGCGGGTTGCCTCTGCCGCCGCGGCCGGGGTCACATGGGCAGAAATATAAAAAGCTTTCGCCTAAGACCGTCTTAGCCTAATTTGCTCGCTGGTGCGTGAGCCTGTTTAACTTGGGAAGCAGAGCTGGACTGTGATTCTCTCTCTCTCCCCCCCCTCTCTCTGCTTTCCTTGCGATTCCCTCCGCTGCACCACACACAGAGTGCTCTGCACACCGATGTTCAGCAAATGTGCAGAAGGAGAAGCAACGGATGCTCGGGAGAAAGTTAATGCTCTTAGCTCCAGAGCAGGCCACGGATGGAGGGCGAGGTCAGTAGAACTTGCCCCAGGAAGGGAGAGAATGGAGACAGGGGTTCTCCACCACCACCATCACTCAGAAAGAACAGCGGCCTCTAGGGCCAGCCCCAAACATTGCGCTGCCCAAAGGGAGTGGCAAGATGGCGTCCGCTCCCGGACTGACCTAGGACGTTGGAGATGGAAGAGAAGTGCCAGGACCCCTCCTCCTTTGCAACCCCTCGTCCACTGCCACAGCTTCCACCATCTGAAACAACGACAGTGGTACCTTGGTTCTCAAACGGAATTCGTTCCGGAAGTCTGTTCGACTTCTGAAAACGTTCAACAGCCAAGGTGTGGCTTCTGATTGGCTGCAGGAGCTTCCTGCACTCCATCGGAAGCCATGTCGAAGGTTCGGCTTCCCAAAAATGTTCACAAACCAGAACACTCACTTCCGGGTTTGCGGCGTTTGGGAGCCAAACCGGACAAGTACAAGACGTTTGACAACCAAGGTACGACTGTAATATAAGATGGGGAACACATCCTGCGCAACTGTCCTGTTTTAAGTGGGACATTCTGAATCTACAGAAGTAGCTTCTGATCCCAACCTCTAAAATAGATGTCCTATTTTAGCTCCAGTGCTCTGGCCGCCCCAGAGTGTTGGGCCAAAAGCCACACTTTTGGGGTCCCACACTGTGGCAGCGCAAGTCTGTTGGCTCACACCAGAGGCTGGCATCAACTCTACAGTTCTATGATTCTAAGAACCAGAGGCCAAACTGGTGTGGAATCATGGAGAACTGAACTGGAAAAGATGAGAAACCAAAATGGGCAGATCGGATGCTTCTCTGATCTGAGTTGGCAGAGGGAGGGGGCCACTGGTCTGGCTGACCCCACAACGTTCTAGCATGCCCCCAGCGGCTTTGCAGGTTTGTTCCAAGGCCATTGGCCAACATCAATGGCGGAGATGTGGCTGGTTTTCTAATAGGAGCAACTGGCTGGTGGGGTCAATGGACTTCTCACTGGCTCATTTTTGCCTGCTAAATACCCCTCTTTTGTATGGCTACTGCATTTTTGCAGGGAAACAGCCGTTCCTAGAAAAGTGGGAATCTCTTGGCTGCAGGGGTGATGGATCGGAGCTTGCCCCCACAAATCAGGATGTTGGTGGCATGATCCTGTGCTGTGCCTAAAGAAAAGAGCAACGCAACCGCCCTCCAAAACAGAGACGGATTTGAGAGGAAGCTGTAGGGGCTGAGGGCAAAAAAGAGGGAGGGGTGGGTCAAGACTGGGGAGATATGGGGCACAGCTCTGAGCCCCGTGGAGCAGGACGTGGGTGTTTCACGGGCTTCATGTACTCTTGCATAAAAGGTCTTGTATAAAGCTGCAAGGAGGGGCGAGTTCATCCGCGTTGCGGAAAACACACAAGCCCAGAGGTGCGCGACCCAGGAGCTGCTTTGCATGGCCTTGTCCCCTGGAGTGGAGATCGCCCCGAATGAACAGGACGCAGCACATCAATGGCCGCCTTTGGCCACCCAAGCGCCAACACGCACCATTCGTAACTGAAGACATTTGCACACTTAGGGTGGGAGTTCGCTGCCCCATATTTGATGCACAAACCCCTCCTTACAGGGGAGAAAGGAGCTAACTCACCCCTAAAATGAAGGGAATGAAATGAATGGCGTGGGGTGACCCAGAACTTAATTTCCCCCCATTTATTGGCCAGGGGTGAGGAGAGATGCTATGTCCTTCCATCAGTCTACACAGAGGTATAAATCACACTCAGCCAGGAGATCCGCCGCTGCCACCCCACTTTATCCCATACCCCACTCCCAGGGGGGGACACCCCGATTTTCAAGTTTCACATTTTTGCGGAGCTGCTGCAACTGGGAGCATTCAGTAGTGTGGCCGGCGAGACTCCCTTCCAGGGAAGAATGGGCTCGAAGCAGCTGACCCCTCTGGAGCAGCTTGACCTCCATATCTCACCCCCCTTTCTGCAGCTGAGCCCCCTCGGAGCTCTCCATGACTCGGTTTCCCCGTGACCCAGGGAGCCAACCCATCTCTTGGTCTGTCCTCCTAGGCTCACACCCACGATGCCCGGCCCAGCTGTCGACTCTTCCCTTCCCTTTAGATTGTCACCTGTAGGAATTTTCGGTTACGGTGGGCACCGTTCCTTCCCTTCCTGGGGTCTCTGCGTGCCTATCTCCCCACCCCATGCCCACCGCTCTCCTCCTCCACTTCCTCTGCCATTTAGGACAGTCCCGGAGAGGGTCTCGCCAGCCTTCAGACCGAGCTACGCCGCTTCATGAGTCCCTGGAAGGCGGAGAGGCTGTGCAGGCCCGTGGAGACAGAACTGATGGCCGATCGCTGGGCGTTGCAGAAGCACCGGTTGGGCGGCGTCTCGGGGTACCGCCCCGGAGACGAGTGGCTCTGTTCCATGCAGGTGTCCGAGGTGGAGAGGTCCCTGGGGATGATCATGGGAATGGAGTACTGCAGCTTCTCCCGGCTCTTGTACCAGAGGCAGGAGCACATGGACTGGAAGTGCAAGACCTCGGCATAGACGTTCCGGAGGCCCCCACGCCCCCCAGCCCCGCCACCCACCCCCACGCCACCCAGCGCGGCGGCCGTGGAGGACGCCGTGGTGTCCGTGGTGTGGACGCTGCTGGCTTGGCCGTTGCGGCTGAGCAGCGCCCGGTGCTCGGCGTCCCTCTTCTCGTCCTCGGCGTTCATGGTCATGAAGCGCAGCACCACCAGGTTGAGGAAGGCGCCGATCACGGTCAGGCCGGTGAGGATATAGATGAAGCTGAAGGCCACGTACTGGGGCTGAGTCTGCAGGGCCTGCTCCTTCTGCAGGGCCACATAGTCTCCGAAGCCGATGGTGGTGAGCGTGATGAAGCAGTAGTAGTAGGCCTGGAAGAAGGTCCAGTTTTCGTAGTAGGAGAAGGCGGCGGCCCCGATGCAGAGGGTGCTGATGCAGGAGAAGAAGCCGATGGTCACCATGTTGGCCATCGAGACCTCCGGCCGCCTCATCCCAAGGCACTTCTTGATGCGGTGCAGGAGGTACCTCACCAGCGTGTTAATCCTCTCCCCGAGGCTCTGGAACATGACCAGGGTGAGCGGGATCCCCAGCAGGGCGTAGAACATGCAGAAGACCTTCCCGCCATCAGTGCTCGGGGCCGCGTGGCCGTACCCTGCGGAACAAAGACACAAAGCAGAGGCAAGCCCGGTCAGTAGAGCCTCGCGGGTTACAGGGACCGGTCGCTGGCGGGGAGGAAGGTGGAGAGAAGGGCCTCCCACCTCCTCGTCTGGGCTCGGCAGGCAGGCGTGCTGGGAGTTGCCTCCTCCTCCTCGTCCAAAATGGCAGCCGGAGAGAAGGGAGGGGAGTCAAGATGGGCGCCGCTCTGGCCTGCAAACTCGGTGGTGGTGTGTCTGGGCCACGGTCCTCCTCTTCCGGTCCATGTGCTCCTGCTTCTGGTACAAGAGCCCGGAGAAGCCACAAGGCTCCATCGCCATGATGATGTTGCTGCCACCCCCGATGTCGCCACCCCATCCCTTCAGCCTGGGCATGCAGCAGAGCCACACCACCAAGTCTGCAGGCAGGAGCAGCGCCCACTCAAGCAAAGCGAGGGGGCAAAGGGGGGGATGGGGGGTCAGGGACGTGGGGGGTCGGCCTTGTCGTAGGACTCACCGTATGGGGCATGGAGGGCTGTGTGGGGAGGAGAAAGGGATGGGCAAACGGAAACTTGGAAGGGTGGAGGGGGGAATCGGAGGGGAACAAAGTCACGGAGTGTGGTGTGGCTGTGCAAAGTGCCCAAGGTGTGCTTCCTCCGCAGAATCACATATTTAGTTATTTATTGTTAAGTACAGTCATACCTCACGTTATACCGGCAACCTCCCAGGACTTTGCTGCCAAAATACTATCACAATTGTTATATGGATCCCAGATCTGCAGTTTTAAAAACCTTACTCGCTTAGAGGCATTTCAAACTAAGTTTTTCCGCTGCCTGCTGGGGATCCCCTCTTGCATATCCGTATGGAGGTTGGGCAAATTCCTATCAGTACTCGGATATGGATATTGAAGATCCATTATCGGCTAAAGCTTATTTTCTTCCCGGTTGGGCTGGCACCTTTAACCTTATTAGATACCTACCAATCCAGATGGAAAGCTACACTGCTGGAAAAGCTCAAAGGCTTGGGGATCCCACAGCAGACCCTGATAGCGACAGGCTTCGAGAAAGCTAGGACTACAATTCACCAGCGTATCTGGGACGTAGAACTACAATGCCACATGAGCGAAATGATTAAACATCCAGCAATAAGGGACCATGGGAGAGGTTTCTCTCCAGCTAACTATTTGTCAGGTCTTCAGGTACCCAAATACAGACGGTCTTTTACCCTCGCCAGATTTAACGTTCTCCCTTCTGCCTTACTTCAGGGCAGATTTGAGGGTAAACCATACACAGCACGGGTCTGTCCTTGTGGCTCGTTGGAAGTTGAAACTGCTTCACATGTACTATTACGTTGTTGTCTTTATGAGGATATACGTTTGACTTTTATTACACCTGTTTTGCAAAAGTCTAGGAAAGAATCGGAATACCATAGTCTAAAACTACTGCTAGAGGACAAGAAGCCCAAGACTACATTAAATGTAGCTAAATTCTGTGCGTCTGCAATCAATCGCAGGAAGCAAGTGGTATCCCATAATGTCCAATCCCCTAAATGTTAATTACAGGGGGCACGCTAACAATTAATTTTAATTTTTATATTTAAATTCTTGTTATTGCATATTGTCCCTTGTATTCCTGATATTTTTTTATGATCTGTGATATTGTGTGTGTTGAAGCTGGTCTATGACTGTATTAATAAATTCATTCATACCTCACGTTGCATCTGCTTCAGGTTGCGTTTGTTCGGGTTGTGGACCGCCGAAACACGTAAGTACCAGAACAGGTTACTTTCGGGTTTCGGCAGTCGCGCATGCGCAGAAGCGCCGAATTGCATCCCGTGTGTGTTGCGAACGTTTCGGGTTGCGAACGTGCATCCCGCACAGATTGCGTTCGCAACCCGAGCATCCACTGTACTCTTCACCTTAAAGTCCAACTGTCAGGGAGCTGACAAGGAGAGCAGGTCGTTCACAGATCAGGGAAAGACAGGGAACCACCAGCTAATTTACAATTAATTCGTGTGTTTTTTCCATTAAGGAAGCAGAATGGAGACTTCTCAGGGTTGATCCTGTCTACATGAAGCAGTTGCCCGGACTGGCTTGTAACGCCGTCGCCCCCTCCTCTCCTTATCCCTCTGAGTCCGGCACTTCACTCTGTCTACGCAACTCCCAAGGGACCCTCTCTGTGTCTGCCTGGCTCTCCGCTCTGCAACATGCATCAGACACCTTGTTCTGGGAGTGGAGGGGGCTTGCCGGCTGTCAGAAGAGAAGCTGTCAGGGTGGCTTTGTGGTGGAGCTGCCAGGTCAGATTCCTGTCTCTGCCTTGTGCTGGGCCACCTGCCTGTTTCCTCCTCTTTCTCCTTCTCCAAGATCCCAGCCTCCAGCACTTCTCAGCTCTTCCCCTCCTCTGGGGTGTGGGCCTAAACCGCTATTCCCACCGCTAGGATCCAGAATCCAAATTATCTCCCTCTGTGCTTTCCCTGGGTTGGTTCTTCCACCATTCCTCTTCATCCAGCCAGTGCCTGACACTAGGGCAGATTACAGCATTTAATACTACTACTACTACTACTACTACTACTACTAATAATAATAATAATAATAATTTATTATTTGTACCCCGCCCATCTGGCTGGGTTTCCCCAGCCACTCTGGGCTGCTTCCAACAAAGATTAAAAATACATCAAAATGTCACACATTAAAAACTTCCCTGAGCAGGGCCGCCTTCAGATGTCTTCTAAATGTCAGGTAGTTGTTTATCTCTTTGACATTACAAAACAACATTAAAAATAAACAGCAGCAACAACAACAACAACAAAGTATCCCGCCCATCTGGGCGACTCCCAACAGAATTAAAAGCACAATAAAACATTAAACATTAAAAACTTCCCTAAACAGATTTCTTCTAAGAGTCAGATAGTTGCTTATTTCCTTGACATCTGATGGGAGGTGTTCCGCAGGGCGGGCACCACCACCGAGAAGGCCCTCTGCCTGGTTCCCTGTAAGCTCACTTCTCACAGGGAGGGAACCGCCAGAAGGCCCTTGGTTAAGGTTACCAGACAACCCCATTTCCCCGGATTTACTAATCAGTCCCCTGACAAAATCCATCTATTTGGTAGGAAGTTGAAAAGCATCCCCGGATTCATTGGAAAAAATCTGGTAACCTTACCCTTGGCGCTGGACCTCAGTATCCTGGCTGAACAATTGGGATGGAGATGCTCCTTCGGGTATACTAGGCCAAGGCCGTTTAGGGCTTTCAAGGTCAGCACCAACACTTTGAATTGTGCCCAGAAACGTACTGGGAGCCAATGAATGTCTTTCAAGACTGGTGTTATGTGGTCTCAGCGGTCGCTCCAAGTCACCAGTCTAGCTGCCGCATTCTGGATTAATTGTAGTTTCCGGGTCACCTTCAAAGGTAGCCCCACGTAGAGCGCATGGCAGTAGTCCAAGCAGGAGATAACCAGAGCATGCACCACTCTAGCGAGACAGTCTGCGGGGAGGGAGGGTCTCATCCTGCGTACCAGATGGAGCTGGTAGACAGCTGTCCTGGACACAGAATGGACCTGTGCCTCCAGGGACAGCTGTGAGTCCAAAATGACTCCCAGGCTGCGTACCTGGTCCTTCAGGGGCACATTTACCCCATTCAGGACCAGGGAGTCCTCCACACCAGCCGGCCCCCTGTCAACCCAAAAATAGTACTTCTGTCTTGTCAGGATTCAGCCTCAATCTGTTGGCCGCCATCCATCCTCCAACCGCCTTTCGACAGCTGAAACAACTTTCGACCCTAAAAACAAGGTGGGTTCTAAGAACATACTACTCCAGTGTCAAGAGCAAAGAGGTGTTTCTTCCACAACCTTTAGAAGCCATACAACAAAGGTGCCATAGCTTAGGGGCCACCACTGAGAAGACCATATCCTGCTGGACCAGAGCCACCCCTGAGCCTCTGAGGATGGAGGAACTACAAAGAGAGCCCCCTCTGCTGATTTCAGCACCCATTGCAGGGAAGGAGGCAAACCTCTTGATATTTCACCTTCTGGTTCTCCGTCACAAAGTGTGGTTAATTTGCCAGCTGGGATGTACGGAACTGGAAAGCAAAAACTCTCGTTCCAGTTTCGGACAAAGGCTTTAAAGGTCAGGTTTTCCAGGGGGCTTGCATGACAGGTTACTGCCATTGGGGGTGGGGGCACAGTTTCTGCCCCCCCTTTCAATTTGGAAGACTGCTTGATGCTTGCACCCAAACAGAAATTTCAGGCAGTCGAATCTAGGAGTGGAGGAGAAATCCAATGCAGAACATGTTTAAAACCAGCTCTACCCAGTCCACACTTTCCAAGGCGATACGCAGATTGAGATTCAGACGTCCTTCAAAATTCGCACATAGCCGAATTTTGCAATGCAGTGCTCCAAGCAAGCAATAAATGCAAATATTACGGAAGCATGTGCATAAGAATGAAGATATTAGTGCAAATAACGTACCAAAAAAATAGGGGGAATGGCTTGCAGAAAATGAATCTGTGTTTATCAGGACAGATTTGCACTGAAATCCTGACAAATTGTCATTGGTAATCACAAATCGCCACCAGATGCAGAGGACTGTGTTTAAGACTGGGGGGGAATGAGAAAGTGAGAGATCAGGAATTGACAGGTCCTTCCATCCCTAGTTAAATCGGATACAAGAAATGACAATATCCATAAATCTCAGCAGCCATGGCTGTTACCGGGCAGGAGAAGCCAGGCCTTCGAGACAAACTAGACAGCTAGGTTGCTCCCCATTGCTGGCCCTTTGCAGTCCCGGATTTATGTGGGGGCCCCAAAAAAATCTAAAGGGGAAAAAACTGGATGTATATTTCCAAAATATAAGATGAAAAAACAAATGAAATAAAACCCACATACAGTAACAGTGTTTTGTGTTGTGTAGGCTCCTAGGATGTAAGTCATGGGCCCTGCCTGCCAGCCGCTCCCTCAACTATCCCTGGTTTGCTCCTTTCTATATATAGGGTCCCCACATTCTGCATGGACTGGTTGCAAGGCAACATGGGCAAATGGCTTGAGATACCTATGAGGTCCACAAATGACCATAGAGCATATATTCAACACAAAACAGAGACAATTTGTTGTTGGCAAAGGACAGCTGGACATAGAAAGGGCCCCATTCCCTTCAGGAGCTGAGGGCCACATCCAACCTCAATCCAGCCCTGGCCATTTGTAATGGGGAAGAGAGTCCCATGGACTGCAAGAAGATCAAACCGATCCATTCTGAAGGAAATCAGCCCTGAGTGCTCACTGGAAGGACAGATCCTGAAGCCGAGGCTCCAATATTTGGCCACCTCATGAGAAGAGAAGACTCCCTGGAAAAGACCCTGATGTTGGAAAAGATGGAGGGCACAAGGAGAAGGGGACGACAGAGGACGAGATGGTGGGATAGTGTTCTCGAAGCTACCAGCATGAGTTTGACCAAACTGCGGGAGGCAGTGGAAGACAGGAGGGCCTGGCATGCTCTGGTCCATGGGGCCACAAAGATTCGGACACGACTAAACAACTAAACAACAACAACAACTCAATTTACATTACTGCCTGCACACATAGCAGGCAGTGTGCATTAAGCAAGAGAGGTGAATATATAGGCTGCTATGGAATTCAAATAGGGACACAGGTGGCACTGTGGTCTAAACCACAGAGCCTAGGACTTGCTGATCAGAAGGTTGGCAGTTTGAATCCCCGTGACGGGGTGAGCTCCCGTTGCTCGGTTCCTGCTCCTGCCAACCTAGCAGTTCAAAAGCACGTCAAAGTGCAAGTAGATAAATAGGTACCGCCCTGGCGGGAAGGTAAATGGCGTTTCCGTTCGCTGCTCTGGTTCGCCAGAAGTGGCTTAGTCATGCTGGCCACATGACCCGGAAGCTGTACGCCGGCTCCCTCGGCCAATAAAGTGAGATGAGCGCCGCAACCCCAGAGTCGGCCACAACTGGACCTAACGGTCAGGGGTCCCTTTACCTTTATGGAATTCAAATAAGGAGATCAGACAAATTTATGGAAGACAGTAAGGCCGTCCATGAGTATGAAGGACAAAAGAGAAACAGTATGTAAATTTGCACGCCACCCAGCTTGCCCTTCTCAGAAGTAAGCTGCATTCAATTCAATTGGACCTCCTGGTGGCCAGGTCAGGATGTAGACTTGTAGGAGCTAATAATCATAAAATCATAGAGTTGGAAGGGACCCCAAGGGTCATCTAGTCCAACCCCCTGTGATGCAGGAATCTCAGCTAAAGCATCCATGACAGGTGGCCATCCAACCTCTGCTTAAAACCCTCCAAGGAAGGAGAGTCGAATATATCACTTGCCCGATAATAAATGTTGGAAATGTAAGGAGGTTGAAGGTACATTCTTTCACCTTTGGTGGACGTGCCCAAGGATTAAGGCTTTCTGGGAAATGATTTATAATGAAATGAAAAAGGTATTTAAATATACATTCCTGAAGAAACCAGAGGCCTTTCTCCTGGGCATGGTCGGCCAATTGGTGCCAAAGAAGGACAGAACTTTTTTTATGTACGCTACAACAGCAGCAAGAATACTTATTGCAAAGTATTGGAAGACACAAGATTTACCCACTTTGGAAGAATGGCAGATGAAGATGATGGACTATATGGGACTGGCAGAAATGACCGGCAGAATCCGCGACCAGGGAGAAGAGGCGGTGGAAGAAGATTGGAAGAAATTTAAAGACTATTTACAGAAATATTGCAAAATTAATGAATGTTAGAATGATGTTGGATAGAAATTAAGTGGTTTCCAGCTGTAATGCTTTAAGAATATGGAAGAAGGGTATAATTAGGTAAAAATAAATAAATAACTAAAATGGTGTTGGATTGGAAATAAGTGGTATTGGCAACAAAGTTAATAAGAATATGCAAAAACGAATTGATAATGGATGAAAATACTGAGTTATAAAATGTTAAGTTATAGAGATAAGATAAATGAAAGAGGGTAAGGATTTGCTGATTTGATTATTTAAATGGGAATACAAGAAGGGGAGGTGTGAGGAAGTCAAAGAAACAAGCAAATGAGTTTTATGTTATGAAAAATAATTGTTTTTAATTTTTCTTGTTTTTTTCTGTATGTTTTACTTATTTTTTATTTTTTTATTTTTATTATGTGTTTTTGTATATTTGTTTTTGTAAAATCTTAATAAATATTTCTTTAAAAAAGAGAGAGAGAGTCGACCCACTTTTGAGAGAGTCTGTTCCATAATCAAACAGCTCCTATTGTGAGAAAGTTCTTCCTACTGTTTAGTAGGAATCTCCTTTCTTGTCCCTTGAAGCCATGGGTTCAAGTCCTGCCCTCTGGAGCAGGAGGAAGCAAGCTTGCGCCATCTTGAATGTATCATTTCATCATCATCATCATCATCATTATTATTATTATTATTATTATTATTATTATTATTATTATTATTACCATCCCCATCTTTATTATTATTTATATTTTCGCAACTTCATTCAAGACAGGTAAGACAAGGGTCCCACAATTGGGCACACCCTTCATTCTATTCAAAAAGAAACAATCATTTGAATTTCATGATGCTTGAGGAAGCTCCCCAATAATTTTGCCGCTGCAAGCAGGGAGGTCACTGAAAGACGTTTCTAAATTTAATTTGCACGGAAGCGGCGGTTGATCTATGGGCTACTTTTCAAATGAGGCTGCATTTTAAATTGCATCTTCACCTGTATTTTAAATTGGTTCCCCCCCCCCCCATTATGTTTTTACTGAAATTTTATTGGTGTTAGCCACCCTGAGCCTGGCTCTGGCCGGGGAGGGCAGGGTATAAATAAAATAATAATAATAATATCAGCAAAGCCACGTGGAGCCTTAGCGAAGATTGAACTCCACGTCTCTCTACCTGCCGCCATGTACTTTTCCAGCCAGCTCTCATTTCTTGAATCACAACATTGTGTCTTCTCATTGTGGAGCTTTATGCTCTGACGTTTCAATTTAAAAGTTGGATGGATTTATTTTATGGGCGCTCCTATTTTAAGATTTGCGCAAGGGGGTTTTTTTTACACTTTGTACACTGCGTAGAAGGCATTAAGCAGCATGCAAATTAAATACTTGCAACTCATGTAAGAAAAGGGACGCGGGTGGCGTTGTGGGTTAAACCACAGAGCCTTGGGCTTGCCGATCAGAAGGTTGGCAGTTCAAATCCCCACGACGGGGTGATTTCCCGTCGCTCGGTCCCTGCTCCTGCCAACCTAGAAGTTCGAAAGCACGTCAAAGTGCAAGTAGATAAATAGGTACCGCTCCGGCGGGAAGGTAAACGGCGTTTCCGTGCGCTGCTCTGGTTCGCCAGAAGCAGCTCAGTCATGCCGGCCACATGACCCGGAAGCTGTACGCTGGCTCCCTCGGCCAGTAAAGCGAGATGAGCGCCGCAACCCCAGAGTCAGCCACGACTGGACCTAACGGTCAGGGGTCCCTTTACCTTTTACCATGTAAGAAAATGGGCCAAGGAGGATGACCAAGACTGATCAAGGACGCCAAACCTTACGAGGACGCTTTAGGGAGCTGGAGAATAATTTGTTCAATTTGCACTGAAATGGAAGTGCCTATGTACAGTGAAAAGGCCATAACCTGGAGGCTTTCCACAGGGCTATATGAAAAGCAGGAAGAGCTCTCTCTTTTTGGAGGTTGAAAATTAACTGTCATGGATGTTTTAGCTTAGATCCCTGCATTGCAGGGGGTTGGACTAGATGACCCATGGGGTCCCTTCCAATTCAATAATAATAATAATAATAATAATAATAATAATAATAATAATAATAATTTATTATTTGTACCCCCGCCCATCTGGCTGGGTTTCCCCAGCCACACTGGGCGGCCTCCAACAAAGATTAAAAATACATTGCATGGATAATTTGTGTGTATCTTTGATGTTTTTGTTCTGTTTCCCAAGAAAGTTCTGCAGGTAGAATTTTGAAAAATCTCTAATGGGTCTGGACAATGCTTAGCATTAGCAAGGACTTTCTGGTGGTCAGAGCTGTCCGTGGAATAGACTCCCTCAGAAGTGGATTCACTGTCAGTGGAGGTTTCTAAACAGAGGTTGGTTGGCCAGCCTAAACGGCCTCGGTCCAGTAGACCTGAAGGAGCATCTCCACCCCCATTGTTCTGCCCGGACGCTGAGGTCCAGCTCTGAGGGCCTTCTGGCGGTTCCCTCCTTGGGAGAAACAAAACTACAGGGAACCAGGCAGAGGGCCTTCTCGGTGGTGGCGCCTGCCCTGTGGAACGCCCTCCTATCAGATGTCAAAGAGAAGAACAGCTACCAGTCTTTTAGAAGACATCTGAAGGCAGCCCTGTTCAGGGAAGTTTTTAATGTTTGGTGTTTTATCGTGTTTTTGATATTCTGTTGAGAGCCACTCAGAGTGGCTGGGGAAATGGGAAACTCAGTCAGATGGGTGGGGGTATAAATAATAAATTATTATTATTATTATTATTATTATTATTATTATTATTATTATTATTACAGTCGTACCTCCACTTACATATCCCTCCGGTTGCATAAACTTCGGGATACGTAAGCAGCAAACCCAGAAGTATATTTCCAGGTTTTTGCCACGCGCGCATGCGCAGACGTGGTTTCTCCAGTTGTGAAAACCTCGGGATCTGGCCGGACCTCTGGAACGGATCCCCCTTGCAACCAGAGGTACCACATTATTATTATTATTATTATTATTATTATTATTATTATTATTATTATTATTATTATTTCTTACAGGGATTATTCTTTAGCTGTCATTCCTGCATTGCAAGGAGGTTGAACTAGATGGCCTTTGGGGATCTCCAATTTTACAATTCTATGATCCCACCATCTGGGGAACAAGAGACTGTGGCCAGGACTCCGGCCAGGTCTGTGCTGGTCCACCCTGCTGCTCCCTGTTCCCTGGCCAGTCCAAGGCCCCTCTGTACCTTTCCCTGAGACTCGTACCGGGCAATTCTTCAAGTAGAGGACTATCTCTTGCAAAAGTGGGACACTTCCCACCTCTATTCCCTCGGCACGTGTGCGAGAAACAAGCCGGCGGGTGCCATTTTGATAAATAATGCATAAATGGCGCAGAATTCAAGTTTTCTTGGCAGAGACTCTTGACATATTTATGCACGGAGTCCTGAATTATGCATGGCATGGAGAAAGTGGAGGAAGAAAAGTGTTTCTCCGTCTCTCGTCACGTTAGAACTTTGGGGCATCCAGGGAAGCTGAGCATTGGAAGGTTCGAGGTAGGCAAAAGGGAGTTCTTCTTCCGCGCAGCGCATGGAGTTCAACTGTGGAACTCCCTGCCACAAGAGGGAGTGATGGCTGCCAACCGGGATGGGTTTAAAAGAGGGCTGGACAAATTCCCCTTTTTTTTCAGCTGGACCTTGCCGGAACTAAGTTCTGGCACCTTTCAGATGGGTACCATTGCCATTCCAAGAGAACGAGGGAGAAATTCATTGTGATGATGGTGGTGGTGATGAATCTATGCCCCGCCTTTTCAGCTGACAGGGCACCAAGGTAGCTTACAGATAAAGTAAGAACAGCCTGCATCCTCACCACGCTCTGAGGATGTTTACTCTGGTATCTCTGTCAGGAAAGGAGTAACCGAATGTTACCTCGATGAGCACATGCTGGGAAGTTTTGTGGGCCATTGTGTGGGATGTGAAACACAAGAGCAGTCAAGTACAACATTCCTAGAGTGAACATGTTTACACATGGGGAGGAATGTTTGTCCAGCCAGCAGGTCAACTTCCTGTTTCCTTCTGGGCTGGGACAGACTTCCTCTGCATGTGACTAGAGGTGGGTGTGGCCTCACCTGTGCAGGTAACAACAAGAGCACAGGGCAGGGCAGCCATCTCTCTCTCTGTGACTACTTTCATCGAAGAAGCAACATCTGCTTAGCCAAAAATGCTCTCTTGGCTCCAGCCAAGAGAGGACAAAGAGACTGTCTCCTTATGAGATAGTTTCCAGGTGTATATTACTTTTGTAACTTAAGTCTGCCTTCTGGGATTCATCTGTGAACAGAATGTGAGTGAGTAAACTCTTTTTATACTTTTATAGAAGACTGTGTTGTGTCTTATCTTTTATGAGGGAATGAGGGGAAAACACCAGAACAGTTATTATAGAGGCTTTAGCGAGCCTGAGCAAACGCATCCGCTGTGATTTTAAAAAGGGAAATGTTACTATGCTAAATTGTGAACTTGTTAACACAACTTGGAAAGGCTATAATCAGACAATATATCCTCTCCTGCATCCCTGAACATTCCCACACATTGGCATTTGGGCATCACTTGCCAGATTTACACCAAGTGAAATTGTTCCCTTCTCCTCTAATTTGGACAAGCAGACCTCTTCACAAAGACAAAAATGAGCTCCAAAACAGAGGTCTTCCTAAGACAAGTGAAAGTTAAGAGCCCCCCCCCCCACTGTCAGCATTGCCCTCGTCATCTGTGACCAAAGAATTACCCATGATCCTCCTCTCGGCAGCCATCTTCGCTGGTCCCCCCAAAATGCAACTGGTTCCCACTAGAGGGCTCCAAAGAAGCTTGCTGAGCCCCTAAAGGTGGTGGCTTGTCTACTGACCTTCTTGGAGCTTCCCAAGTGGATGATGGGAAATTTCCTCGTTGACTGATCTCAGCAGCGATGAAAATGAAAACTGGGCAGTAAAATCAGCTTTCAACTTGCCCTGGAGTTGCAAGGCATAATTACAGATGGTTCTAAAGCCTTAAGAGGATAATATGACCTCAGAGAGAGAGAGAAAGAGGGAGAAATGTGGTGATGATGGTGGCAGCAGCAGGAACATCAGTGGCTCAGCAGGGTAGTGTTGTGAACAAAAATCTGCCCATTTTCCCTTATGGGGTATCCAAGAGCCCATATAGAGTCCCTACATAGGTTCCCTATTGGTAGGAGAAAATAACAGATGCCAACCAGAGAATATTGAGAAGCAAAGCAGCTAGTAAGCCTGATCTTTATTGATCTGTTGCAATAGGGTGCTCCCCTCACACGCAGGAAAGGAGGAGGAACCCAGAACAATGGCGCGCAAGGCCTTATATGGACTTTTGAAATTGCCACCCTGTAGATCAAGACCACCCCCAGAAACATCATACCTACATCACAGAAAAGGCGGTCTAAAACAGAAATTTGAATGTTGTTTTTCCTGTTTGCCAGGTTATCTGCTTGCCTTTCCTGATAGTCTGTCACCCATTAAAATGCTAATTACGGTAGTCAATTCCTGAGACAATGGGAAGGCTCTCTGACCCCTCTCCCTCCTTGCAGGGAAAACATTTGGTCATTTTGGGAATCAAAATGGTTTCAGCTCGGTCTTCCTGCGCTGATCTATGTACGTGCTTGGCTGGTACACTTATGAACATTTAACATATATCTAAGACCTCAAAATTCCTATCACAATATCACGACAAAGATAAAAAGGCGTTCCTTGTGGTTTGCAGGGTATCAAAGATTAGGGGGTTACTTCTGGGCTTTCATAATTTCCGAGTGAATTTCAAGCAAATTCCAGGTTGCAGAATCAAAATGGATTTGAAGGTCTCGTGCAACAAACTCGTCTCTCCAAAAGATTAGACTTTCCACCATAAAGGGAGCAGAAACGATTATTTATGTACATAATTGACAGTAGTGCGGATACTACTGGCCCAGAGATGGAAAGAAGACCAGAGACCAGAGATGAATGGTTGATGATGGCAAAATGGTGAAATGGACTGGAAAACCAGGAACCAGGCAGAGAAGAACTTTAAGAGGGAAATTATAATGTATTTAAGAGAACACTGTAAACAATTAAAAACTTGGGCAGGATGTGAGTAACGCTTGTAATGTACTAAAAACCATGGCAAAAATGGATTATTTAAGAAAAATAAGAGACACAGTGGGAAAAAGATTGATAGTGGTAACCATGGAAGGGTGGAAGGGAGTTGAAGGATTCAGACAATCCTTAATGCTGATGTTGATGTTTCATGTTTGAATAAAACAAAAATTTTTCTTTCCAGTAGCACCTTAAAGACCAACTAAGTTAGTTCTTGGTATGAGCTTTCATGTTTGAATGTAAATCTGCTATGTAAAACGTAATAAAAAAGATTTGACCAAAGAAAAGACTTTCTTCCATAAAGAGATAGGAGGGGAAGTTCATTGGAAAGTGTGGAATAATTTTGTGCCTTAATGTTGTCTAACACAGCTATTTTTCTAGAAAAAGAGGTGGCCGAACTCACCATGAACACCTCCCTCATTCTCTTAGAATGGCAACGGCTCCCATCTGAGAGGTGCCAGAACTGATTTCTGGCAAGTTCCAGCTGGGAAAAAAGCCCTGGTCTGACCCCCCTGCAAACAAACCAGGATGAATGCATTGCAGAGGGTTGGTTTAGATGACCCTTGGGTTCCCTCCAGCTCTACAATGCTATGAGAGTTCAATAAACCAGTCATCAGGAAGCTACCTTAGAGGACCTCAAGAGGGAGCCTGTGCCAGCCTCAGGCTAGATTCGTTTCCTTCCAAGAGCCCCAGGGAAAAACATTTCTGCTGCTTAACTTTCCCTTTCCCTGAATCACAGCAACTCAATCCCCCAATTATTTGTTCCTGATAATACAGTCATTGACATTGACACCAAGTGGGATGATCTAGGATCAATTTGCCGTAGGTTCTCCATTGTGGGCGAGTCAAGAGTTGTGCAAGCCCTACTCCTGACGGTTCTGCTGAACAGACCAGGATTATTTTGCTGGGCCTTGAAATTCCTACAGATGTTTTGCCTGAGCAAAAGCAGCCCATTTAATCATCGGCACCACCGTCTGTCTTCCCCCCTCCCCCCCCTCCACAAATCAAGAGATTTCAATAATTGCTCTCATTTGCAGCAGATCTGACTGCCGGGATACATGCCTGAATTGCCTCTCACTTAGATTACCGCCATGCGCTCTTCATTGCTTTCTGGAGATTGCTTTCTGGAGTGAGCTTTGCTTACTACATCACACGGGTCCTGCATCAATTGCATTGGCTTTCTGTTTGTTTCCTGATGTGCCTTCAATGTGCTGGCAAGCAAAATACAAATTCTCCCCCAGCTGGGTTAACATGGCCTCCAGTTGGGAGAGAAGTGAGTACAGTGGTACCTATGGTTGTGAACGGGATCCGTTCCGGAGGCCCGTTCGCAACATGAGCAGAACACAAACCGTGTCTGCGGGTCACGATTTGCTGCTTCTGCGCATGCACGTGACGTCATTTTGCACGTCTGCACATGTGCGAGTGGCGAAACCCGGAAGTAACCCTTTCCAGTACTTCCAGGTCACCGTGGGACACAACCTGAAAATGTTCAACCTGAAGCAAACGTAATATGAGGTATGACTGTATGCATGGTGCTTTTGCACTCCCCAGGGACACTGTCCCCATTTTCGCCACAGGTGGGCATACCCTGTCCTTGAGGGAATGACTGACCTATGCACTTTGGGGAAGGACTCTCTAGCTCAGGGGTAGAGCTTCTGCCCTGCATGCAAAGGTCCCAAGTTTAATTCCTGATGGCATCTCCAGGGCAGGTTGGGAGAGATGCCTGTCTGACCAGCTGCACAAACATAAGATGGGGAACATCAGGCTTACCAGTGGTACATGTGAAAAGGATCTATAGGTCTTGGTGGACCACAAGCTTAACATGAGTCAATCAACTTCGTTGGACTGGTCATGTTGTGCGGATGCCTGATGATCGTCTTCCAAAGCAGCTACTCTATTCTGAACTTAAAAATGGAAAGCGGAATGCTGGTGGTCAACAAAAGAGGTTTAAACACCCTCTCAAATCTTAAAAAATGTAGTATAAACACCAACAACTGGGAAACACTGGCCTACGAGCACTCCAGTTGGAGAACAGCCTTTAGCAAAGGTGTACTGGGCTTTGAAGATGCTCAAACTCAGGATGAAAGGGAGAAACGAGCTAAGAGGAAGGCATGCTTGGCAAATCCACACCGTGAACAACTCCCACCCAGAAACCTGTGTCCCCACTGTGGAAGGACGTGTGGATCCAGAATTGGCCTCCACAGTCACTTATGGACTCACTGTTAAGACCGTGTTCATGGAAGACAATCTTACCCGACTACAAGTGAAGAAGAAGAAGAAGAAGAAGAAGAAGAAGAAGAAGAAGAAGAAGAAGAAGAAGAAGAAGAAATGGGTGCTCTTCTAGGCTGCATCCACAGAAGTCTAGTGTCCAGATCAAGGGAAGTCATAGTCCCACTCAATTCTGCCTTGGTCAGACCACACCTGGAATACTGTGTCCAATTCTGGGTGCCATAATTTAAGAAGCATGTTAACAAGACAAGGATATGGGGAAATGCAAGACTAAGAGGAGATATGGTAGCCAAGTATCTCAAGGGCTGTTACATGGAAGATGGAGCAAGGTAGCAAGAGGTTACTACCAAACATTAGGAAGACAGTAAGAGCTGTTAGCCAGTGGAAAAGACTTCTTTGGAAAGTGGTGGACTCTCCTTTGTGGAGGCTTTTAAGCAGAGGTTGGATAGTCACCAGTTTGGGGTTCTTTAACTGGGATTCCTGCCTTGGAGTAGATGACTTGGCTTGGGGTCCCTTCCAACTCTACGACTCCGTGATGCTATGATAAGGACATTGGTGACCTCTAACCTATACAATTCCCAGTGCTGAGAACCACATACCATTGGAACATTTTAGAAAGGGAGTTTCAGAGCTAAACAGTCCCAGCTGTTGCAATCTACAAGGGCAAACTATATGGTCATGATGCACCAGAGATCCTGAATGTGGGTGTGTCCCCCCAAAAAAAACCCGTGTGCCCTCCATGTGATGAGGTTCTTCTCCCAGTAAGGCTATGTCTCTAGGTTTCAAAATAGCCATGGGGATGGAGATGCCCCACAAGCTCTTTGCTGACCTGGCCGATTCCATTAGACACAGATGCAGATAATCCCCCAGGAAATATAAGGAATAAGCCCTTTTAACATAATTTAACATGTGGTTTGGGCCAGGCCAGATGGAGATTAATTGAAATCCTGCTTCAGGCATGAACCCTGCTCTCTGAGAGAGAGCTTTTCAGCCATTCTCAGCCATGCACCCCCAAATGACATGGGGGTAACCCCTAGTTTTCCTGTTCCCCTTCCTAAAAGTCCGGCAGGTCTCAGCTTGGTGGCTGGTGTGGAAGTGGAGTCCTCTGTGTGAGAGCTCCATGGTGGACGCTGCAATAGAAGGGGAAGAAATGGAGGCAGTGAGAGATTTCACTTTCTTGGGCTCCATGATCACTGCAGATGGTGACAGCAGTCAGGAAATTGAGATGCCTGCTTCTTGGGAGAAAAGCAATGACAAACCTAGACAGCATCTTAAAAAGCAGAGACATCACCTTGCCAACAAAGGTCCGTATAGTTAAAACTGTGGTTTTCCCAGTAGTGATGTATGGAAGGGAGAGCTGGACCATCAAGAAGGCTGATCGCCGAAGAATGGATGCTTTTGAATTCTGGGGCTGGAGGAGACTCTTGAGAGTCCCATGGACTGCAAGAAGATCAAACCGATCCATTCTGAAGGAAATCAGCCCTGAGTGCTCACTGGAAGGACAGATCCTGAAGCTGAGGCTCCAAGACTTTGGCCACCTCATGAGAAGAGAAGACTCCCTGGAAAAGACCCTGATGTTGGGAAAGATGGAGGGCACAAGGAGAAGGGGACGACGGAGGACGAGATGGTGGGACAGTGTTCTCGAAGCTCCCAGCATGAGTTTGACCAAACTGTGGGAGGCAGTGGGAGACAGGAGTGCCTGGCGTGCTCTGGTCCAGGGAGTCACAAAGAGTCGGACACGACTAAACGACTCAACAACAACAAGAAGAATTGCATTAGCTTCTTTTGCTGCTGCATCACTCTGTTGACTCGTGTTAAACCTGTAGTTAAATCATTGGAGGTTAAGTCTTTTTTGGCCACTCATGATCCTCCCTGGACCATGCAAGACAGGCAGGCAGAGGTGTCCAACATAGGAAAACACCTTATACCCAATCAGAGCCTTCGTCCACCTCGCTCAGTATTGTCCGCTCTGGCTGGCAGCATCTCTCTGGGATTTCAGGCAGGGATCTCTCCCAGCCTTACCTGCAAAGGTCGGGATTTGAACCTAGGACCTTCTGAGCAGAAGGCAGCTGCTCTACCTGTTGAGCTACGACCTGTTCCCAATCAATGTCCAGCCCATATCCTCTGCCATAATCCACCAGCGTGATATTTATGTTAGTTTGTGGCCAAAAGCTTCCTGCAACAAATTGCAAGCATTAGGTTTCATTCTGCAAATTGTCTTCTTTCTCAGGGCCATTGCCAGGCAAAATCTATTCTTAATCTTCAGATTAAGGATATTGATGCACAGAACCGAGCTCGTGAAACCTCCTCTCTGCTGCATTTTGGTCTTTGTCTATTGATTAGTCTAAGAGTCGTGCCAATTATTTAGACAGCTTGACTCTTTCCAAATATTGGCTGCCCTTTTGTAGGGTCAGATTTAATTGCTTTCCTGGAGGGGGTTTGGAGTATCCCCCAGAGTGGATGGCACTGTCTCTGCAATGGCAGAAACGGCCAGAAATTTAACATGTGCTTTCTTTAAATGAGGTTTTATATGGTGATGAGCAAAACTCCTGCAGTATCAAAATATCCAGCGACGGGTTGAGTGGTACTTGGCTTAGTTGTTTAAAATAATGCATCATAGAATCATAGAGTTGTAAGGGGCCCTGTCGGAAGGGACCCCGAGGGTCATCCAGTCCAACCCCCTCTGAGGCAGGAATCTCAGCTAAAGCATTCGCGGCAGATGGCCACCCAAACTCTGCTTAAAAACCTCCAAGGAGGTCGGTCCCAATGTCGAACAGCTCATACCGTGCCAGAAAGTTATTCCGTATGTTTAGTCGGAATCTCCTGTCTTGTAACCTGAAGCCATGGGTTCAAGTCCTACCTTCCAGAGCAGGCGCAAACAAGCTTGCTCCATCCCTGAGATATTTGAAGTTGGCTCTCCTATCTCCTCTCAGCCGGCTCTTTTCCAAGCAAAGCATACCCAACTCCTTCAACCGTTCCTTTTTGGCAGCTCTCCCCACACTGCATGCCATTTCTACAGTGTCCCCTTGCCGAACCGAAGGCGCTGATGGTCTCCTCTCTGCCTTGTTCCCAATGTTCAACTTCCCCCCACTCCAGTTCCTGATGTAGAACTTCACTCACCCCTTTTTCCTGGGGTGGGGTCACCCATTTGTGCTTCTGATCCTGAATTGGGTAACTGTGCCCCTGAAGGACCAGGTGCGCAGCCTGGGAGACATTTTGGACTCACAGCTGTCCATGGAGGCGCAGGTTAATTCTGTGTCCAGGGCAGCTGTCTACCAGCTACATCTGGTACGCAGGATGACACCCTCCCTGCCTGCAGACTGTCTCGCCAGAGTGGTGCATGCTCTGGTTATCTCTCGCTTGGACTACTGCAATGCGCTCTATGCGGGGCTACCTTTGAAGGTGACTCGGAAACTACAACTAATCCAGAATGCAGCAGCTAGACTGGTGACTGGGAGTGGCTGCCAAGACCACATAGCACCGGTCCTGAAAGACCTACACTGGCTCCCAGTACGTTTCCAAGCACAGTTTAGGTGCTAACCTTTAAAGCCCTAAACGGCCTCGGTCCTGTATACCTGAAGGAGCGTCTCCACCCCAATCGTTCTTCCTGGACACTGAGGTCCAGCTCCGAGGGCCTTCTGGCGGTTCCCTCATTGCGAGAAGCAAAGCTACAGGGAACCAGGCAGAGGGCCTTCTCGGTGGTGGCACCCACCCTGTGGAACTCCCTCCCAGCAGATGTTAAAGAGAAAAACAACTACCATACTTTTAGAAGACATCTGAAGGCAGCCCTGTTTAAGGAAGTTTTTAATGTCTGACGCTGTATTGTTTTTAATATTCAGTTAGAAGCCGCCCAGAGTGGCTGAGGAAACCAGCCAGGTGGGCGGGGTATAAATAAATTGTTGTTGTTGTTGTTGTTGTTGTTGTTGTTATTCTCCGGTGCCAAAATGGCCTGGGCTGGCTAGTCCGCCGCATCAGTCGGCAAAACTTGCCCTGTTCCACACAACACCCGTTCTGCATTTGCAAGAAATCAATCTTTTCTCTTCGCAGCACCTGCCCTTTGGAACTCCCTGCCACTTGGGGTCAAGCAGGAGCCTTCGTTGCATTATTTCTGCCTCCTGCTAAAAACATCCTTGTTTAGACCAGCTGACCCAGATGTTTAGAAAACTGATGCGAGCTTCAGCCTGCCGGAAAGCTTAAATCATTGCCATAATTTTTTTTCCCCTATTGGCAGTTTTGTCTCTTTTTGTAAAATGCTTTGAGGCTGCTTTTTCACAACCAAGCTCTGCAAACACTTTTTGTTGTTGTTGTTGTTTAGCTGTTTAGTTGTGTCCGACTCTTCGTGACCCCCTGGACCAGAGCACGCCAGGCCCTCCTGTCTTCCACTGCCTCCCACAGTTTGGTCAAACTCATGCTGGTAGCTTCGAGAACACTGTCCCACCATCTCGTCCTCTGTCGTCCCCTTCTCCTTGTGCCCTCCATCTTTCCCAGCATCCGGGTCTTTTCCAGGGAGTCTTCTCTTCTCATGAGGTGGCCAAAGTATTGGAGCCTCAGCTTCAGGATCTGTCCTTCCAGTGAGCACTCAGGGCTGATTTCCTTCAGAATGGAGAGGTTTGATCTTCTTGCAGTCCGTGGGACTCTCAAGAGTCTCCTCCAGCACCAGAATTCAAAAGCATCCATTCTTCGGCGATCAGCCTTCTTTATGGTCCAGCTCTCACTTCCATACATCCCTAGCACTTTTACAAAGTAAAACACTTTTACAAAGTAAAAAAAGGGGGGAAATAAAGAGAATAGGAAGTGTTCCTGGGCATGCCTAAAGCACAAAAGGCCTGGCTTCCTTCTACAGGGACCCTGCTGCCCTAGAGGTCAGTCCAGCCCCCAAAGGCTCCATTCCATGCTCTCTTCCTGTCCTCGCTTGACCTGCGCAAAGAATGGCACATGTTTTTAAAAGTTGCCGGGGAGAGAAAATGCTTCCTGCTGGATTGCATCTCCTTGCGGATGCAAGTATGAGGTCTGCCAGGGGTGTTCTGGCCACGGGGCACAGAGTTTCCTCCTCCCCAATTTATCGGAGACACCCCCCCCTCTCCTGCAGGCTGCCTGTCCTCGCAGTGCCCCTGCCTTCAAGGAGGGAGAGACCCATCGCATCCGCTTAAGCACAAGAGTGCAGAGACAGCTCATCTCACCAGGCAGGGATGCAGAGGAGGCTATAAAAAGCACGAAAGGGAGTCTGGGTCGTGCGTTGCTCATCTCCCTGGTCTGACTCAGCACCCTTTAGCCCGCCGCAAAAGAAAAAAGAAAAATTCCAAAACCAGCGAGCGTCAGCCCCAAATGTCCACCCCCCCCCCCCAGGCGAAACCCCACAGCCGTCTCAGGCCAAGGGTTTTGAGCAAAGGACTTTGGCCCCAGAGCTTTAAATGCAGCCCTGGAAATGGAGAAGCATTAATAGAAAAGCCTGCCTCTGGGCATGTACGGAGTGCCTTAGCCTGGCCTTTGGCTTGGAGTCAATTTGATTCCCTCCCCCTCTTTCTTTTTCCTTTTTCCTTTTTCCTCCTGTGATGAGGCTGCATTTTAATGTTTTAATGTTGTGTTTTAATCTTGTTTTTAAGTTGAATTCATTCAACTTGTTTTTCTTATTGCTTGTTAGCCGCCCTGAGCCCGGCCTTGGCTGGAGAGGGCGGGGTATAAATAAAATTTATTATTATTATTATTATTATTAGCCGCAGCGAGCAAATCAGGGAGCGTGCAGAGGGCCGAAGTGAATGCTTCTCGTCTCTGACAGTTTGTGCACCTAATCGACACAATACAAGATGGTTTTTGATAAATGTTAGGCAGCCCCGTCCTCTATGTACTGTGACGTGCACAGATTGGGCTGCAGGAAACTGCTATATTCAATTTTTTTAAATCATTTTTATTGATTTTCCAATAAAAAACATCCAATTAAATATCCAATCATAATACTTCAATTAAAAAAATAAAATAAAAAAGATCAAATTATAGTCCAAATTGTATTTATTTATTTATTTATATTTAAATATATATAATATATAATAAATAAAATTATATATAATATAATAAAATAAATAAATTTAAATAAAAGAAAACTGCTATATTCAACAATGCTTTACTCAGAGTTGACCCACTCCAAGTAACAGACCTAACGTAGCCTACTCTGTGGGAAACCACCCTGCGTTTTGGAAAGTTGTTGGTTTGCTAGGCATTTGGGCACCTCTTAAGACACTGTAAAGGGATGCGGGTGGCACTGTGGGTTAAACCACAGAGCCTAGGGCTTGCCGATCAGAAGGTTGGCGGTTCGAATCCCCGCGATGACGGGGTGAGCTCCCGTTGCTCAGTCCCTGCTCCTGCCAACCTAGCAGTTCGAAAGCACTTCAAAGTGCAAGCAGATAAATAGGTACCGCTCCGGCGGGAAGGTAAACGCCGTTTCCGTGCACTGCTCTGGTTCACCAGAAGCGACTTAGTCATGCTGGCCACATGACCTGGAAGCTGTACGCCGGCTCCCTCGGCCAAAAAAGCGAGATGAGTGTCGCAACCCCACTCGCAACCTCGGCCACGACTGGACCTCACGGTCAGAGGTCCCTATACCTTTACCTTAAGACACTATAACTGAATCTTGAAGGATTGTATAGAATTCTAGATTTGGAAGGAACCCCAAGGTCATACAGCCCAACCCCTTCCAACACAAGAATCGCAGATAAAAAATTCCCGACAAGGGGTCATCCCACCTTTCTTTAAAAACCTACAACATAGGAAAGTACAACATCTTCTGAGGTAGTCTATGGAACTCGCTCCCACAGGGCCATTGGCCTGACCCTGCAGGCTCCTCTTCCATCTGCATGTCCTTATGTATTCTAAAATATAAGTCATGGGCCCCACCTGCTCGCCTGCTCCCTAAAATATCCCTGGTTTGCTCCTTTCTATATATAGGATGCCAACATTCTGCAGGGACTGGTTGCATGGCAACATGTGCAAACGGCTTGAGATACCTGTTAGGTCCATAAATTATCATATAGCGTCCAGTCATACCTCATGTTACGTTTGCTTCATGTTACGTTCCTTCGGGTTACGTCCCGCAGTGACCCGGAAGTACCGGAAAGGGTTACTTCCAGGTTTCGCCGCTCACGCATGTGCAGAAGCACAAAATGACGTCACGTGCATGCGCAGAAGTGGTGAATTGCAACCCGCGCATGCGCAGACGCACCACTGCGGGTTGCGCTCTTTTCATGTTGCTAACGGGCCTCCGGAACGGATCCCGTTTGCAACCAGAGGTACCACTGTATATTCAACACAAAAAAGCAGCAACAAGTGAGAGCTAGACCATCAAGAAGGCTGATCGCCGAAGAATGGATGCTTTTGAATTCTGGTGCTGGAGGAGACTCTGGAGAGTCCCATGGACTGCAAGAAGATCCAACCGATCCATTCTGAAGGAAATCAGCCCTGAGTGCTCACTGGAAGGACAGATCCTGAAGCTGAGGCTCCAAGACTTTGGCCACCTCATGAGAAGAGAAGACCCTGATGTTGGGAAAGATGGAGGGCACAAGGAGAAGGGGACGACAGAGGAGATGGTGGGACAATGTTCTTGAAGCTACGAACATGAGTTTGACCAAACTGCGGGAGGCAGTGGAAGACAGGAGTGCCTGGCGTGCTCTGGTCCAGGGGGTCACGAAGAGTCGGACACGACTAAACGACTAAACAACAACAACAAAGGACTGCTGGACATATAAAGGGCCCCATTACCTTCAGGAGCTGAGGGCCTCATCAAACCTAAATTTGGCCCTGCTTGACATGTTGGGGTCTTTTCTCCTAATGTGAAAAACACAATAGTTCTTGGAGATGCCCCTTATCTCCAAACTATCTTGGGAAAAGGAACGAGCAGCTGAGTACATGTTGTGAGAACGTTGATGTGACAGCTGATCTCAGAGTCTCCTCCAGGATTATCGTTCTCTTCTTCCCTAATCCCTCTCAGTTTAATAGACTTTTGAGATGGCTTGGAGGAGAGGAGCAGGTTGCTGCTGAGATTTCCCCCCCCTTCTCTGCCACCCCCACCAGCTCCCATCCCAAAAGATCTCCACCCCGGGGGGCTGCCAGCTCCCCACCCCAAGTATCTCCAACAAACAGGTGATGGGGTGGGTGGAGACGAGCAAATCCATCCATTTTGCTTGATCTCACTTCCCCTGTTTTAAGTTCATAGGAGGCAGTGTGGTGCAGTGGTTAGACTGTTGGACTATGACCTGGGAGAGACAAGGGTTCAATAATAATAATAATTTATTATTTACACCTCGCCCATTTCGCTTGATCTCACTTCCCCTGTTTTGAGTTCAGCTCTGCCTATTTCATACGCTGCATAGGAGGCAGTGTGGTGCAGTGGTTAGAGCACTGGCCTATGACCTGGGAGAGACAAGGGTTCAACAATAATAATAACAATAATAATTTATTATGTATACCCAGCCCACCTGGCTGGGTTTCCCCAGCCACTCTGGGCGGCTTCCAACCGAATATTAAAACACAATACAGCATTAAGCATTAAGAACTTCCCTAAACAGGAATAATAATAATAGTTCAAATCCCAGTCACTACCTCTCAGGTTCACCTCTCTCACAAGGCTGTTCTTTGGACTAAATGAGAAGGGAGATAATCTGTAAGAAGTGTTGGAAATGTAAAGAAAAAGATGGTACATTTTTTCATATGTGGTGGGAATGTAAGAAAGTGAAAAGCTTCTGGGAGTTGATATATGATGAGCTGAAAAAAATGTTGAAATATACATTTGTCAAGAAACCAGAGGCTTTTCTCTTAGGAATTGTTGGTAATGAAATAAACAGAAAGGACTATAAAATTTTCCAATATGCAGTGACAGCGGCAAGAATACTACTGGCCCAGAAATGGAAACAAGAACAAATACCAACGTTGGAGGAATGGAGAACGAAGCTGATGGACTATGCAGAACTTGATAAACTGACTGGGAAGATTAGATATCAACGAGATCAAAAATTCATCGAGGACTGGGGAAAATTGGCAGAATACTGGGAATGTATAAGTGATAACGGAATAACATTAGTGGCATTTAAAGAAGCTCTGTAACAGAATAAGAAATATTGTAAAAAAGCAAAATATAAGAGGGGGGTAGGTATAAAGGCAATACTAAAATTTGGAAATGTGTATTTAAAAAAATTAGAATTTGAATGATTGGCAGAGAAGCCGAAGGAAGTCAAAAAACCGAAAAGTTTAATGCAAATTGTTAAAGTGGTATAAATGTATGGAAAATTAATAAAATATAATTGGGAAAAAAGAGAGAAGGGAGATAATCTTGCACACCACCTTGATCGACCTCCTTAGAGGAAAAAGGTTGGGCTATAAATGCAATAAATAAATAAACATTTCGACATCGAATTGATTTTTTTAAAAAAATGAAAATTTGCCAGCCATTTAGTGCGAACTTCTCCCAGTAAGCGGATCGTTTGCCTGCCTAACGTTTCCACAAAGCAGTTCCCCTTCATGCAATCCACCTTTAGCTGTTATTTTCACTAATACTTGCATTTATTTGCACACTTTGCCTTAGTCCGTGCCTTTTTGTGCACACCGCTTGGGTGGAGAGCTACATTGCAAAATTCAGAGAAGTGCAAATTTCAAAGAATGCCCTCATTTCGGTTTTCAGGTTGTTTAGGAAAGTGCAAATTAGGCAGCTTCACCCTTGAAATATACTTGGAGTTGAGAGTGGATTTCATGCTCTTTATTCAGCTCATAGTGGTGAGGAGGAATGGAAGTTCCCCCAGAATGTCTGCATTATATACATTATTTACACAATGGGCCCCACGTGATTGGCTAATTCCAGGATTCTCCTGTAGGCCAATCATGTTGCGGATTCACTTCCAACTGGAGCTGGATTGGGTGGCTCCTGTGGACCAATCAGACTGCTGCATTCTGGGTCCTATTGTTCTAGGACCAATCAGACTGTTAAATCCCCAACTCTGGGTTGTGGCGCTCATCTCACTTTATTGGCCGAGGCAGCCGGCGTACAGCTTCCGGGTCATGTGGCCAGCATGACTAAGCCACTTCTGGCGAACCAGAGCAGCGCATGGAAACGCCATTTACCTTCCCGCTGGAGTGGTACCTATTTATCTACTTGCACTTTGAGGTGCTTTCGAACTGCTAGGTTGGCAGGAGCAGGGACTGAGCAACAGGAGCTCACCCCGTCGCGGGGATTCGAACCACCGACCTTCTTACTGGCAAGCCCTAGGCTCTGTGGTTTAACCCACAGCACCACAGATGCAGTAAATTTAATCTTAAAGATGGAACGCATGGACGAAGGGAAGCAGGTCTAAGGGTTCAAAAGATGTTTGATGTTTGAAATGGTTTTGTTTTATATGTATAATTTTTTTCAAAAACTTAATCTCATATATATATATATATATATATATATATATATATATATATACACAGTGGTACCTCGGGTTACCGACGCTTCAGGTTACATACGCTTCAGGTTACAGACTCCACTAACCCAGAAATAGTGCTTCAGATTAAGCACTTTGCTTCAGGATGAGAACAGAAATCGTGCTCTGGCGGCACGGCAGCAGCAGGAGGCCCCATTAGCTAAAGTGGTCTTCAGGTTAAGAACAGTTTCAGGTTAAGTATGGACCTCCGGAACGAATTAAGTACTTAACCTGAGGTTCCACTCTATATGGAAACATTTAGTGTAAGAGAAGTCACGCAGACATGGTCTAGACGCGAGTGGTCTAAAAAGCAGAAGTCAAATGGTTTGAGAAGGGCCTGCGGTCGAGAAAAGCCACAGAAAGCCTGTCTGTCTGATTTAAATCTGCATGGAAAAGGTCACGAAGAACAGCGAGATCATTATCAGGAATATCACAATGCCCTTATCCCAATTTACGGTGCAACCGCGTTTGGGCTAATGTGTGCAGTTCTGTCCGCCACACCTGGAAAAGAATATCGTAGAGTTGGGGAAAGCCGCCCCCCCCAAAAAAAAATCGATTAAGGGGATGGAGAGACATACCTGTGAAGGGAGCTTGCAGCCTTTGGAACTAGAGATAAAGTGAAGCATGATAAGTGTTTATAAAATTATGCCTGGCATGGGGAGAGTGGATAGAGGAAAGTTTCCCTTCCTCTCTCGTAACACTAGAACTTATGAAGCTCATGATATACAGGGCTTTTTTGGCCGTGGCCCCGATCTGGTGGAACGCTCTGTTACAAGAGACTAGGGCCCTGCGGACATTTTTCCGCAGGGCCTGCAAGACGGAGCTGTTCCGCCTCACCTTTGGCCAAGGCACAGTCTGACCCCCTCTCTCTGTAATCCTCATAGAACTCTATCCCAATGGTTGCCATTAATTTGACTCTGAACTTATTTTAGAATGTATTTCAATTAATTGACTGTGATTTTATGTAAACTGTGCTATTTTTACTGTTGTTAGCTGCTCTGAGCCCGGCTTCGGCTGGGGAGGGTCGGATATAAATAAAAATTATTTTACTTTCTTGGGCTCCATGATCACTGCAGATGGTGAGAGAAGTCACGAAATTAAAAGACGCCTGCTTCTTGGGGGAAAAGCAATGACAAACCTAGACAGCATCTTAGAAAGCAGTGACATCACCCTGCCAACAAAGGTCCATTTAGTTCAAGCTCTGGTTTTCCCAGTAGTGATGTATGGAAGTGAGAGCTGGACCATAAAGAAGGCTGATCGCCGAAGAATGGATGCTTTTGAATTCTGGTGCTGGAGGAGACTCTGGAGAGTCCCATGGACTGCAAGAAGATCCAACCTCTCCATTCTGAAGGAAATCAGCCCTGAGTGCTCACTGGAAGGACAGATCCTGTAGCTGAGGCTCCAATACCTTGGCCACCTCATGAGAAGAGAAGACTCCCTGGAAAAGACCCTGATGTTGGGAAAGATGGAGGGCGCAAGGAGAAGGGGACGGCAGAGGACGAGATGGTTGGACAGTGTTCTCGAAGCCACCAGCATAAGTTTGACCAAACTGCGGGAGGCAGTAGAAGACAAGAGTGCCTGGCATGCTCTGGTCCAGGGGGTCACGAAGAGTCGGACATGACTAAACGACTAAACAATAAATTATTATTATTACCAACTTGGGACCAATTTACCAAACAGGCCCTGCATAGAGTGCATTGCAGTCATCCCATCTGGAAGCAGTCGACAAACACACACACAACAAGGTTGTATGAATCCTCTCCATCTCCTGGGATGGATGTTCTGGATGAAGAAAGCTTTTGTTCCCTGCCAAAGCAACAACAAGATTTCGGTGGCCAAGTGACCTTCTGCCGGACATTCGCGGAGCATTTGGGAGCGAGCAGATGACAGCCCAATTGGCGCGGACGCCATCGGAGAGGAAGAAGGCCTTGCCAAGGGGAGGCCGCTGCTGCCAACTATGCCTCCCCCTACCATCCCAGCTGTTGCCACCGAAGACAAAAGTATCCCCCAGGGGATGGAGATTTATGAAATAAGCCCTCGAGGGCACAATGAGGTCGAATCTCAGCTGCCCTGCTTTTTAAAAGAACAAGTGCTTAACCCTCATCATTTGGGAGGGACGCAGCAGAGCTTTCACACTCAAGGCCGAGAAATCTGGTGGTGGGTTTCCAGGGATCAGGATGCGGCCATGGGAGGCGCTGGGTTTCGGTCTCCTTTGTGCTACATGCCCATTTCCCACAAGCATCTAGTGCAAGGCTGTTATGTACTGAGTTGAATGGGATCCAAAATGCAGCAGTCTGATTGGTCCTAGAACAATAGGGTCCAGAATTCAGCATCCTGATTGGTCCTAGAACAATAGGATTCAGAATGCAGCAGTCTGATTGGTCCACAGGAGCCACCCAATCCAGCTCCAGGTGGAAGTGAATCCGCGACCTGATTGGCCAACAGAAGAATACCGGAATTAGCCAATCACGTGGGGCCCATTGTGTAAAGAATGTATATAAAGCAGACATTCTGGGGGAACTTCCATTCCTCCTCACCGCTACGAGCTGAATAAAGAGCATGAAATCCACTCTCGGCTCCGAATATATTTCAAGGGGTCAGCAAACTTTTTCAGCAGGGGGCCGGTCCACTGTCCCTCAGACCTTGTGGGGGGCTGGACTATAATTTGGAGGAAAAAAATGAATGAATTCCTATGCCCCACAAATAACCCAGAGATGCATTTTACGTAAAAGCACACATTCTGCTCATGTAAAAACACCAGGCAGGCCCCACAAATAACCCAGAGATGCATTTTAAATAAAAGGACACATTCTACTCATGTAAAAACATGCTGATTCCCGGACCATCCGTGGGCCAGATTTAGAAGGTGATTGGGCCAGATCTGGCCCCCGGGCCTTAGTTTGCCTACTCATGATCTAGTGGAAGAAGCCAATGCAAGGAACGTTCTGACAGCCTGTCTGCATCAGAAGATGCAGTTCTGTGCAGTGGTTAGTGCTGATGTCGAAGGGGGAAGAGGCAGGTTCGCACCAGAACAGAGGAATGTACGATGCAGCGGCAAACCTGATGCAATTCTAGGCCGCCTCAACAGAAGGATAGTGTCTAGATCAAGGGAAGGAATGGAAAGGCTTTATTCTGCCTGCCAGGGGTCCTGTGTCCAGTTCTGGGCACCACAATTAAAGAAGGATATTGACAAGCTGGAAGGGGTGCAGAGGAGGGCGACCAAGATGATCAAGGGTCTGGGAACCAAGCCTGATGAGGAACGGTTGAAGGAGCTGGATATGTTTAGCCTGGAAAAGAGGAGACTGGGAGGAGATATGAGCGGTGATTTTTTTCTTTAAAAAAATGTTTAGGGGTACTCTCATTTTGACTCAAGAAAATCACCGGGAAAGGAAAGGAAGCCGCCATCGGAGGTGGTAACAACGAAACTGACCAATCGCCATGCTAGATTCCAATTCCTACTTCACACATTAAACGCCCGCTTCCGTCTGAGACTCAGGAAACACTGTGACAGGAAATGAGGCCGCCATCTGGGGGTAGCAACGGAACTGACGAATCACCGTACTAGAGAAGATTCACAAAATGTTTAGGGGTATGCATACACCCTGCCTTCCCCCAGAAAAAGAAGCACTGGATATGAGAGTCACCTTAAAATACCTTAAGGGCTGTCCCATGGAAGAGGGAGCAAGCTTGTAGAACTTGAACCCATGACTTCAAGTTGCAACAAAAGAGATTCCCTTGGGGTCCCTTCCAACTCCATAATTCTATTGTTATATGATTCTCATACCAGGTCAGAGCATTATTCAGTCCTTCTAGCTCAATATGGCCTGCACTGAGTAGGAGCAGCTTTCCAGATTTCTAGCCAGGGCACCAGCCCCAGCCGTATTTGGAGTATCTGGGGATTGGATCTGGGACATTCTGGTGGATCTAGTGGAGTATCGGGTCAGGTTTAAGGTGCTGGTTTTGACCTTTAAAGCCCTTTGTGGCTTAGGGCCCTCGTAAGTACGGGACCGCCTCTCCTGGTCTGCCCTGCAGAGGACCTTAAGGTCCATGAATAACCATAGTTGAGAGGTTCCTCATATTTACGGGACCGCCTCTCCTGGTCTGCCCTGCAGAGGACCTTAAGGTCCATGAATAATCATAGTTTAGAGGTCCTGGGCCCTAAGGAGGTCAGATTACCCTCCACCAGGGCCAGGGCCTTCTCTTTTTTTTTTTTAAAATATTTTTATTCAAGAATTTTTTCATATAAACATAACATACATAAACATACAAAGACAAAAACAAAACAAAAAAAACATGTACCATTTCATATCCTAATTTCTTGTACCTTACTTCCCCGACTTCCTCATGCCTCCCTTTTCTGTATTCCAAATTCTTATCGATTACTCAGCAAATCTTCCCTTATTTTAATTTAGATTTAAACTAATCTTCCTTATTCTCCTTGTCTTAACCATTGGGGGCCAGGGCCTTCTCAGTGATGGCTCCAACCTGGTGGAATGCTCTGTCCCATGAGACCAGGGCCCTGCAGGATTTAACCTCCTTCCGCAGGGCCTGTAAGACAGAGCTATTCCACCTGGCTTTTAATTTGAATTCAGCCTGATCTTTTATTTCCCTTCTCTTCTCTCCCCCTCCCCTTTTCATGAAGATTTCCCGTTCTGGGATCCCACAGCTAATTCTCCCCTGGTCTCCTCGCTGGCCCAAATAGGACTAACTTAGCCAGCTAGCCCTGGGGATCATCAAATGTTTATTGGATGGATTCCCCCCCCCAAAAAAATTGATTTTTTTAATTCTGAATTTATTGTTATTCACGTTTTATAATGTATTTTATGCTGTTTTTTGTTGCATCAATTAAATGTTTTAAATTTGTTGTTAGCCGCCCTGAGCCCAGTTTTCTGAACCGAGAAGGGCGGGGTATAAATAAAAATTTATTGTTATTTATTATTATTCTGCATGCCAGGCTGCTGAGCCCTTCCCCATCCCAACTGAACCCCAACGCACATGCAACGAGCTTGGAAATGTCACTGTGTCCCACCCTAAGCTACCTTCTAGTGTTGCTCTGAGGGTAAAAAGGATGGAGGGAACAGTTTGTGCCACCCATGAGCTCCTTGTTGCAAAGGTGGGATAAAAATGCACTCTAAATAAAGAGACAGGGATGGCAGGTGTTTCTGGGAAGTCAGCGAGCAGGGCATGGTGCCAACATCTACTTTGTTTACATGCAGAAAGATGCAGGCTGATATTTACAGGCTCTGTGCAGAGTCCATGAAGCAAGCATTGTTAGATATCCATGAATACGATCATTCCTTTTCCCTGTTTAACCATCATGCAGTCACGAAATTAAAAGATGCCTGCTTCTTGGGAGAAAAGCAACGCCAAACCTAGACAGCATCTTAAAAAGCAGAGACATCACCTTGCCAACAAAGGTCTGTATAGTTCAAGCTATGGTTTTCCCAGTAGTGAGGTATGGAAGTGAGAGCTGGACCATCAAGAAGGCTGATGGCCAAAGAATTGATGCTTTTGAATTATGGTGCTGGAGGAGACTCTTGAGAGTCCCACAGACTGCAAGAAGATCAAACCGATCCATTCTTAAGGAAATCAGCCCTGAGTGCTCACTGGAAGGACAGATCCTGAAGCTGAGGCTCCAAGACTTTGGCCACCTCATGAGAAGAGAAGACTCCCTGGAAAAGACCCTGATGTTGGGAAAGATGGAGGGCACAAGGAGAAGGGGATGACAGAGGACAAGATGGTGGGACAGTGTTCTCGAAGCTACCAGCATGAGTTTGACCAAACTGCGGGAGGCAGTGGAAGACAGGAGTGCCTGGCATGCTCTGGTCCAGGGGGTTACGAAGAGTCGGACACAACTAAATGACTAAACAAACAATCATTCAAGCCTACGGCCATTGCTATATTTAGAAACATCTCAAAGGGGTGTGTTTGGACAAGCAGCCCCAGGGTGGTGCAAGGGAAGGGGGCTTCATGGATGTCCCCCCAAAAAACTCCAGATGTTGTAGGACCAGAATTCCCATCACACCTGGTCCTTGGTCATCCTGCCTGTCCGCGATGAGCGTTGGCTCAGTGACATCTCAAAGGCAGCAGGATGGGGGAAGCTGCCCTAAATCATTCCCTCAGGACACCTGAGAGCTCTTCCTTCTCATATGTTTTACGTATTCTTAAGAAGCTAAGATCAGGATCAGGCCCACAGCGCATCTAGCACAGCACCCTCTTCTTCCGCAAGCAGGATTTGAGCATGTATAATTTTCCAAACTGCTAGAGTTCACCTTTCACTGGCCTTTTCTCTAAGCCCATGGTTCTCAAAGGGTGTAGTGATGGAATCTTTTGAGGAGTTGGAGATGGCATTTATAAGTGGTCCATGTTTCACAAGCACACAGTAAGGTAAGCTTGTGAAACATGGACCACTTATAAACGCCATCTCCAGCTCCTCGAAAGATTCCATCAACGGTGTCTCCGAAAAATGTTACACATGACTTGGGAAGACAGGCGAACTAATGCCAGTGTACTGGAAGAAGCAAAGATCACCAGTGTCAAAGCAATGAACTTCGTTGGACTGGCCATGTTGTGCGGGTGCCTGATTTTTGTCTTCCAAAGCAACTACTTTAGTCCAAACTTAAAAATGGAAAGCGTAATGCTGGTGGTCAACAAGAGAGGTTTAAAGACTCTCTCAAGGCAAATCTTTAAAAGTGTAGTATAAACACCAACAAATGGGAAACACTGGCCTGCGAGCGCTCCAGTTGGAGAACAGCCTTTCCCAAAGGTGTCATGGGCTTTGAAGACACTTGAACTCAGGACGCAAGGGAGAAACATGCTAAGAGGAAGGCACGCTTGGCAAACCCTCACCATGAACAACTCCTGCCCAGTGGCGTAGCGTGGGGGTGCAGGGGGGGCCGGCCGCACCGGGCGCAACATCGGGGGGGGGCACGCTCGCCGCCTCCGGAGTCTCCAAAGAGCCTCGGGCGCAGGCTGTAGCAGAGCCCCATGTCTCGCGGAACCGACAAGCTGTGCGCGCGTCCGGGCTGAAGACGTCCGGCAAGCAGCGGCTCTCAGCGCTCGCCGCGGTCCCCGCGCGTCAGGGCCGCGGAGGGCAGCCCCTCCTCACAGCCCCGCCGCTGCCAATGCTGCTGCAGCTGCTGGGCCATGTTGCATTTTCCTCGCCTCTCTGCCCTCCTCCTCCTCCGGGCAAGCGGCGTCGTTTGGGCTGCAGCGCCAGCGGCAACTCGCCTCAGATCACCTGACACGGACCCACCGCCGCCGCCGTGGCTACCTTACCGTAAATACCCCAGACCAGGCAGCAGCAAGAAGAAGCTGGCAGCGGCGGCAGGTTAGGGGTTAGGGGGCGCAAATTACTTGCCTTGCCCCGGGTGCTGACAACCCACGCTACGTCACTACTCCTGCCCGGAAACCTATGTCCCCACTGTGGAAGGACGTGTGGATCCAGAATTGGCCTCCACAGTCACTTAACACCCTGTTAAGACCGTGTTCATGGAAGACAATTTTACTCAGCTACAAGGGATTGCCAAAGAAGAAGAAAGAGTGAGCCACACTGATGGCAAACGTGGCAGTAAGATTCAAGGACCATCAAAGAAACATTTAAATATTTCACTGTAGCATTACCTATCTATCTATCATATCTATCTATCTATTATCTATCTATCTATCATCTATCTATCATCTATCTATCTATCTATCTATCTATCTATCTATCTATCTATCCACGCACAACCAGAACAGTATCCATGCCTCTCTTCAACAGCAATGGGTATTCTTCTACAGTCTTCCATGACACGTATTGTTGTGAGCAGGGATTTTCAACTCTGACAAATATGCATTTTGGGGGGTTGGACTAGATGACCCCCCAGGGTCCCTTCCGACTCCATGATTCTATGAAAGATCAGAAAAGAAAACGGCTTCTTTGCGTTGGTGAGGAGATGAGAGTCTGTCTCAGATTAGATCTCACGTAAATGAGGTTACCTGGCAAAAGCAAGCTCACACCTCTCGTTGACTTTGTATACAGGTATAAATATAAGAGGCTCGTTTATAATTATATTTTGGGAGGATTCACGTTCTCACGTTCTCGCATTGCTTCATATTTTCCTGGTGTCCCATGAGCATATTATAAAGAACTTGTGTTCTGTGTTATAAATCAAGCACTGCTAAGAGTTGATTCTTTTTGTTTCCCAATGTATATATAAAAAAAATCAGTGTGGTGTGAGCAAGTTTTTATTCTGAATAGGTGGCCCGGAGCGGAAAAGTTTGAGAACCAGGCTAAAAACCCGTCATCAGCAGCTGGACAGCAGAATGAACAGTGGTACAAGTCACTTTGGCGATATGCATTTCTATTTAAATTGCAGCGACAATTTCTCAGTTTGCATCTAGTTGTATAAGTGAGCATAGGCGCATATTTATGCAATTATGTGCCCACCTTGTTTCGGGAGAGGGACGGGTGCATTTGCTCTTTGGGGGCAATGGATTACGGTAAGTGTCTCCCCATCTCTGCTGAGCACAGACCTGCAGCAAGTTTTTTCCTAGAGACAAGGAGGTGAAGTCTGCCCCGTGATTGATCTCAATGGGCAGAGGAACTTCACGGTGCCTGGGTACCACATCCATCCCCTGCACATGAAGACAAAACATTGCCTCTTCCTAATCATCCCCTTCTTCGGGTTACAGTGACTCCTTTTCTGTGCAGGATAGATATGAAGTCAAAAGACAGAAGAAAGGTCCCTCGCCGGGGCATCTTTTCCCAGGAGAGTAAATCAACAAGAGCTTGATCTTTCCCTGGCAGACGAACGACCGCGACTCGGTTCACAGAAAACGTCTTCCTTTCATCTCGGAATCTCACCATGCTCTGGACGACAACATCCAGCCAAACAAAGGATGTTGTTTGAATTAGAGAGACAGAAAGCTGGCAGGCAAGGCTCTTTTTCCCCGGAGAATAAACTCCGACGAGATGTTAATGGGAATCTCAGCACAAGAGTTTGGGGATTTGGTTCAGAGAGGTTTGGCACAGAGCAGGCTTCCTCAACCTCAGCCCTCCAGATGTTTTTGGCCTACAACAGCTGTCCATGGAAGCGCAGGTTAATTCTGTGTCCAGGGCGGCTGTCTACCAGCTCCATCTGGTACGCCGGCTGAGACCCTACCTGCCTGTGGACTTTCTTGCCAGAGTGGTGCATGCTCTGGTTATCTCCCGCTTGGACTACTGCAATGTGCTCTATGTGGGGCTACCTTTGAAGGTGACCCGGAAACTGCAATTAATCCAGAATGCGGCAGCTAGACTGGTGACTGGGAGCAGCCGCCGGGACCACATAACACGAGTCCTGAGAGATCTGCATTGGCTCCCAGTACGTTTCCGAGCACAATTCAAAGTGTTGGTGCTGACCTTGAAAGCCCTAAACGGCCTCGGCCCTGTAGACCTGAAGGAGTGTCTCCACCCCTGTCATCCAGCCCGGACACTGAGGTCCAGCTCTGAGGGCCTTCTGGCAGTTCCCTCATTGAGAGAAGTGAGGTTACAGGGAACCAGGCAGAGGGCCTTCTCGGTAGTGGCGCCCACCCTGTGGAACGCCCTCCCTTCAGATGTGAAGGAAATAAGCAACTATCTTATCTTTAAAAGACATCTGAAGGCAGCCTTGTTTAGGGAAGTTTTTAATATTTAATGCTGTATTGTTTTTAACACTCGATTGGGAGCCACCCAGAGTGGCTGGGGAAATTCAGCCAGATGGGCGGGGTATAAATAATAAATTATTATTATTATTATTAAGCTGCAAAGGAGGAAGAGAGATGATCAGGAAGGTGGAGCACTGCTGCTCCAAGGACAGGCTAAAACTTTGGGACTTTTCCGTTCAGAAAACAAAAGTTAGGAGTATTAGAGGTTTCTGAAATTATGCATGGGGAGGAGAAAGTGACGGGGGACGAGGACACAAAAGGCCAAGGCTGTTGGCAGGCATCCCTCCCTTCCTGGCAACTGAGCCAGAGCGAGGGCAAAGCCATTGTGCCTTTGACACGTTTGGCCAGTGCATTGCCTCATTTACTAGAACTGCTCTCTTCCCATTCTCTGAAATGCCGGGAGTCATAATCAGGTGCTGTGATCTCAGACATCCAAGATCTACCCCACCCTCCCCAAAAAATATTGTGCCCCTGCTTTGGCATGATGCAATGGCTTTGCAAAAATCTCTTTTTTTGACGCTCGTTTTCTTGCTGTGCTTTATCAAACCAAGAGGGATGAGTTCTGCTGCCCGGTGGATTGCAGCAATCTGCCTGGTGCTTGCTAGGCCAGCTGACCTTACATTGCTGACATTCCTATTATTTTATTTTCTCCCGGTTCTCGTCCCCAGCTGTCACCCTTCGTTAGCGTTTTCTCCAAAGAGCTGTTTACCCTCAAAGTGGCACCGAAACCTCACAACTCAGGGGGAGAAAATAGAGCATATGCTATTAATAAGGAAATGGGCTCACGTGCTAAAGTCTCGGCCGAGAAGGATCCGGCAACGGAAGAGGAGCCAGCGGAGGCGGAAGAGAAGACCCCCACACCAGCTCCTCTTCCTTGCTTGGCCAGATATGACTTGGCCTTGGCTGGGTCTTAAGCATCACATGGTGGGTGGGCTTCTGGCGGCAGATATCAACCCAGCTGTTGAAATAGCTGGATTTGTCTTGTGTGAACACGGCGGCGACTCTGGCCGGCATGGCCAAAGGGCACCCATGAGGTGGCCTGCCAGGAATCATAGAACTGTAGAGCTGAAAGGGATGCTGGGGTCATCTAGTCCAACTCTCTGTAGTTCAACAATAGGTAAAAGGTAAAGGGACCCCTGACCATTAGGTCCAGTTGTGGCCGACTCTGGGGTTGTGGCGCTCATCTCACTTTATTGGCCAAGGGAGCCGGTGTACAGCTTCCGGGACATGTGGCCAGCATGACTAAGCCGCTTCTGGCGAACACCGTTTACCTTCCCGCCGGAGCGGTACACGTATTTATCTACTTGCACTTTGATGTGCTTTCGAACTGCTAGGTTGGCAGGAGCAGGGACCGAGCAATGGGAGCTCACCCCGTCGCGGGGATTCAAACCGCTGACCTTCTGATCAGCAAGTCCTAGGCTCTGTGGTTTAACCCACAGCGCCACCCGTGTCCCTAGTCCAACAATAGAACACGATAAAATTGTACATGGCATGGAGAAAGCATGTGGAGAAACCATAGTATACCTGAAGGAGCATCTCCACCCCCATTGTTCTGCCCGGACGCTGAGGTCCAGCGCCGAGGGCTTTCTGGTGGTTCCCTCATTGCGAGAAGCAAAGCTACAGGGAACCAGGCAGAGGGCCTTCTTGGTAGTGGCGCCTGCCCTGTGGAACGCCCTCCCACCAGATGTCAAAGAGATAAACAACTACCTGACATTCAGAAGACATCTGAAGGCAGGCGGGTTCAGGGAAGTTTTTAATGCGTGACATTTTACTGTATTTTTGGTCTTTGTTGGAAGCCGCCCAGAGTGGCTGGGGAAACCCAGCCAGATGGGCTGGGTACAAATAATAAATTAGTAGTAGTAGTAGTAGCTTGAGGATGATGTAGTGGCTGTTAAAGGGACCCCTGACCATTAGGTCCAGTCGCTGACAACTCTGAGGTTGCGGCACTCATCTTGCTTTACTGGCCGAGGGAGCCGGCGTACAGCTTCCAGGTCATGTGGCCAGCAGGACAAAGCCACTTCTGGCGAACCAGAGCAGCGCACGGAAACACCGTTTATCTTCCTGCCGGAGCGGTGCCTATTTATCTACTTGCACTTTGAGGTGCTTTCGATCTGCTAGGTTGGCAGGAGCAAGGACCGAGTAACGGGTGCTCACCCCGTCGCGGGGATTCGAACCGCCGACCTTCTGATCGGCAAGTCCTAGGCTCTGTGGTTTAACTCACAGCGCCACCCACGCCCCAATAATAATAATAATAATAATAGTGGGTAGCTTGAGGATGATGTAGTGGCTGTGGGGAAAGGCAAATTCTGTGGGATGTAACATAAGCAGTCGAGTACATTTCCTGTTTGCCCAGAGTAGATACACAGGGGAATGTTGCTCCAGCCAGGAGGACTTCCTGTCACACCTGGTCTGGAGCTTCCTCACCCTACGTGTGACCAGGTAGATGAGCATGAGCCTGGTGGACCCCATAAAAGGGCAGGTCACACAGCCATCTTCCTCTCTCATTCCTTCTTCTATCTTGATGGTTTTGCTGTCTGTTGGCCCTCAGCCAGCAGCACATGGGCTCAATCCCCACATGGAATAAACTCACACTCTCTTCTGTAACTACAAGCTAAAGCCTGCCTTCAGGGATCATACTGTGAAATGAATGTGAGTAAACTTCTTGTTACTTTTAAGAGACTAAAAGGGGAATTTGCCAGGAACAAATCCAATCTGAACAAAGCCAGACTGGATTGCTTAACTCAAGAGATTCAAACGAATCTATCAACTAGCTTATAAGGGATGCAGGTGGCCTGTGGGTTAAACCACAGAGCCTAGGACTTGCCGATCAGAAGGATGGCGGTTCGAATCCCCGCGACAGGGTGAGCGCCCATTGCTTGGTCCCTGCTCCTGCCAACCTAGCAGTTCAAAAACACATCAGAGTGCAAGTAGATCAATAGGTACCGCTCCAGCAGGAAGGTAAACGGCATTTCCGTGCGCTGCTCTGGTTTGCCAGAAGCGGCTTAGTCATGATGGCCACATGACCCGGAAGCTGTACGCCGGCTCCCTCGGCCAGTAAAGCAAGATGAGCGCCGCAACCCCAGAGGCGGCCACGATTGGCGGCCAAGGGTCATCTAGCCCAACCCCCTGAGATGCAGGAATCGCAGCATATTCTGTGCCTTCTGCACCCAGCTCTGCATTGCTTCCCTTCCAACTCTACAATTCTACGACATTTGCACCGATTTGGTGGTAAAATCAGGTTTCCACAGGGGGAGGTGGTGAGAGGCAAGCAGGAGGCTAGATGAGCCCTGAGTGTTTGGATGAGGGTCATTTATGAATTATCTGGGGCACCTCGGCAGCTGGGGCCAGTTGCCAGAAAGGAGGGTCTGTGGACCCCAACAATGAATTGGAAATGGGAAGGGCTGGGGACTTTTGCCACACAGGGGAGGGAGCAGCAGGCAGCCTGGTAATCCAGGCAGTGGAACACCTGATTCCTGACTAATCCCTCATTTCCCTGAGAGGTGGGGGCAGGAAGCCAAGGCCTCTGACAGGAGAGATTTAGGACGCTCGGCCCTAGAGACCCAGCTGTTCTCTGCCTGGGCATTTGGAAAGTCAGATGCAAAGGGACGACATTGTGTGTTTGTGTGTGTGCTTTGCTCCTGGCCGTAGATCTGCAACCTGGCCGTATATCTGCAATGTTTCTGAGCACAATTCAAAGTGTTTGTGCTGACCTTGAAAGCCCTAAACAGCCTCGGTCCAGTAGACCTGAAGGAGCGTCTCCACCTCCATCGTTCTGCCCGGACACTGAGGTCCAGCTCCGAGGGCCTTCTGGTGGTTCCCTCACTACGAGAAGCCAAGTTACAGGGAACCAGGCAGAGGGCCTTCTCGGTGGTGGCACCTGCCCTGTGGAACGCCCTCCCAGCAGATATCAAAGGCATAAACATTCAGAAGACATCTGAAGGCAGCCCTGTTTAGGGAAGCTTTTAATGTTCGATGCATTACTGTATTTTAATATTGTTTTGGAAGCCGCCCAGAGCGTGGTATAAATAATATTATATTATTATTATTATTATTATTATTATTATTATTATTATTATTATTAACCTGTCCCAGACTTGATTTGGAAGGGCGAGGTCTCCAAAGAGAGAATGCTTGGGACACATGAAGTCTGCACACACTCAGAGAAACTCTTTCCCGCAGCAAGGCTTCGTGTGTTCCAGCGCTGAGCCCAAGCTAAGGGTGGCCAACTAGGCATCACCAAAAAGAGAAGGCAAAAGAGGAGCCAGAGTTTTACCAAGTTTGCAGAAACTGGTTTTAGTGTGTTAAGGAGAGGGTGCTGGATCAGGCCAATGGTCCATCATGGTCCAGCATCCTGTTGGAGGGTACGGAGTTATCTGAACCCCAAGCTAAGGAGATAAGTAGATACAACCTTTAGAAGACATCTGATGGCAGCCCTGGATAGGGAAGGTTTTTGTTTTTTAAAATGTTTAATGTTTTATTCTGTTTTTATATATGTTGGAAGCTGCTCAGGGTGGCTAGAGCAACCTAGTCAGATGGGTAGGGTGTAAATAATAGAATTATTATTATTATTATTAGGCACATGACGGGGCTGGTGGGTCACAGAGCTTTCCTGTAAAATCTGCTAGAGAGAACTCTATGAGATCACTTCCTTTGCCTGCCTTGGCAAGAAGCTATATCCAAGTCGTGTCTTGGATCTCAAACGCCTTGGTTCCTGAACAAATCGGCTCCCGAACAATCGAAACCCGGAAGTGAGTGTTCCGGTTTCCAGACAATTTTCAGAAGCCCAACATCTGGCGTGGCTTCCACAGCTCCTGATTGGCTGCAGGAGCTTCCTGCAGCCAATCGGAAGCTGCATTTTGGTTTCCGAACATTATGGAAGCCAAATAGACTTCCGGAACGGATTCCGTTCAACTTCCAAGGTCCAACTGTACTTCCTTCTGCCTCCTCTTTCTTTTACCTGCTTCCCGGCTGACCACACATGCAAGTCTGAACCATTTTAAACCTAGATTTATTATTGTTATTGTTCCTGTTGAATAGAAACACCCCCTATTTTCATTGGAGAAATGTTGGAGAGTATGCTGTGGTTTCCAGCAATTGGTTCCAGAAGCATCACTGCAGAGCCATCAAAAGAGCTTCATGCTCCTACATGAATTTGCCTAACCTTCTTTTAAAGCCATCCCAGGTGGCGGCCATTGCTGCCCCTGTGGGAGGGAGTTCCACAGGTTAACTCTGCACTGGGCAAATAAGAAGTCTCATCTGTCCTGTATAATGAGATGAAAAAGATGTTGAAATATACATTTTTTAAAAAACCAGAAGCATTTTTACTTGGTATTATAGGTCAAGACATTAATAGGCAAGATGTTAAATTGTTCTTATATGCAACAACTGCAGCAAGAGCTCTTATATGCAACAACTGCAGCAAGTTAGCCCAGAAATGGAAACAAGAAGAAATTCTGACGAAAGAAGAATGACAGACAGAATTAATGGACTGTGCAGAATTGGACAAAGTGACAGGAAGGATTCGAAACCTGCGGGACCAGAGATTTACAGAAGATTGGAAGAAGTATATGAATTATTTGAAGAGCAACTGTAATCAACAAGAAGTTTTGTAAGGAGAAATTTACAAAGTAGAAAAAGATAGAGATATTGGTTATGAGTTTGAAATGTAATAGGGAAGATAAGAAATGCATACTAAGAGATTAGATTGGAAAATTTCCAGACAGGATTGATGGAAGTAAAAAAAAATGAATAAGATGTAAAAGTATGTTTAATTACTGTTGAAAATGATATGTTAAAAAACATATATACAGTGGTACCTCAGGTTAAGTACTTAATTCGTTCCGCAGGTCTGTATTTACCTGAAACTGTTCTTAACCTGAAGCACCACTTTAGCTAATGGGGCCTCCTGCTGCTGCCGCGCTGCTGGAGCACGATTTCTGTTCTCATCCTGAAGCAAAGTTCTTAACCTGAAGCACTATTTCTGGGTTAGCAAAGGCTGTAACCTGAAGCGTATGTAACCCGAGGTACCACTGTATATATATATATATACATATAAAATGGGACGCGGGTGGCGCTGCGGGTTAAACCACAGAGCCTAGGACTTGCCGATCAGAAGGTTGGCGGTTCAAATCCCTGCGATGGGGTGAGCTCCCGTTGCTCCGTCCCAGCTCCTGCCAACCTAGCAGTTTGAAAGCACGTCAAAGTGCAAGTAGATAAATAGGTACCACTCTGGCGGGAAGGTAAACGGCGTTTCCGTGTGCTGCTCTGGTTCGCCAGAAGCGGCTCAGTCATGCTGGCCACATGACCCGGAAGCTGTACGCCCGCTCCCTTGGCCAGTAAAGCGAGATGAGCTCCGCAACCCCAGAGTCGGCCACGACTGGACCTCATGGTCAGGGGTCCCTTTTAAAGGACCCCTGGACAGTTAAGTCCAGTCAAAGGTGACTATGGGGTTGTGGCACTCATCTCGCTTTATTGGCCGAGGGAGCTGGTGTTTGTCCGCAGACAGCTTTCCAGGTCATGTGGCCAGCAGGACAAAACCGCTTCTGGTGCAACGGGACACCGTGATGGACACCAGAGAGCACGGAAACTCCATTTACCTTCCCGCCACAGCGGTACCTACTTATCTACTTGCACTGGCTTGCTTTCGAACTGCTAGGTTGGCAGGAGCTGGACCTAATGGTTAGGGGTCCCTTTACCTTTATATATATATATATATATATATATATATATATATATATATATATATGAAGTCTTCTCATTCAGCTTCTTCTCTGCATGTCTGCGAGATCCGGCGTTACAAGAAACGGCCGGCTGTATCCCAGGAAGGTCCAGCCAGCATGCAGACCTGTCAGGTCAAATTTGTCATCCTTGCCTGCCTCCCCCCCAAGATCTCTGCTGCTGCTCAGCTGGGAGGGACCTCAGCCCTCCATCGGAGCTGATGGTGTCATGGAAAATGCTGCAGCCAGCCAAAGGGAGTGTTTGTGCCGACAGAATCAGGCAATTTCTCTGCTTTTTTCTGCTTTCTCCTTGGCGCCCGGCCAGGTGCAGCCAAGTCCTTCCAGCAGAGGATCAAGGCAGAAGGAGAGAGAGAGCTCCGTCTTCTTCCCTCCCCTTCCCCACACCCAGGCCTGGAGGGAGAAATGCTTCTCTCCCCCCCCCTCCAGTGACCACAACCTCCCTCCCCAGAAGCAGCTTGCTTTCACCAGCCGGAAGGAAGGAGGGTTTCAGAGGAAGGAGCAGGAAAAGAAGAAGAAGATGATGATGTAGCCACACTCTGCTTCCATGGCCAGAGGCAGCTTCTGAACCTCCCAGTTGCTCTAAACTGCAGGAGGGGAAAAAGAGATCCTGCTTGTGGGTTTCTGGGTGGCCACTGCTCCTTCCTCTGAAACCCTCCTTCCCTCTGGTTGGCGAAAGCAAGCTGCTTCTGGGGAGGGAGGTTGTGGTCACTGGAGGGGGGGGAATGAGGAATGGCTAAGGGAGCTGGGCATGTTTAGCCTGGAGAAGAGGAGGTTAAGAGGTGATATGATAGCCATTTTCAAATATATAAAAGGATGTCACATAGAGGATCGCAGCTGTTGTTATCGCGCTATACTTGGGGGTTTTTAAGTTTAAAAAAGGGTTTATTTATAAATTTATAAATAATAATAAAAACTCAGCAGAGGCTTGTTTTAGAGCAAAGTTCCATCCTGTGTCAGCAACACCGCTATAGATGCTACGAGGGATTAAAAAAAGAAAGTAGTCACAGCAAATGCTCTTAAAATAAACTGCTCCTTTGCAACCTGGGCGAGCGGCAGCAGCAAAGGGCCCGGCTCCCATTCTGCACTCTTCCCAGTCGTGCGGAGGAGGCGGTGCCACTAGGCGCCACTGTCTTTCAATGCTGACAGAGCATCTTTGCACTTGGAAAACCTTGAATTTTCTTGATACAGAGCAATGGTAGAGCACAGTTTGGCAAACAGCCTTGCTGGAAAGATTATCATGCAAATTAAAAGTGTCTCCGGGACAACAACCCCCCCCCCCCAAAAAAAAGATAGTTTATATGCAATCTGGTGCGATTTTATTGTATATACAAATAGCGAAGCACATGGCAGGGACGTACCTGCTATGGACTGGCTGGGTGGGTGCAGAAAAGTGGGGGGAGGCACCAGCTGGGGAATCCCCAAGGGAACCCCCAGGGGAAGAAGACTCAGAGCCAGAGAATTGCAGGTGACACACCAATGAAAGTTCAGATAATAATAATAATTTATTATTTATACTCCCCCCCACACACACACACAATCTGGCTGGGTTTCCCCAGCCACTCTGGGCAGCTCCCAGCAGAATATTAAAAGCACGGTGAAACATCAGTCATTAAAATATTCCCTAAAGCCTTCAGATGTCTTCTAAAAGTCTGATAGTGGTTTATTTCCTTGACATCTGGTGGGAGGGCGTTCCACAGGGCGGGTGCCACTACCGAGAAGGCCCTCTGTCTGGTTCCCTGTAACTTGGCTTCTCGCAGTGAGGGAACCCCCAGAAGGCCCTCGGCGCTGGACCTCAGTGTCCGGGCAGAGTGATGGGGGTGGAGACGCTCCTTCAGGTATACTGGACCGAGGACATTTAGGGCTTTGAAGGTCAGCAGCAACACTTTGAATTGTACTCAGAAACATACTGGGAGCCAATGTAAGTCTTTCTGACCGGTGTTATATGGTCTCAGCGGCCGCTCCCAGTCCCCAGTCTGGCTGTCGCATTCTGGATTAGTTGCAGTTTCCGGTTCACCTTCAAAGGTAGTCCATTAATATTTTGAAATTCAATATTAAAGAGCAACTTGGGGCGGAGGGAATTCCGCTTGCCTCTTAACCAAAACTTGCCTGACCAGTGCATCCTCAAGCAAACCAAATATGTGCATCGGGTCAGAGCTATCCTTTAAAATTTGCACTTTTCCAGATTTTGCAAGGCGGTTGTCTAACCAAAAAAGAGCACCTGGAACCGTGCATATTGTTGGATAGTACGCAGAGGGGAAAACTCTGTGAGGTTTCCTACAACTGAGCGGTATGTGAATTTTGTGCAATAAATAAGTAGATCAGGCTCTAACCACTGCACCGCATTGCCGCCTCTGCCTCTGAGCCTCCCCTCCTCCCTAGCACCGCTTGAGTCTCCCCACACACAATACTTTCCCACTTGCCCTTACCAAATTTCATTGTGTCGCTCCAGAGGCCCCTTTGCCAAGGTCAGAGGAAGTCCTCTAATCTTCTCCTCTCGAGGGTATCATCCTACTTTGACGTCCTGCTGTGCAGCCTGCGAAAATCCTGCTCCATGCCCAGAATTGCAGGCATGTGTGTGTGCGATTTAGCAAAGCCAAGGCCAGATCTCAATATTAATAACCTACTTGGATGTTGGACCAGCTTTGCTAAATGTCTGAAAGGCCAGATGATGTGTCAGGCAAGGCACAATTGCTGTCCTTATACCCCCATCGCAAAACTTCTTGGGATCTTTGCTCTCTAGCTCCACCACCCTCTGCCAGCCAAGGCTCTCCTGGTGCATCAGAATCTCTGCCTTTTCCCCCTGGTGCCTGTTTGGATCATGCTCACCCCGACACATACATACATACATACATGAAGCCACTTCATTAAGAACATTAGACGAGCCTGCAGGACCAGGGCAGCAGACCATATAGTCTAGCATCCTATCCTCATAGAGGTTAACCCAATGCAAAGGTAAAAGACGTGGGTGGCGCTGTGGTCTAAACCACGAGCCTCTTGGACTTGCTGATCAGAAGGTCAGTGGTTCAAATCCCTGTGACAGGGTGAGCGCCCATTGCTTGGTCCCAGCTCCTGCCAACCTAGCAGTTCGAAAGCACACCAGTGCAAGTAGATAAATAGGTACCACCGCGGTGGGAAGGTAAATGGCGTTTCCGTGCACTCTGGTTTCCGTCATGGTGTCGTGTTGCACCAGAAGCGGTTTAGTCCTGCTGGCTACATGACCTAGAAAGCTGTCTGTGGACAAATGCTGGCTCCCTCGGTCTGAAAGCAAGATGAGCCCCGCAACCCCATACAGTGGTACCTCTGGCTGCAAACAGGATCCGTTCCGGAGGCCCATTCGCAACCTGAAAAGAACGCAACCCGTGTCTGCGCATCTGCACATGTGCGGGTCACAATTCACCGCTTCTGCACATGCATGTTAATGTCATTTTGTGCATCTGTGCATGCGTGAGCGGCAAAACCCAGAAGTAACCTGTTCCGTTACTTCCAGGTCGCCGCGGGACGTAACCTGAAAACGTGCAACCTGAAGCAAACATAACATGAGGTATGACTGTAGTCATCTTCCGGGGGGGGGGGGCAAAGCACAGCCCTCCCTCAAACGCTTTTGCTTTTCTCCAAAGGAAAACTCCAAGAACTCGGAGGAGCTGCAGGGACACAGCCCTCGGAAGTTGTGTACCTGCCACCTGATCTGCCTGAAAAGGTTATCTGATGTTCTTTAATGCACTCCAACATACGAGGATCCTCTGAAAAGCAGTAGAGGACGAAAATCGCTTGTTTGTTGTTCAAAACCTGCCAATTTTGTGCAGGGAAACCCGTCTTCCAAGAGGAGGCGAAGCGAGCAGGGCATGAATCGGCACGTCGGTCATAAAACCGACCTGGGAGAAGCAAGGCATGCCTGTGTTAATTAAATCAAAGGCCAGGTGGGTCTTCTTTCTATTGGTTTTGTCACCTGGGGTTTCATGACCATTGCTCTCTGACCTTGAGATGATGGTGGTCGTAAATCCAAGAATGAAACAGCCTTGGCTTATCTCTGCACCTCTCTCTCTCTCTCTCGGGTTTAGTTTCCAGGGACCACGATGACACATTGATGGCCCCTGTCCTCCTGACGCCATCTCACAGAGCAGGACAAAAGAGCAGTAAACACACCATGTGCAGCACCTGTTGAGTTGACATCTCAAGGCCAGGCCAGTACAGAGTTCCACGTGGGGCCTTTCCACGTGTGGGGTGGGCGGAAAGGAAAATCCCCCACCCTGCGCCCTAGGATAAGGGAGGGTTTCATTTCTGTTCGCATTTAAAGGCCAGCCTCCCAAGTTCACATTGTTCTGAAACGACACGCGGAACAGAACGCAGAGCCACTCTTCAGAAATTTGCAACGTTGTTCTCCAGCCAAGTAGTGCGTGTCAAAATGCTTTAATAACTCATGCACATAGATGCATATATTAGTGGGGGGGAGTAAAGGGACCCCTGACCATTAGGTCCAGTCGTAGCCGACTCTGGGGTTGCGGCGCTCATCTCACTTTATTGGCCGAGGGAGCCGGCGTACAGCTTCCGGGTCATGTGGCCAGCAGGACTAAGCCGCTTCTAGCAAACCAGAGCAGCGCACGGAAACGCCATTTACCTTCCCACCGGAGTGGTACCTATTTATCTACTTGCACTTTGACATGCTTTTGAACTGGCAGGAGCAGGGACTGAGCAACAGGAACTCACCCCGTCGTGGGGATTCGAACTGCTGACCTTCTGATCAGCAAGTCTTAGGCTCAGTGGTTTAACCCACAGCACCACCCGCGTCCCTATATTAGTGAAACTACCATGCAAAAAAGTGCATCACGTGGGGAAATCTGTGTTGCAGAAATTTCATTTTGGACAAAATTTCACTTGGAAATGCGTGCGGTCAGAGAAATTCGCACCAAAAGGCTGGCGAACTTTCATGAGGACTTTAAAAAAAGATCCACAGCTGATTCAGAAATGTTGGGAACGGTTGTTAAGATTCAAAAAATGAGAAACTGAGAGATTCACTCATCGCTACAGACAACAAGACAGCCCTCTTACTAACATATACTACCTGTGCTCAGAGATCGGCACTGGCTGCTGATTTTCTACCAAGCAGGTTTTGATTTAGCAACGCTTATCATTGAGCATCTTGCAATAGCTGGATTTGAGAGAACAAGGACCTCAGGTGTAGCAAATCATGTTAATCTGGTTGGAAAGGAGTGGGAACCTCGTAAGGAGCTCTGATTTAAGTCGGGCAGGATGGGCTTGCTTGTATCATTTGCAAAACGGTTTGGCTCCACCGTCAGCTAATTAAAACAAGGACCTGAAGTGCCTAGGTATACTCCGCTGTAAGCTGATTAAAATGAGAACATGAACCAGGCGGCGCTTTTAATTGGCTTGCAAACAAACTGCCTTGCCTGGCGTGGTGTTTTCCTGTGATCTGAAAAGCAGCTCATCGCTAAGAGATAATTGACTCTAATTGCCACGGACCTTGTTCAAGAAACAAGATTGAAAGGAAACACAAGGAACAAGAGAAGAGGTGCAGAAACGGAAGGGAAGGGAGTCAGCAAATGAGTGCAATGTCTCCATTGAGATTGGCACATGCCACCTTCGTCATCCTGCAGCCAATTTTCAGTGGGTGGTGCCTGATTCCAGGACCACAAAGACCTTAAGCGTTTCTGAGCAGAAGGAAATAAGTGGCTTGCCTTTGCGTCCTTCAAAAGTTGTGCCTGAAGAAATGTAAAGAAAAGGAAGGAACCTTTTATCATATGTGGTGGACCTGTCCCAAGGTGAAAGACTTCTGGGAAAAGATTTATAATGAATTGAAAAAAATGTTGAAATATACATTTATAAAGAAACCAGAGGCCTTTCTTCTTGGAATAACAGGTTTGGAATTGCCCAAGAAAGATGTTAAATTATTTTTGTATGCCACAACTGCTGCTCGTATTTTGTTAGCTAAAAAAGTGGAAAACCCAAGAATTACCAACAATAGAAGAAAGGCAGATGAAGATGATGGATTTTTCGGAGCTAGCCGACCTGACCGGAAGAGTCTGCGACCAGAAGGAGGAGGAGTATCAGGAAGAATAGAATAAATTTAATGATTATTTAGTTAAATTTGTTAAGTTAAACTAACTGGAAATAGCTTGCAGATACTTAATGGGCTTAGGATTTTATTTATGTTAAGTGATGGATTAATATGTTTAATTCTATAAGGTGAAGATTTAAGGATGTTAATGTTTAAGTTAAATTTCATAAAAATTGGGATTTGGAAAACCGTTAAAAGGACATGCAATGAAATTCAACCAAGGGGAAGCGAGGAAGTCACTTAACAAAGTTAATAACTGTAATTTTTAATTAGGCTATGATTTATGTTTGTTTTGTTTGTTTGTCTTGTGTGTTTGTTTGTGTGTTTATAATATTGTGAAAACCAATAAAATTTTTGGAAGAAGAAAAAAACAAAAGTTGTGCCAGAAGGGTCGCCAAGTCCCTGCTCATTCACAAAGTTGTGGGATTGGTTGCGGTTTAATTTCAAGAACACATGCATTGCAGGGGGTGGGACTCCGTGACCCGCCGAGTCTTCGATTCTATGATTCTAAACTCCTGCCAGAAAGGGGCTGCAACCAAGCAGCCTATAAATGTTATGAAACAGACATGCAATAATTTGACCGCGGAGAAATCCTTAATCCTCGTATAATAAATCCCACAGACGGTGGAGTGAAATTTGCACTTGCAAATCGAGGGTGAGGTGACCACAGCGTGCTACGGAACAGCATGAAGTGTTCTTGCACTCAGCCAAAGCTTTTCACAGAGGGGTCTTAATCAAAACCCAGCCACTCCCAGCTCAAAGGCCTCCGATTAATCGTAGAATCCCGTCTGGCTGCCAAGTGCAAGAGCGAGCTGGAGGAAATAATCTCTCTCCCCCACTTTCTTTCTCTAGCAGTTAAGTGAGACTGAAATTTCATGCCTCAGATGCAACAGCTGAACTCTCTCTAAGAAACAGGCATGACAAAGATTGCCAGCCAGCTTCCCAGTTAACCATCCTTTTTCTGTTGCGCTGTGCTGCTCTGCACCCCATTGCAGCTGAGACAAGCCAATTCGGCTGCTCTGATCTTTGCTCAGGAACCTGCAGAAAGCTGTCCTAGGACCCACGTACCTATGGGACCGCCTCTCCTGGTATGCCCCGCAGAGGACCTTAAGGTCCACAAATGACAACACTTTGGAGGTCCCAAGTCGCAAGGTGGTTAGATTGGTCTCGACTAGGGCCAGGGCCTTTTCAGTACTGGCCCCGACTTGGTGGAACGCTCTGCCACAAGAGACTAGGGCCCTGCGGGACTTGACATCTTTCCGCAGGGCCTGTAAGACAGAGCTGTTCCGCCTGGCCTTTGGTTTGGACTCGGTCTGACCCTTATGTTTCCCTCCCCTTATGGTTTTAGTCTATGGGCTACTTTTAAAACGAGGCTGCATTTTAAATTGCATTTTAACCTGTATTTTAAATTGTGGGGTTTTTTTCTATTATGTTTTTATTGTAATTTTACTGGTGTTAGCCACCCTGAGCCCGGCTCTGGCCGGGAAGGGTGGGGTATAAATAAAAATTATTATTATTATTATTATTATTATTATTATTATTATTATTATTATTATTATTTAGCACGTACTGGATAAAAACAGATTCAGGTAGGTAGCCATATTGGTCTGCTGCAGTCAAAATAAATAAAAAAAATCATCCAGCAGCACCTTAGAGACCAACTAAGTTTGTTCTGGGTATAAGCTTACGTGTGCAGGCACAAAATCTGAAGAAGAAGGTCTCTGAAGAAGTGTGTATGCACATGAAAGCTTATACCCAGAACAAACTTAGTTGGCCTCTAAGGTGCTACTGGACATTATTATGATGATTATTATTTGGATAAAAACAGTCACCCAGGCACCAGCAGCGAGCTGAAGATCTCGGAAGTTTGTGCCATAACAAAATGGTTAGGTTGTCGGGTGCCGCAGGACACTTCACCATATTTGATACAACACGCCGATTCTGGGGAAGACAGGGAGCTCAAAACAGGCCAAGGGTGCGACACCTTCCTTGCAAGGAAGTGGTAAAGTAGTCATTTGCAAAGTGGGGTAGCAGGATTGCCTGGGGGTTCTGTGAGGCAAGAGGCTGCAAAATGACTATCAGACCTTGAAAAGCTGGTGTCCCTGGATCACCCCCGCTGGGGGTGGCAGGGTTGCCTGGGGGTTCTGTGAGGAAAGGGGGTGCAAAATGACTATCAGATGATGAAACGCTGGTGTCCCTGGATAATCCCTTCTGTTGAGTTAAACTAAATGGTTTTCATTGGGTTTTGAAGAAATGTGCAATTAGCGGAGAAATGGTTGTTGCAGAGAGATAAAAACTATGCTACGAATAAGGTAAATGTTATGTACTGAGTTGAATAGGCTCCAAAATGCAGCAGCCTGATTGGTCCTAGAACAATAGGATTCAGATGCAGCAGTCTGATTGGTCTGCAGGAGCCACCCAATCCAGCTCCAGGTGGAAGTGAATCCGCAACCTGATTGGCCTACAGGAGAATCCTGGAATTAGCCAATCACATGGGGCCCATTGTGTAAATAATGTATATAAAGCAGATATTGTGGGGGGACTTTCATTCCTCGCTACTATGAGCTGAATAAAGAGCATGAAATCCACACTCAACTCTGAGTATATTTCAGTAAAGGTAAAGGACCCCTGGACGGTTAAGTCCAGTCAAAGGCGACTATGGGGTTGCGAGGGAGCTGGCATTTGTCCACAGACAGCTTTCCAGGTCATGTGGCCAGCAGGAGTAAACCGCTTCTGGCACAATGGGACACCGTGACGGAAACCAGAGTGCACAGAAACGCTGTTTACCTTCCCACCGCAGTGGTACCTATTTATCTACTTGCGCTGGCGTGCTTTCGAACAGCTAGGTTGGCAGGAGCTTGGACAGAGCAACAGGAGCTCACCCCGTCGCAGAGATTCGAACTGCTGACCTTCCAATCGGCAAGCCCAAGAGACTCAGTGGTTTAGACCACAGCGCCAACCAGATCATGATTCCACAGAAGCACAATGGAGCAATCAATAGTAAGTCCCAGAATGCTGTCAAATCCAGATAAAGTCATCGTTTGCTAGGCATGAGTTTGTCTTTTGACGTAAATCATGAACGGCTACCATGTGGTTGCACAATTCATAAAGGTAAAGGTAAAGGTACCCCTGTCCATCAGGGCCAGTCGTGTCCGACTCTAGGGTTGCGCGCTCATCTCGCTCAAGAGGCCGGGAGCCGGCGCTGTCCGAAGACACTTCCAGGTCACGTGGCCAGCGTGACGAAGCTGCATCTGGCGAGCCAGCACCAGCGCCGCACACAGAAACACCATTTATCTTCCTGCCACAGTGGTACCTATTTATCTGCTTGCACTTAGGGGTGCTTTCGAACTGCTAGGTGGGCAGGAGCTGGGACCGAACGACGGGAGCTCAGCCCGTCACGGGGATTCAAACCGCCGACCTTTCGATCAGCAAGTCCTAGGCTCTGTGGTTTAACCCACAGCGCCACCCGCGTCCCATGCAAATCAAATCAAATTTTATTAAACGGTCACCGACCAGATTAACTCGTAGGTCCCATGCACAATTCATAGGTTTGGCTTAAACCCTGGAAACTTGTAAAAGAATGAGTGAGTTCTTCAGGCACTGCAATAAAGGCCTGCTTGCACTTTCGAAAAAGTCTTTGCAAAAATACATCAGTATATTAGTGTGGACTTCTTATAATACTTTATTATTACTACTGCTGCTCCTACCAGATCTGCTCCCCTCTGTTTCCCTTGATGGGACTCAATATGGCTTACAGATAAAACAAGAAAAGCCTAAATCAATCATTAAAATACAATTAAGCATTGATGGAATTAAAACTATATATATATAATCTGTTAAAAGCACGCAAATAATTACAATAAAAACAGCATTCATTAAAAGCAGGAAGTTCCCAAAGGCCTGTTGGAACAGAAGGGTCTTCACCAACTCAGTCGGCACAATATGAGACACTTAATCCCAGGGATATGGGTTCAAGTTCCACACTGGGCAAAACATTCTTCCATTGTAGGGGGTTGTGATAGATGACCTCCAGTGGTCCCTTCCAGTTCTACACTTCTATGATCCTGTGCTGATTCTGTGATTCTGTGCTGGTGGAAGGACAGCAAGCAGGGAGCCAGTTGGCTTCTCTAAAAAATGGGACTTCCAAGGCACAAAATTTTGGTGTTGCACAGCGCACCACTGAGAATTTAAAGCCCAAAGTCCACCGCCGGCCTCCTCCAAAGATCCCCAAACATGGGCACTCCAAAATTTGTAGAAGTGCAGGTTTTGAAGGATGGTTCTGTGTTTCGGTTTGAAAGTGTGGAATGGGCAGGCTCGCCTTTCGTTGAGAACGGTATCAAATCCAAATCCACTCCCCCGTTCCTAGTTGAGACATGCAGAGCAATGCGCTCTATGTGGGGCTATCTTTGAAGGTGACCCGGAAACTACAACTAACCCAGAATGTGGCAGCTAGACTGGTGACTGGGAGCAGCCGCCGAGACCACATAACACCAATCTTGAAAGACCTACATTGGCTCCCAGTATGTTTCTGAGTACAATTCAAAGTGTTGGTGCTGACCTTGAAAGCCCTAAACGGCCTCGGCCCGGTATACCTGAAGGAGCATCTCCACCCCCAGGCAGAGGGCCTTCTCGGTGGTGGCACCCGCCCTGTGGAACGCCCTCCCACCAGATGTCAAAGAGAACAACAACTACCAGACTTTTAGAAGACATCTGAAGGCAGCCCTGTTTAGGGAAGCTTTTAATGTTTGATGCAGTACTGTATTTTCATATTGTGTTGGAAGCCGCCCAGAGTGGGGGGTGGGGTATAAATAAATAAATTATTATTATTATTATTATTATTATTATTATTATTATTATTATCATCATCATCATCATCATCATCATCATCTGCCCTGCAATGGTGTGGAGCCTTGGCCCCCTTTCAGGTAAAGTGTGGAAATCAAGCCTTATGAGGAATGGTTGAGGGAACTGAGTGTGCTTCGCCTGTGAAAGAGGAGACTGTTATCTGTCTTCAAATACAGTGGACGCTCAGGTTGCGAATGTGATCCGTGCGGGAGGCACATTTGCAACCCGCAGTGTTCGCAACCCGCGCCCCACGCGTCTGCACATGCGCAAAGCGCGATTTAGCGCTTCTGCGCATGCGCAAGCGCCAAAACCCAGAAGTAACCCGTTCTGGTGCTTCCGGGTTCGGCGCAGTGCGCAATCCGAAATCGCACAACCCGAAGCATCTGTAACCCGAGGTATGACTGTATTTCAAAGGCTGTCACATGGAGGGTACAGCAAGCTGGTTTACTGCTGCTCCAGAGTAGAGGACACAAACCAAATGATTCAAATGAGATTCCGACAAAACATCAGGAAGGGCTTTCTGACAGCAAGAGCTGTTCAGCAGTGGAACAGTCTCCTTGGAGGTTTTTAAGCAGAGCTTGGATGCCAGCCTGTCATGGATTATTTAGTTGTGATTCCTGCATGCAGGGGGTTGGACTAGATGACCTTTGGAGTTCCCTTCCAACTCCACAATTCTGCTTCTATTATCTCTCCTTGGTTCAGAGGCCCAGCCCTTCCACCCACCTCCAAAACACCTCCCTTGCCACAAGGAGTTAGTGAGCCCATTGGTTTCTAAGCACATTTTCCTTTCAGTGTGTTTAGCAAACATTAATCATCATATCCCTCCAGGGAGGTCAATTGGCAAATATTTTCTCTCTCGTGTGCAGATAATTAATCAAATAAAAATATGACAGGGTGTTTCAAAGGACCTTAGCAACTGCTCCAGCCTTCAATTTTCTGGGCAAACAAAATGGGGGGGGGGGAAGGATCCACAGAATTTAGCAAAAGGTCACACATTTAAGGATATATGTATTCCGCTTCTGACGACTTCTTTAAAAAACAGAAATGAATACTGTCATTAAAAAAGATCAGAGTTAGCCAAGGAAAACCAAAGCCATGGAACAAGCCACCACTAATGAATGGCTTTGATTTGATTAAAGCCTTTTTACTGGATTAAATAACCATAGAACTATAGTCTTCAAAGGAAACCTTTTAAAATTAGAGGCAGGATGTCCTATTCCTCATAAACCCAAGTAGTTTCCATACCAACTATTATTTCTGGACACTGTTTGAGAGACGGCGTGGCATAGCGGTTGACAGCGTGAGCTGTGAGCTGGGAAACTGCCGGGTTCAAATCTTGCTCAGGTGTGAAAACATGTCATGTACCCGAAAATATTGAGTTATAATATGCTATGATATAGAGTTAAGATATATGAAAAAGGGTAAGAATTTGCTGAACTGATTATGTAAACGGGAGTACAAAGGGGGGAGGTGTGAGGAGGTCAAGGAAACAAGCATATGAATTTAAAGATATCAAAAAATGGATTTGTTTTTTAATTTGTTCCTAACTATTTGTTTTTTGTATTTTGTGTTTTTTTTCTTGTTTGTTTTTCTATGAATTTTTGTATTTTTCTTTGTTTTCTTTTTTCATTTTTTACCTTTCTCTGTGGTTTTTTCATTCTGTAAATCTCTATTTTTTTGTAAAATCCCAATAAATATAAAAAAAAGAAAAAAGAAAACATGTCATGTACCACAGGGGTATTATCCAGACTCAAACCATTTGTCGCTTTCAATGTAGGAACATAAGAAGAGGCTGCTGGATCATGCCCATGGCCCATCTAGTCCAGCATCCTGGTCTCACAGGGGCCAACCAGTTGGGGAAACCCGAAAGCAAGATCTGAGCCCATGAACCCTCTCTCCTCCTGGGGTTTCCAGCAACGGGGGCTCAGAGATTTTTCCGCCTCTGGCAGGCGAGGCAGAACAGAGCAATCCTGGCCAATAGCCATCCATAGCCCTCTCCTCTTCCATGAATTTGTCCAGTCCTCATTCAAAGTCATCTAGATTGGTGGCCATCACTGTGCTCCAACGACAGTAAGGTAAAGGTAAAGAGACCCCTGACCATTAGGTCCAGTCGTGGCCAACTCTGGGGTTGCGGCGCTCATCTCGCTTTGCTGGCCGAGGGAGCCAGCGAAGACGCTCCTTCAGCTATACAGGACCGAGGCCGTTTAGGGCTTTAAAGGTCAGCAACAACACTTTGAATTGTGCTCGGAAATGTACTGGGAGGCAACGCAGATCTCTCAGACCGGTGTTATGTGGTCTCGGCGGCCACTCCCAGTCACCAGTCTAGCTGCCTCATTCTGGATTAATTGCAGTTTCCGGGTCACCTTCAAACGTAGCCCCACGTAGAGCCCATTGCAGTAGTCCAAGCAGGAGATAACCAGAGCATGCACCACTCTGGTGAGACAGTCTGCGGGCAGGGAGGGTCTCAGCCTGCGTACCAGATGGAGCTGGTAGACAGCTGCCCTGGACACAGAATTGACCTGCGCCTCCATGGACAGCTGTGAGTCCAACATGACTCCCAGGCTGCGTACCGGGTCCTTCAGTGGCACAGTTACCCCATTCAGGACAAGGGAATCCCCCACACCACCCGCCCCCTGTCCCCCCAAAACAGTACTTCTGTCTTGTCAGGATTCAACCCCAAACTGTTAGCCGCCATCCATCCTCCAACCGCCTCCAGACACCCACACAGGACCTTCACTGCCTTCACTGGTTCCATGGGACAGCCCTTCAGATATCTGAAGATGGGCGTCTTGTCGCCTCCCAGTCTCGACTCTTTCCCAGGCTAACCATCCCCAACTCCTTCGACCGTTCCTCACAAGGCTTGGTTTCCAGACCCTCATCATCCTGGCTGCACACCTTCTCACGATGCACTAGTTCAGGATCCCTTCCTGTAATCTGCATGAGGAGGGAAACACTTGGGGGGAGAGCGGCAGCAGCCATCTTCTGGCAACCCTTTGTGAGCTGGGGGGGCGGGTGCAGGCCACGCTCCTTTGCCACCGGGCCTGCTCCCCCTCACTCGATTTGCCAGCTCCTCTCTCCCCTCCGGGACCCGCACCATGAATGATTCATTGGCCGAGTCAGCGCCTCGCCATATCCAGACGCCGGCAGTCACTCCAGCGCGAAAGTCATTTGATAAATATTTAATTGAACCCATCAATCCGGCAGCCGAGGCAGCGGCACCAGGTGCTAAAAATATTCGCTTTGCCTATAGGACTCTGCCAGGAGGGGCGAGGTGGCACGGGTGGCTCCAGGGGGCAAGGTTGGGGGGGAGATGCCGATATCTCCTGTACAAGATGCTGCCAGGTGCCCTCTGGCTTTGCTGCCCTGTTCTAGGGATAGAATTCTAGAATTGTAGAATTGGGAGGGACTCCCAAAGGCCATCTAGTCCAACCCTCTGCAATGCAGGAATCTCAGGTAAAGCATCCATGGCAGTTTGGTGTGCTTGAAAAATCTGTGTTCAATAACTTCCAAGGAAGGAGAGTCCAAAGACCAGAAGGGTTCTTATCATGAGTCACAAGAACATTGGAGGAACCCAATGGCCTCTCCGAAAATCTCAAAACCAGGACAGGTTTGTACGGGGGAATATGGTCTTTCAGAAAGCTTGGCTGCAAGTCATTTAAAGGGCATAATCAGTGGTCACTCTCAGACCCTGCAAGTGTCCCAGGACAGGGCCGTTTTTGGTCGCTGTGATCTCACGCAATTTCATGCCGAGATCTCACCCTGAAATAGGTGCTTTGATCAAGGCTGTGTTAAAGCTATGGTTTTCCCAGTAGTGATGTATGGAAGTGAGAGCAGGACCATAAAGAAGGCTGATTGCCGAAGAATGGATGCTTTTGAATTCTGGTGCTGGAGGAGACTCTTGAGAATCCCATGGATGCAAGAAGACCAAACCTCTCCATTGTGAAGGAAATCAGCCCGGAGTGCTCACTGGAAGGACAGATCCTGAAGCTGAGGCTCCAAGACTTTGGCCACCTCCTGAGAAGAGAAGACTCCCTGGAGAAGACCCTGATGTTGGGAAAGATGGAGGGCACAAGGAGAAGGGGACAACAGAGGATGAGATGATGGGACAGCATTCTCAAAGCTACCAGCATGAGTTTGACCAAACTGCGGGAGGCTGTGGAAGACAGAAGGGCCTGGCGTGCTCTGGTCCAGGGGGTCACGAAGAGTCGGACACGACTAAACGACTCAACAACAACAACAACAATCAAGGCTGTGATCTCTTGCGGTGCTCCAAAACGTGACATGGGTATGGGCAGGCCAGCAACAGTCTGATCTGTTCTCTGGGTGAAGCTTGCCCACCAAAGAGTCACCCACTTACGTCTCACACCAACCGGGCCATTGGTCCACCCAGCTCAATACTGTCTGCTTTTTAGCATCTCCAAAGAGGAATAACAGACTCATAGATCTGGAGACTTGGAAGGGAACCCAAAGGTCAACTAGTCCAGCCCCCCTTGCAATGCAGGAATCGCAGCTAAAGAAGTCTCAAAGCATCAGCTCAGTTGCTTAGAGCATGGTGTTGATGACGCCAGTGTTGCAGGTTCGATCTCCGTATAGGACAGCTGCCTTGCAGGGGGTTGGACTAGGGGTGCCCAACTCCCAAGAGACTGTGATCTACTCACAGAGTTAAAAACTGACAGTGATCTTTTTTTAGGAACAAGGAAGGCCTGCTTTTTAGGGAAGTTATTGAGCTTCTTGGGGGAGAACCAGTGATCTACCAGTGATCTACCTTACCTTTCTCGCCCTGATCTGGCCACAGTGATCCATGCGACGGTCACCTCCAGACTTGATTACTGTAATTCACTCTACGTGGGGCTGCCCTTGAAGCTGACCCAGAAACTCCAGCAGATGCAGAATGCTGCGGCGAGGCTCCTTACAGGGTCCTTGCCGTGGGATCGCATTCATCCAGTGCTTTACCAACTGCACTGGCTTCCAGTGCGGTCCAGGGTCAGGTTTAAGGTGCTGGTTTTGACCTTTAAAGCCCTAGGACCCACCTACCTATGGGACCGCCTCTCCTGGTATGCCCTGCAGAGGACCTTAAGGTCCACAAATGACAACACTTTGGAGGTCCCAAGTCGCAAGGTGGTTAGATTGGTCTCAACTTGGGCCAGGGCCTTTTCAGCACTGGCCCCGACTTGGTGGAACGCTCTGTCACAAGAGACCAGGGTCCTGCGGGACTTGACATCTTTCCACAGGGCCTGCAAGACGGAGCTGTTCCACCTGGCCTTTGGTCTGGACTCAGTCTGACCCTTATGTTTCCCTCCCCTTACGGTCTTCATCTATGGGCTACTTTTAAAATGAGGGTGCATTTTAAATTGCATTTTAACCTGTATTTTAAATTGGTCCCCCCCCCCATTATGTTTTTACTGTGATTTTATTGGTGTTAGCTGCCCTGAGCCCAGCTCTGACCGGGGAGGGCAGGGTATAAATAAAATTTATCATTATCATTATTATTATTATTATTATTATTATTATTATTATTATTACCACAAAGACACTCCCGACTTCACGAGGGGGTGGGGTTGCAGGCTCACGCCCCCAACTACGATCTCGCGGGGCTGGCGTCAGCCCCGTGGGACTCAGGGATTCCCCAGTACATTAATATTCATTGCCCTCGGCGCCAGCCAATCGGCTGGCGCTGGGGGCGGGCTTACCAGGTCCTCATAAGGTCAGGGCAACCCTGCCTCGCCCCCTTTTCCTTCTCGCAGCAGCTGCGGTTTGGCCGGCTTACCCTCACGCGTCGGACTCCGGTAGCTGTTTCTTTCCCGTTCGCGCCGCTACCACAGCAAGGAATCCCGACCCACCTACAGCTGCTTCCGCCTTGAGTGATCGTCGGCGGCGCTCTGCGCTCTGTCTGCCGCTTCGCCGCACTGCTGGCGGAGTTGGATTGAAGTGTCAAGGTTGCCGGGCTTACGCAGCGGTCTGAGCGCCTTCTCCTCGCGGCTGTCTCCGGCGTACGCCGGCGAGCCGGTTCTCTCCCTGAGCAGCCTCGCATTTAAGGAGTCCTTCCTTCTATTTTTTCCCTCACCTCCTCGGCCACGCGGGGAGGAATCCCAGAGGAGGAGTCTTCGCCTCTCCGATCAGGTCGTATAGGGTTTTAATCACAGTTGGTCTCTGTGGGTGGCTTCGCCGGCAAAAACGTAGGGGTGCGTGGGTCCTTGCGTTGCTACCGTGGTCATCTCCCTTCTGTTGCGGCTGCTGCCCCGCGGGGCCTTTGTTAAGTGGCTTTTCTTCAGTGCTAGCATTCTGGGCACGAGCGTGTTTTGTTTCAAGTCGGCTTTGTAAATCAACCAGGAAGTTAAAAAACACCGCGTGGTCGGGTGGCCGCCATTTTGCCATAGGCAACTGGATAGGAAGTTAAACACGGTTGCTAGGCGACCAGCAGGTCCGGCCGCCATTTTAAAACGGCCACGTGGCCGGGGGGGCGGCCGCCATCTTGCTAGAGGCACCCACCTCCAAGGGAAGAAGGTTCTTTGCGGCCGCTAGAGGCTTAGAGGCTTAATCAGTGGAGGCTAAGAGCGGATCCCCCTAGGTGCAAGTCTCAAGGGGAGGGGGTTCACTTGCGGTAAAAGTTTGAAGCAAGTCAAAGGTTGGCCTTTCCTGGCCTGGCTCGGGAGTGTTTTTCCCTGAGGTAGCCGCTGCTAAGCCTAAATATTAACTAACAGTGCAAGTCAATTGCTTAATTCATTTAAGTGCTCTGGGGGTCTTCATTTTACTTGCCTTGGGAATCATTTGCTGAAGCATAAATTGAAGTTGACAGGGGGTCAAAGCGGGGCCCATCATTTCATTTAATAATTTTATTAGGAGATTATTTTCATTTTAATAGTTCTATTGGGGGATTTATTACAGAAAAATCCTGATTAACACTTTCGTTGACTAAGGTGCACAGGATATAATTGATTTGGCAGTTCAAGCCATTGATTAACTTTGTTAACCGCTTGTAGGCTCTTTAAGTCAATTTATTGGAGATACATACCAATACATTGTAACAAATATAAATACATTGATACATTGTAACAAATATAAATAGTAAATAAATAGAATAATAATAATAATAATTAAAATATAGATAAATAAATAATTATAATAATAATAATAATAATAAAAACATTAAAACATAAATAAATAATTAAAATAATAATAATAATAATAATAATAATAATAATAATAATAAAATAATAAAAATTTACATAAACAAATAAAACAAAACAAAACAAAAAAAAAAAATACAAAACAAAATTAATAGCAATAATACAAGGTAAAATAAATAATAATAATAATAATAATAATAATAAAATAATACTTATAATTTAAACAAATAGATTCATTTAGCAATAGTCGGAATTCTTATTACCAGTAATCGTAGCGGTATTTTGCATATAGTACAGACCGTCATACGCATACTACTTTCCCTGACAGCTCGGGTTTTGACAACATGGCTAACAGGGGCAATCCCCAGTTACCACTGGCGAGTGGTGCCATGGTGCCCGCGCCACCCTGCAATCCTCAGGCCTTGGCTCAGTTTTTTGCAGCGATTCAAACCTTTTATGCACAATGCAGCCCTCCGGTTGCCCCAAATCCAAATATAGTGGAGGCGTCTCAGGAGTGTATCCCCGACACCCCCCCTAGCCAACAGGGTCAGGTGGGACCTCCGGTGGCTGCGGCGAGTACATCGCAGCAAGGCACGGGTCAGTTCAATCGACCCCAAACTCGCTCACAAACGGCTCACGCTCAGAGGTCCAAGGGTGCGCCGCAAAGGGCCAAGACTGGGGCGCAAAAAGCTAGGCCTTCGGGGCGTAGACCCTTAGCTCCGCGGGCGGCCCCCTCTAATTCTAGCCTGCTGGGGATTGGCGTGCCTAGTGTTTTTCAGGATCCTCCGACCCAGCCTTGTCCTTCCGAGGGCTCGTCTTCAGAGGAGGAGCTTCCTCCCCAGCAGGCAGTCACATCGGTCGATGATCCAGCACCGCAGGACAACGGCACCCGCAGAGGGAAGCGGAAAGCGAAGAAGAAGCACGTGTCCAAGAAGAGCAAGAGAAGTGACCCGTCTGACTCCGAGGACGACACAGGTACCTCTTCTTATTATTATTATTATTACCACAATTCACGATCTACCTATTGAACGTGCCTCAACTAGATCCTCAAGGTCTCTTCCTACAATTCTATGGGGCTGGGGGTTGTGCAAAGTATTCGCTTTCCCAGCTCAGTTATTCTACCTCTTCCTCTTGGGGTTGAGAATCGTTGCCCCAGCTCTATGCCCTTTAAAGTTGTGCAGCAGACAGAAATTCAACAGGTTCAGCTCTCTCTCTCTCTCTCTCTCTCTCTCTACCTCCTTGCTGTAGAGATAAAGAGAACTTCACCTGTTTGATTTCTGCAGCAGCCCTGCCAGACAGAAAGGTGCAAACCCTTTCCCCCTAACACAGGCGGAAGATAGCCGGGGAGTTATGAGGGTGGGGCAGTGCAGGGGGGGGGAGCAGGCAGGAATCTCACTGCAGCTGTTCCACTTGGCAGTTGGGGAGAAGGTCACCCGGCAGATAATTTTTCCGTTTGGGCAGGGAGAGGGGGAGAGAGAGGGGACGTGACACACGCGAACATTGTTCTTGGATCCCTTCAAACCCTCCCCGCTGCGCTTCTCCCATCCAGCCTCGAGCCGATTTTGCTCATCGTTAATTAATGTATCCCTAAACATAGCCATTAAAATAATATCGGAGCAACACGGTCCATTTCTTTTTGTGCATTGCAGACCCAGAGTTTTCTTTCTCTCTGTGTATAAATCATATATGCATACACACACACACACACACACACACACACACACACACACACACTCACATACTGGTTAAGAGAACTTTTGTTCTGCAAGCATAGATCCACATTCCTGGCAGCTGCTGGGAATCCTTCCAAGGCCCTTTTTAGCATGCCAGGGAGCGGCTCCTTCCATTGCACGTGTGAGTTGGTCGGCTCAGCAAATCTAGGAAGAGAGCAGGCCTTGGATCTTTCAAGAGCCAGTGTGGTGTGGGATACTCAGAGTGCCAGACTAGGACGTGGGAGACCAGGGTTCAGATCCCCCCTTGGCCACCCTGAAGCTCACCAGGCGCGATCTTGGGCCAGTGGCCTGCCTCACAAGGTCGTCGTGAGCATGAAATGGCAAGGAGGGAAAGCTGCGCTCCTTGGAAGATGGCAGGCAGGATGCAAATGGCCATAAATCATCAAAATGAATAGAAGTGCAGAACTGAAGGGATCCCCAAAGGTCTTCTAGTCCAACCCCTGCGGTGCATGAATCGCAGCTACAGTCCCTGGAAACAGCTATCCCACACATGAGCCCTGAAGGGCCCAACCCATAAGGGAGGCATTCGAAAGACGGCGGTCAAAATCAGCAAGTCGCACGGGGGTGGTATCAGGGTCGTCTCAGTGGTGGCTCCCTTTCTGTGGGATGCACGAATTTACACTGTTTTCGGTTCTTTTAAAAGAATTTTGTTACCTCTACTGCATTTTAATTTGGAATCTTATGTTGTTTCATTATAGCAGTGGTAGTATTTTAAACCTGTTTTTCTAGTAACTGTCCTGAGTATATTTAGTGGAGGTGAGGGTGCAAAATACTCTTCAGGCACGTCCAACAGGTAGATTGTGATCTACCGGTAGATCACTGGATGTCTCTGGTAGATCACTAGCTCCCCCCAAAGAAGCTCAAAAACTTTGGCTCCCCTGAAAAAAGCTCATGATTTTAGCCCTGCTTTCCTCCTCCCTAAATAAACCTCAACTTTGACCTGAACCCCAAAAAAGGGGGTAGATCACTGCCTGTTTTTAACTCTGTGAGTAGATCGCAGTCTCTTGGGAGTTGACCACCGCTGCTCTAAATGAATTAGCAGCATCTCACCTCAGCTATGAACTCATCTGGTGGGAGTCAGGCTCCCAAACTACCTGACCGGATGGATCAATTAACTGTCGCTGCAAGTTTATTAAGGAAAGCCAGCATTGCAGATCTTCCTAGTGTCCCTGTTTTCCAAGGACATACCTGATTTAGAGAAGCCGTCCCAGTTTCTGATTTGATCCTGGAATGTCTTGCTTTTCCTTGTTGTTGTTTAGTCGTTTAGTCGTGTCCGCCTCTTCGTGACCCCCTGGACCAGAGCACGCCAGGCACTCCTGTCTTCCACTGCCTCCCGCAGTTTGGTCAAACTCATGCTGGTGGCTTCGAGGACACTGTCCCACCATCTCGTCCTCTGTCATCCCCGTCTCCTTGTGCCCTCCATCTTTCCCAACATCAGGGTCTTTTCCAGGGAGTCTTCTCTTCTCCTGAGGTGGCCAAAGTCTTGGAGCCTCAGCTTCAGGATCTGTCCTTCCAGTGAGCACTCAGGGCTGATTTCCTTCAGAATGGAGAGGTTGGATCTTCTTGCAGTCCATGGGATTCTCAAGAGTCTCCTCCAGCACCAGAATTCAAAAGCATCCATTCTTCGGCGATCAGCCTTCTTTATGGTTCAGCTCTCACTTCCATACATCACTACTGGGGAAACCATGGCTTTAACTATACAGACCTTTTCCTTAAAGGTAAAGGGACCCCTGACCATTAGGTCCAGTCGTGACGGACTCTAGGGTTGCAGTGCTCATCTTGCTTTATTGGCCGAGGGAGCCGGCGTACAGCTTCCGGGTCATGTGGCCAGCATGACTAAGCCGCTCCTGGCGAACCAGAGCAGCGCACGGAAACGCTGTTTACCTTCCCGCCAGAGCGGTTCCTATTTATCTACTTGCACTTTGACGTGCTTTCGAACTGCTAGGTTGGCAGGAGCAGGGACCGAGCAACGGGAGCTCACCCCATCGTGGGGATTCGAACCGCCAAACTTCTGATTGGCAAGTCCTAGGCTCTGTGGTTTAACCCACAGCGCCACCCATGTTCCACAACCTTTTCCTTAGGACATCCCTATTTTCATTTGAGAAATGTTGGAGTTATCCAACCCCTGAGCTGTCTGAAGGCAATTCTGTATAGGGAAGGGCTTTTAAAAAAATGTTTAATGTTTTATTATTATTTTTAATATGTTGGAAGCCGCCCAGAGTGGCTGGGGCAACCCAGTAAGACGTGTGCGGGGTATAAATAATAAAAAATATCATTATGGAATGGGACATCCCTATTTCTATCAGAGAAATGTTGGAGGGTATGGGATTGTGCATCGGCTGCAGCGTCGAACTAAGACCTCGGAGACCAGGGTTCGAATCTGCACCCAGCCGTGAAGCTCATGGGTGACCCTGGTCCAGTCAGCCGAGCCTACCTCCCAGGGATGTTGTGGTGGGGATTAAATGAAGAGGGGAAGAAGTGTGGTAGAGTTTAGCCATCATGGCTGGTAGCTCTTCTGTTCACACAGCGGCCGGATGCATCTTCTGGGAAATCTGCAAGCAACAGCAACCCTTGCCCACACACTCACACACACCCTGGCTGTTCGGCTTGGAATCAACTTGATCCCCTTCCCCTCTTTCCTTTTTCCTTTCTCCTTCTGTGATGGAACTCCTATTTGGGGACTTCCCTGGCTTTTTCTGGCCCACGTAGAACCAGTCTGGATAGTTAGCCTTGGTGAAGACTTGACATTTTCATCCCCCCCAAAAAAAGTTTTTGATTTGAGTTGCCATTGAAACGAGGCTGTATTTTAATGTTTTCATGTTGTATTTTAATCTTGTTTTTAAGTTGCATTTCAATCAATTTGTTTTTATATCAGGTGTTAGCCGCCCTGAGCCTGGTCTTGGCTGGGGGGGGCGGGGTATAAATATATATATATATATTCATATAATTTTTATTAAAGATTTAAACAAAACATATTATCCAAAAGATGTCATCCTTGATTTTCCCATTTCCCCTCAGTTCCAGTCTTTGCTTTCTTTGTGAATGCTGTTCTCTGCATGTTACAAAGTTGTATAAATCCTTAAATTGTTTAACTGATTATTGTCAATAAAAAGTTTGTGAGTGTTTATTCAAAGCCTGCCAAGGAGTCTAGTTCACTTTGTTGCCTTTGCGAAGGGTTCCCATTCATCTTTAAAGTCACAGTTATCCTTGTCCCGTAGCTTATGTGTCAATTATTATTATTATTATTCGCAGCAACTGGAATTCAGAACTGTCCAATATCACGAGGGTGGGCTGCTAGATTCCCTTCCCCATCAGGACCCAGCCTTTTCCTCTCCTTAGGAATCGGCCACACCCAGCCAATGCCGCTGGCAAAAAGAGACTTACGGCCCATCTGGCCGCATCCAGAGCTGTCCACTCAGCCTCTCTGCTGGGTTCAGTTCAAGCCGAGGTCCCCATTGACGTCAGTGGCATTAGCGGCTGCACTCCGGCGAGAAAATCTTCTTAGCCCGGGCAGCAGGCAGGGAAACGTGCCACACCTGCTGTGGCAAGAGAGGGACGAGGGCGGGCAGGTATAGTCCGCACACACCCCAAACTTACTACCACCGTGGGCCCAGGAAGGCCGGAGGGAAGGGGGAAGGGGGAGAGATGTCCAGCAAAGGCTCCACTGAAACTAAAATTCTCATTGTAAATAAGAGATTTCTCTCTCTCTCTCTCTCATCAGGAGAGAGGGGCTTCCTTGTGGAACGCCCTCCCACCAGATGTCAAAGAGAACAACAACTACCAGACTATTAGAAGACATCTGAAGGCAGCCATGTTCAGGGAAGTTTTTAATGTTTGATGTATCACAGTATTTTAATATTCTTTTGGAAGCCGCCCAGAGTGGCTGGGGAAGCCCAGCCAGATGGGTGGGGTATAAATAATAAATTATTATTATTATTATTATTATTATTATTATTATTATTATTCCCCATGCAACTCAGAAAAGGGCAGCATTTACAGCGGCAATTCTCTCATTGGCCTCTCGTCAGGATAATAGTAATAATAATTTTTAATTATGCCCCGCCCTTCCCGGTTTAAAAACCGGGCTCAGGGCGGATAACGGCAAATATAAAACATGGATTAAAATGCGACTTAAAAACAGCATAAAATGCAGCATCAATATCAATAAAGTTCAAAAATTCAGGGGTCATTTTTTTTGTGGGGGAACCCAGTCAATAGACATCAAATGATCACCAGGGCTAACTGGTCATGTTGGTCCTACTAGGGCCAGCAAGGAGACCAGGGAAGAGTTTAAATGTGGGGTCCCAGAAAGGGTTTCTTCATAGAAGAGGGAAGGGGAAAGGGAATGGAGGATCAGGTTAATTCAAATTGAAGGCCAGGAATAGCTCTGTCTTACAGACCCTGCGGAAGGAGATCAAGTCCTGAAGGGTCCTAGTCTCGTGGGACAGAGCATTCCACCAGGTCGGAGCTGTCACTGAAAAAGCCCTGGCCCTGGTGGAGAATAGTCTGGCTTCCTTAGGGCCCGGGACTTTCAAGCTATTATTAGGGTCCTCTGCGGGACATACCAGGAGAGGCGGTCCCATAAATACGAAGGCCATAAGCCACAAAGGGCTTTAAAGGTCAAAACCAGCACCTTAAACCTGACCCTATACAGTCATACCTCTTGTTATGTTTGCTTCAGGTTGTGCGTTTTCAGGTTGCATCCCGCCGCGACCCAGAAGTACCAGAAGGGGTTACTTCCGGGTTTCACCGCTCACACATGCGCAGACGCGCAAAATGACATCACGTGCATGCGCAGAAGCGGCAAATCGCAACCCGTGCAGACGCGCAGACACGGGTTGCATTCCTTTCATGTTGCAAATGGGGCTCCGGAACGGATCCCGTTCACAGCCAGAGGTACCAGTGTACTCCACCGGGAGCCAGTGCAACTGGTAAAGCACTGGGTGAATATGTTCCCATGGCAGGGACCCCGTGAGGAGCCTCACTGCAGCATTCTGCACCCGCTGGAGATTCTGGGACAATTTCAAGGGCAGCCCCGCGTAGAGCGAATTACAGTAGTCAAGCCTGGAGGTGACCATCGCATGGATCACTGTGGCCAGGTCGGGGCGGGAAAGGTAAGGGACCAACTACTTGATACAGCGAAGGGAATCTCTCCTTCCGATATACTAAATTTAGATCTAATTACAGCTAAAAAGGTCATCAAACAAAGATTGGAGGAGGTTGATTTGCAACAAAATCTTACTACAGGTGGAGGTACATGTTCCTCGATAAACCAGGGCATTACATTTATGTCCCAGATACCTCGATATCTCTCTACCCTATCGGTTGCGTCACATAGATTCGCATTTGTTAGAGCCAGATTTAATGTGTTCCCCTCAAATGTGCTGAGCAATAGATTTTCTAACGGTAAAACCTCTGTTTTATGCACATGTGACAACAAATCAATAGAATCCCTTTATCATATCTTGTTTAATTGTCCTTTATATATTGTTCCCCAATCAAGGATTCTGAGTTCAATCATTTTGGAAACTGTGGCTAAACCACCTGAATTACATCTAGCCTATCTACTCCAGGACATTGACTCTTATAGAACATTACAGGTTGCCAGATTCCTGAATTCAGTTCTTTCATATAAAAGACTTCATGGAATGCTGCATGACTATTAAAAATCTAGTAAACTCTATCCACCATCTTTATATTCAAGGCCACAATATGGTACATCTAGAGATCGTATGTAACGTGAAGGAGATTATGCGTTGAAATACTTTAGTTGATATTTTAGAATGTAAAATGTTATTTTATTTATTGATTGGTCTTACCTTGTGGGCTTATAGCCGAATAAAGTATTATCTATCTATCTTGATACAGTGAAGATGGAAAAATGTTGCCTTGCCTGTTGCTGCAACCTGCACCTCCATAGAAAGGGAGGCATCAAGGATTACACCCAAACTCTTAATGGAAAGCACTGGCACTAACTGAGCCCCCACAAGAGATGGGAGTTGGCCCCCCAACCCCATGTCATCCCAACCCAGCCAGAGGACCTCTGTGTTTGAAGGATTTAATTTCAGTCAGCTCCCACGAAGCCATCCAGCCACAGCTTCCAAGCATCTGGTCAGTGTGTTCGGGGCCGAATCGGTGTGGCCGTCCATCAGCAGATAGAGCTGAGTGCCATCAGCATATTGGTGACAGCCCAGCCCAAAGCTCCGGACAATCTGGGCGAGGGGGCGCATAAAGATGCTGTCAGCATCGACATTGCTTCCCCTCCTCGACGGAAAAAAGCACCCGAAATGTGGCAGGGTGGGTATCTGTCATTTAAGAGCAGAGAGATAGATTGACTGATTGTGTGTCGATCGGGTTTTTATATCATCTTTAGATGTTGGGTTGCTGGGGAAGTTTGTAGAATCGAAACAAAACAGCAAAAAAGCATTACAGTGGACGCTCGGGTTGCGAACATGATCCATGCGGGAGGCATGTTCGCAACCTGCAGCGTTCACAACCCACAACCCGCACGTCTGCACATGCATGGGTCATGATGCAGCGCTCCTGCGCATGCGCAAGCACCAAAACCCGGAAGTAACCCATTCCGGTACTTCCGGGTTTCAGCGTGGTGTGCAACCCGAAATTGCGCAACCCGAAGCGTCTGTAACCCGAGGTATGACTGTATGTTACATGTCACCCCAATCTCCAGGGGGTGAGAGATCCCTGGAGTTCCAGGGTTCAGTTGGGCTCAGTTTCCTTGGAATGAAGGTCAGCAGAGGCTATAGTGTCGGTACATTCTTTCACCTTTGGTGGACTTGCCCAAGGATTAAGGCTTTCTGGGAAATGATTTATAATGAAATGAAAAAGGTATTTAAATATACCTTCCTGAAGAAACCAGAGGCCTTTCTCCTGGGTATGGTCAGCCAATTGGTGCCAAAGAAGGACAGAACATTTTTTATGTATGCTACAACAGCAGCAAGAATACTCATCGCAAAGTATTGGAAGACACAAGATCTACCCACCCAGGAAGAGTGGCAGATGAAGGTGACGGATTATATGGAATTGGCGGAAATGACCGGCAGAATTCGAGACCAGGGAAAAGAGACGGCGGAAGAAGATTGGAAGAAATTTAAGGACTATCTTAAGAAACATTGCAAAATTATTCAAGGCTAGAACGATGTTGATTCAGAAATTAAGGAGTTAAAAGCTGTAATGATTATGTGATTAAGAAAAGAAAGGTTAAAAAGTATATAGAAATTAGGGAAAGGATTTGCTGAATTGACTTAATTAGAGAATGGAATACAGAAAGGGGAGGTATGAGGAGGTCGGGAAAGTAAGTTTTATGAATATAAGGGATGGAAACTATACCTGTTTTGTATGTGTGTTCTTTCTTTTTTGGATTGCATGTATTTTTATTGTTTTTGTTTTTATTGTTCTGTTTATTCTGTTTTATATAAATTCCTAAACTTTAATAAATATATTATATATATAAAAAAGCAGAGGCTATAGTGTCTTTAGGGAAGTGGTTTTAACTACCCATGTATACTGAGCCTAGGATAGAGAGGCTCACAGCATTGACAGCCCAACCAATCTTGCTTCTCCATTAGTCATGACTTCGAATCCAGCACAGAGCAAGCAGGTCTCTGTGTCTCCAGCTTCCAGTTCATCTCACATCCACTCTGGCAAATGTCCTCCTACCTGGCAGCTAGGTGAGGGGGTGGAGGAAAGGCCCACCCATTACCCAGGAGAGCCCCAGGACTTAGTTGCAGCTCTTGCAAGCTGGCTCATTCTTTGGAGATGTTAAGGAGGACACCCCAGCAACCAGCTAAGGTCGTTGTCTTACAAAGAAACCTGTCTGACTCGTTCAGCAATATTTATTAGATGCTAAACTTCCCTGGGTACAGGACCCCCGAGAATTGGAATGATCTATAATGAAATGAAAAAGGTATTTAAATATACCTTTCTGAAGAAACCAGAGGCCTTCCTTCTGGGCATAGTCGGCCAATTGGTGCCAAAGAAGGATAGAACTTTCTTTATGTACGCTACAGCAGCAGCAAGAATACTCATCGCAAAGTATTGGAAGACACAAGATTTACCCACCAAGGAAGAATGGCAGATGAAGGTGATGGACTATATGGAATTGGCGGAAATGACTGGCAGAATCCGAGACTTGGGAGAAGAGTTGGTGGAAGAAGACTGGAAGAAATTTAAAGACTATCTTCAGAAATACTGTAAAATTAATGAATGTTAAAATGATGTTGGATTGAAAATAAGTGGCATTAGCAACAAAGTTAATAAGAATATGCAAAAATGAATTGATAATGGATGAAAATATAGAGTTATAATATGTTAAGATACAGAGTTAAGATAAATGAAAGAGGGTAAGGATTTGCTGATTTGATTATTTAAATGGGAATATAAAAAGGGGAGGTGTGAGGAGGCCAAGGAAATAAGCTAATGAGTTCAAAACGGATTTGTTTTTAATTCTTTTTTTAGCTATTTGTCTTTTGTCTTTTGTATTTTTATTCATCTTTATTCATCTTTTTTCTTTTTCATGTATTTCTCTATGTTCTTTTTTTTTGTATCCTTTTCTTATTATATGACCTTTTTTCATTTTGTAAACTTATGTTTTTGTGAAACTTCAATAAATATCTTTAAAAAAAGAGAGAGAGAGAATTGGAATGGTCGCTCAGGGCATCATCCAGACTGACCACTCCAAACCCACAACTTCACAATAAACCTCCAACAGTCCTTGCAACAGAGACATCATCACACAACAATTAAAAGAGGCAGAAGTTCGAAACACATCAGATGGTAAACACCTGGCAGAAGAAGGAGGCATTAAAAGACGTTAAAATTCATGGCCTAGGACCCTCATACCTACGGGACCGCCTCTTCTGGTATGCCCCACGGAGGACCTCAAGGTCCATAAATAGCAGCACCCTAGAGGTCCCGGGCCCTAAGGAAGTCAGATTAGCCTCAACCAGAGCCAGGGCCTTTTCAACACTGGCCCCATCCTGGTGGAACACTCTGTCTCATGAGACCAGGGCCCTGCGGGATCTGGTTTCTTTCCGCAGGGCCTGTAAGACAGAGTTGTTCCACCTGGCCTTTGGCTTGGAGTCAATTTGATTCCCTCCCCATCTTTCCTTTTTCCTTTCTCCTCCTGTGATGAGGCTGCATTTTAATGTTTTAATGTTGTATTTTAATCTTGTTTTAAAGTTGTATTCATTCAGCTTCTTTTTATTATTGCTTGGTAGCCACTCTGAGCCTGGCCTTGGCTGGGGAGGGCGGGGTATAAATAAAAATTATTATTATTATTATTATTATTATTATTATTATTATTATTATTGGTGCCAGATGAATATTCCCATGTGGAGAGAATTCCACAGGGAGCCACAAGCAGGGAGACTTTTTCAGCATCTGGGTTTCAAAAACATTGTGCCACTCTGAGTCCCCTGCTGGACGAAAAGTTGGGTGTCAGTGCCCTTGATTCCTTTACAGCCACTTTTGTCCAAATAGATGCACCTCATCATTGTTGATTTATTCCTGGAGCAGTTCCTAAAACACCTACAAAGTATAGAATCGCAGAATAGTAGAGTTGAACTGGCGGCTAACAGACTGAGGTTGAATCCTGACAAGACAGAAGTACTGTTTTGGGGGGGACAGGGGGCAGGCAGGTGTGGGGGACTCCCTGGTCCTGAATGGGGTAACTGTGTCCCTGAAGGACCAGGTGCGCAGCCTGGGAGTCATTCTGGACTCACAGCTGTCCATGGAGGTGCAGGTTAATTCTGTGTCCAGGGCGGCTGTTTATCAGCTCCATCTGGTACGCAGGATGAGACCCTATCGGCCTGCAGACTGCCTCGCCAGAGTGGTGCATGGTCTCACTTGGACTACTGCAATGTGCTTTACGTGGGGCTACCTTTGAAGGTGACCTGGAAACTACAACTAATCCAGAATGCGGCAGCTAGACTGGTGACTGGGAGCGGCCGCCGAGACCACATAACACCAGTCTTGAAAGACCTACATTGGCTCCCAGTATGTTTCTGAGTACAATTCAAAGTGTTGCTGCTGACCTTTAAAGCCCTAAATGGCCTTGGTCCAGTATACCTGAAGGAGTGTCTCCACCCCCATCGTTCTGCCCGGACGCTGAGTTCCAGCTCCGAGGGCCTTCTGGTGGTTCCCTCATTGTGAGAAGCAAAGCTACAGGGAACCAGGCAGAGAGCCTTCTCGGTAGTGGCGCCCTCCCTGTGGAACGCCCTCCCACCAGATGTCAAAGAGAAGAACAACTACCAGACTTTTAGGAGACACCTGAAGGCAGCCCTGTTTAGGGAAGCTTTTAATGTTTAATAGGTTATTGTATTTTAATATTCTGTTGGAAGCCGCCCAGAATGTCTGGGAAATCCGAGCCAGATAGGCGGGGTATAAATAATATATTGTTATTGCTGTTGTTATTATTATTATTATTATTATTATTATTATTATTATTATTATTATTATTTTGAAAGGGACCCCAAGGGTCCTCTAGTCCAACCCCCTGTAATGCAGGAACCTCAATGAAAGCATCCATGACAGATTGGCCACCCAACCCTTGCTTAAAAACCTCCAATGACTTTTGATCAAATGAAAGGGTGAGGGGGGAACCACATGGATGCACTAAGACCTTCACTTTGCCGGGGGCTGGACTAGATGACCCATGGCACCCCTCCCAACTCTGCAATTCAGTTCATATCCACACCATCCATGCCACAAAACCCGTGGCTGCAGAAAGGAATCATTGGCTACTCTTCAGACTATGCGAGAGGTCCCATCAGCCCCACCCTTGCCGGCTGCCAGCTTCCAAATCCCTTAACAGCCCTGGGGATCATGACAGCTTCTAATCCTCCCCTGTAACTCAGCAAAAGAGGGCAGGATTTGGGGGCCGGCGAAAGCCCCAGGATCCGGCCTCTGAAGGGCGGCAGCAGCTGCCTGCCTGGCACACCAGCTGGGTTAACAGCACCACATGGATGTCCATGTTTGAGCTGCGGCTTGGGCTAAAATTAAGCCAAGCTGTGTGCCACTTGGCAAGGCTCTCTGCAGCTGTGACCGAAGGGCACCCCCTCGCCTCTCTCCTGCCTGTGCCCCCAAGGACCTCAAGTCTCAAAAGAGGCACCAAGGCTCACCAACAGCTGACAATAGCACTCTCACTCTCTCTGAACTGGCAGCTGCCCTCTGAGTAGCGGTTGCCAACCATTTGGGCCACTCTCCCCTCCTGTGGCTTCCAGGAAGTAGAATTCAGAAGCATGGCTGCCTCTAAATGTGAAAGCAGAACCATCATGGCTAGTGGAGACAGCTAGCACTCTCCTCTTCCATGAATTTGACTCATCGCCTTGCCACAGAATCAAAGAATCTTAGAGTCGGAAGGGACTCCCAAAGGTCATCCACTTAGCAGTTCGAAAGCACGTCAAAGTGCAAGTAGATAAATAGGTACCGCTCCGGCAGGAAGGTAAACGGCGTTTCCGTGCGCTGCTCTGGTTCACCAGAAGCGGCTTAGTCATGCTGGCCACATGACCCGGAAGCTGTACGCCGGCTCCCTCGGCCAGTAAAGCAAGATGAGCGCCGCAACCCCAGAATCGGTCACAACTGGACCTAATGGTCAGGGGTCCCTTTACCTTTATTCTGCATTGACCAAACTGCGGGAGACAGTGGAAGACAGCAGTGCCTGGTGTGCTCTGGTCCATGCGGTTACGAAGAGACAGACACGACTAAACGACTAAACAACAACAACAATTCCCCATGAAGTTGTTACACTTTTAACCAGTGCTTTTCTTCCAGGGAAAAAAAGGCAACAGTTACTGCATATCCTTGAGTACCGCCAGAATAAGAGCACTGCTAAAAAAAAACCAGGCGTCTACACACACAGGAAAATAGGTCTTGGTCCAAGTGCCCTGTTCTGTGACTTTGCAAACTGCAGGACCAAATGAGTCTTGGGTGTTTATGATTAAATGGTCCTGGGTCTCCCCAGGGTGACCAAGAGGCTTCAAGAAGCTCCTACAGCATCAAGAGTCCACAAAGAACAAGGTCAGCCAGGGTGACCACTTGGACGAAGCAAAGGGAGCACAGCTGAATTCCTTGGAGGTTTTTAGGAAGTTATTAAAGCAATGCTTCCCTCCGCATCGTGGAGAAGGGCATGTGTCCATCTGGACATCTTGGCCTGGGGCCTCCTCTCTATCTGAAGTTTTCTGGTGAACATCTGGAGAACCTGCCAGGCTGATTTGTGGAGCCCTTCCTCTCCTCTCGGGGTCTGTCCCAGGGAACAGGATAGCTGGGCAGAAATATTTCACGTTGTCCTTGGGCCGGAGGATGGGTACCTTGGCTGACTCGGCAGAACAGCTCAAGAACCAGACTGCTGGCTCTCCTCAGGGTCTCATCCTGGCATTGTATACACATATAAGCAGTTCGAGGCCTCTATCCTGGGTTGCATCTCGACTAGAAGGGCTCAGCCATGCTCTGTATCTTTTTACATAACTTTGATGGAGGCGTTCAGGGAGGGTTCATCAAATTTGCAGATGACACCCAACTGGGACAGGTAGCTAATATTGCAGAAGACAGAACTGGGATTCAAGGTGACCTTAACAGATTGGAGCCCAAACTACCAAAGTGAATTTCAATGGGGACAAATTTAAGTTTCCACACTTAGACATGAAGAACCAGCCGTACAAATATAAGATGGGGAACACCTGGCTTACAAGGGAAAAAACAATGCTGTCCAGGGTTGTAAAGACTGTGGAGAGGATAATTGGGTGCACTCTTCCCACCTTGGATCAAATCTACGCTTCCAGGTGCCATAAGAAAGCTGCAGAGATAGCGCAGGATAGTGCGCACCCCGGAAATGATCTCTTTCAGCTTCTGCCTTCTGGAAGAAGGTCCAGGGTTATAAAGACAAGGACTAGCCGCCTGAGAAACAGTTTCTACCCAAATACGATTTTGGTTTTAAACGCAGTGTAAGGTAGTCTCTATGGGAGTATATTGTATTTAAAAATGGGCTTTCGGAGTTTTTAGGGGGCTAACCAGGTTGGGATAGCTGGGATAGCAGGCTTGTTGGGTGTTGAATGTCTTATGTAGATCTTTTTCAATTGCATTGCTCTGTATGGGACAATGACAATAAAGATTATCGTATCGTATTGTATCGTACATGTGAAAAGGATCAAGGGGTCTCCGTGGACCACAATCTTAACATGAGTCCACAGTGTGGCACAGAAGCAAAAAAAAAAAGAAAAGAAAAGAGCACATTCTATTCCAGGCTGCATCAATATGATAAAGGTCTGGAAACCAAGCCTTATGAAGAAGAGTTTGGATTTGATATCCCGCTTTATCACTACCCTAAGGAGTCTCAAAGCGGCTAACATTCTCCTTTCCCTTCCTGCCCCACAACAAATACTCGGTGAGGTGAGTGGGGCTGAGAGACTTCAGAGAAGTGTGACTGGCCCAAGGTCACCCAGCAGCTGCATGTAGAGGAGCGGGGAAGTGAACCCGGTTCCCCAGATTACGAGTCCACCGCTCTTAACCACTACACCACACTGGCTCTCTTATGAGGAATGTTGAGGATGTTTAGCCTGGATAAAAGGCGACTGAGAAGAGATGTGATAGCCTTCTTCAAAAGGGCTGTCACGTGGGGGATGAAGCAAGCTTGTTTTCTCCTGCTCTGGAGGGCAGGACCCGAACTCGTAGCTTCAAGTTACAAGGAAGGAGATTCCGACTAAACATCAAGAAGAACTTTCTGACAGTAAGGGTCGTTTGACAGACTCCCTCAGGAGGCTGTGGACTCTCCTTCCTTGGAGGTTTTTAAGCAGAAGTTTGGTGGCCATCTGTCAAGGAAGCTTTAGCTGTGATTCCTGCATTTCAGGGGGTTGGACTAGATGACCCTTGGGGTCCCTTCCAACCCTACAATTCTATGATTCTATGCCCAGGCTTTGCATGGTTAAGTCTGCCTTGTGTTGCTCAAGATTTTACTGGCGGGTGGCAGAACTTGTCCTTGTGTTTTTGAAGGAGCGTTTTAGGAATTTTGTTTTGTACACTGTTTGCAACTTGATTGTTGAATTGATTTTATCTGCTTATATTTTGTCTTGCTGCTATGTCACTCTGACATTTTATTATGATGACTTTGTGTAAAACAACAAATGTAAACCGGCATCACTGCTGGAAAGTTTCAAAATTGCTTAGGCAAATTCGGGAAGCAAGAGGAGAACTCTGTTATCCCACGACTTTGGGACCCATGGGGCAAGGTGACTATGAGCAATTCCATGCAGCAGCAAAAAAACAAAACACCCTTTTTCTCCTGCCCTGGAGGGTAGGACTCGAAACCATGGCTTCAATCTACAAGGAATGAGATTCTGACTAAACATCAGGAAGAACTTTCTGAGGGTGGTAACTGTTTGACAGGGAACGGTCTACGATTCTATGACAAAGTTGAAAGAAGGGCTGTGCAAACTGAATCAGCCAAAAAGCAGACAGGATGATAGATTTTCCGTGGAAATCCCCTGCTCAGAACTTACACGGAAATGAAATTAAGCCTGTGGGGTCTACGACATAGGATTTACTCATGCCCTGTTTTTAGGATTTCTGCGACGGAGGAGGGAAACCGAAAGCCCACAAGCACACACTTCAAAACCACCAAAATTTTCGGCATGGGTAAGTAACGCTGAGTGTACATGTGCTGATTCCTCGATGCTGACATTGCAAAGCTCACGGAGGTATATGCCCTTAAATTAGAAAGTACATGTGATGGAAACCGACATGGCCAGAAATAGGAGTTCAAAAAAAGGAATGAACTTGCTTTCCTCCACTAAAGTAGCATGGCAGACTCTCCCTGTTTCTCTGTTGAAAGATATTTTTTGGGGGGAAGAGGGTGCCTATTAACTTATTGCATCACTCTGTGCTTTGCCAGCTTCCGCTGCCTGTGAATCGGGGCCTCCACCAACCAGGCATGCTATGCATTACAATGACTGTTGGGCTGTTGTCAGGAAAGACCCCCGGACTGTGTCCTTGCACTGAAACAGTTGGAAAAGAATCCCATCAACCGCCAAGGCTGAATTATTTTTCTCATTGTCCCAATTGGTCATGGAGGCCTTGGCTGGTCCTTTCTCGTGAGGAGGAGGAAGAGGAGAAGAAGTGAGTGGGATGTGGAACACAAGAGCAGTCAAGTATAACATTCCTAGAGTGAAGATGTTTACACATGGGGAGGAATGTTTGTCCAGCCAGCAGGTAAACTTCCTGTTTCCTCCTGGGCTGGGACAGATTCCTCTACATGTGACTAGAGGTGGGCGTGGCCTCACCTGTGCAGGTAACGACAAAAGCACAGGGCGGGGCAGCCATCTCTCCCTCTCTTTGACTACATGCATCGAAGAAGCAACATCTGATTAGCCAAAGATGCTCTCTTGGCTTCCAGCCAAGAGAGGACAAAGGGACTGTCTCCTTATGAGATAGTTTCCAGGTGTATATTACTTTTGTAACTGAAGTCTGCCTTCTGGGATCCGATTGTGAACAGAATGTGAGTGAGTAAACTCTTTTTATACTTTTATAGAAGACTGTGTCGTGTCTTATCTTTTATGAGGGAACAGGGGGGAAATACCAGAACAGTGGGGCGCAGGTGGTGCTGTGGGTTAAACCACAGAGCCTAGGACTTGCTGATCAGAAGGCTGGCGGTTTGAATGCCCTGACAGGGTGAGCTCCCATTGCTTGGTCCCTGCTCCTGCCAACCTAGCAGTTTGAAAGCACGTCAAAGTGCAAGTAGATAAATAGGTACCGCTCCGGCGGGAAGGTAAACAGCGTTTCCGTGCGCTGCTCTGGTTCGCCAGGAGCGGCTTAGTCATGCTGGCCACATGATCCGGAAGCTGTATGCCGGCTCCTTCAGCCAGTAAAGCGAGATGAGCACCGCAACCCCAGAGTCGGCCACAACTAGACCTAATGGTCAGGGGTCCCTTTACCTTTACCTTTACCTTTACCAAAACAGTTATTATAGAGGCTTTAGCGAGCCTGGGTTTAAAAAGGGGAATGTTACTCTGTTAAACTGTGAACTTGTTAACACAAGTTGGAAAGGCTATAATCAGACAATATATCCTCTCCTGCATCCCTGAACATTCCCACAAAGAGGACATTCCATGCCCATCAAACCCCTGAGCTGGACTCCAGCCAGTCTGCCAGGCAGCAGAGGAAGGATAGCATTGTGCCCCAGCTCTGTCGGAAGGGAGAGGGTATCAGGAAGTGCTTCTGTCCTCTGGCTCAGATGATGGAACAGCCCGTCCACCTGCCAGCTGTCTGTGCCAACCCGTCACTCTGCCTGAGTCTTAATACCTGCTGTTCTGGGAGCGATCTGGGAGCCCCCGCGGTGATCTCATTCCTGCGTATTTATTTAAGCGAGGCAGCTCCCATAAAAACTTACGACCGGCCAATTAAAAATACCTTCTGAAACAGCAGTGGTAAAAGCAGTCAGCGTAAACGAACAGCTACTGAGACAGCAAGCCGTGGCAACGTCCCACTCTGTTCTGCCTTCATCAGTCCCCGGGGGAAGTCCTGTGTCCTGTTCTAGGCACCCGAAATGTAAGAAGGGTATTGAAAAGATGGAACATTTGCAGAAGAGGGATGGCCAAGTGTCTGGGAACCAAGCCCTGTGAGGAACAGTTGAGGGAGCTGAGGATGTTTAGCCTGGAAAAGAGGAGCGTGAGACCTCGTCCACACTTGTCCTAGTGGACACTTCCACCGCTGAATTGTAGCAAATTTCAACTGGGTTTTTCTAAGATTGACATTTGCTACAATTCAGTGGTAAAGTGGTAAAACTCACTCTACGTGGGGCTGCCCTTGAGACTCCTAGGCAACTCCCATCTCTTGCGGGGGCGCAATTAGTGCCAGCACCGTCCGTTAAGAGTTTGGGTGTAATCTTCGACACCTCCCTTTCCATGGAGGCGCAGATTGCAGCTATAACAAAGGCGACATTTTTTCATCTCCACCAAGCTAAGCAATTGGCTCCTTACCTCTCTCGCCCTGACCTAGCCACTGTGATCCACACGACGGTCACCTCCAGACTGGATTATTGTAACTCACTCTACGTGGGGCTGCCCTTGAGACTGACCCAAAAACTCCAGCGGGTGCAGAATGCCATGGCAAGACTCCTTACGGGGTCCTCACCGTGGGATCACATTCACCCGGTCCTATACCAGCTGCACTGGCTCCCGGTGGAGTACAGGATCAGGTTTAAGGTGCTGGTTTTAACCTTTAAAGCCCTATACGGCCTAGGACCCTCGTACCTACGGGACCGCCTCTCCTGAAATGTCCCACGGAGGACCTTATGGTCTTCAAACAAAAACATCTTGGAGGTCCCGGGCCACAGGGAGGTTAGGCTGGCCTCAACCAGAGCCAGGGCTTTTTCGGCTGTGGCCTGACTCGGTGGAATGCTCTGTCCCAAGAGACTAGGGCCTTGTGGGACTTGATATCTTTCTGCAGAGCCTGCAAGACAGAGCTGTTCCACCAGGTCTTTGGCCAAGGCACAGCCTGACCCCCTTCTTTGGTAATCCTCACAGAACTCTAGCCCCATGGTTGCCATTAATTTGATTTTGAATTGATTTTAGAATGAATTGATTTTAGAATGCTGTGTTACTTTTATTGTTGTTAGCCGCTCTGAGCCCGGCTTCGGCTGGGGAGGGCGGGATATAAATAAAATTTTATCATTATTATTAAAGCATGGGTTTTCCTGGGGAAAGTGATGGGACAAGCAGAAAACAAACAAAACCCCTCTCACACCAAGGAGAACCTAAGAACCACCTTCTGGACCAGGTCAAAGGCCCTTCTAGTCCAGCATCCTATTGTCACAGTGCTCAGCCAGATGCCCAACATGGGAACCTTGCAAGCAGGATTCGAACACAAGCCCCCTCTTCCCTCCTGTGGTTTCCAGCAACTGGGATCCAGAAGCGTCGCTGCCTCCAACTTTCCCCTTGCACCTCTCCATCCCACCCCGAAGCTCACCATCAATGCTCCATGTGAGCTGAATGTTAGAAGGTACAGGATCGATAAAAGAATGTTCTTTTTCATGCAGCACTTGTGGAACTCACTGCCACAAGAGGCAGGGATGGCCACTAACCTGGATGGCTTTAAAAGAGGATTAGACAAATCCATGGAGGAGAGAGGGCTCTTGATGGCTAGTTGCCAGGATGTCTCTCTTCTCTAGCTCCACTTCTGAAACTCCAGAAAGGGAGAATGCCCTTGGGTTCGAATCCTGCTTGTGGATTTGCCATTGGGGCACCTAGTTGGCCACTGTGAGAACAGGATGTTGGACTACAAGAAAGAAGATTCCACCTAAACATTAGGAAGAACTTCCTGACAGTAAGAGCTGTTTGACAGTGGAATTTGCTGCCAAGGAGTGTGGTGGAGTCTCCTTCTTTGGAGGTCTTTAAGCAGAGGCTTGACAACCATATGTCAGGAGTGCTCTGATGGTGTTTCCTGCTTGGCAGGGGGTTGGACTCGATGGCCCTTGTGGTCTCTTCCAACTCTATGATTCTATGATTCTATGACTAAGATGGACATGGGGCCCGATCCAGCCTCAGGGCTGTTCTTATGTTCTTGCATTAAGTGAATGTTTCAAAGGAAGGGGCTCTCAATGGGACATCGTTTCCCCTCTCAGGCAAGAACAGAGAAAACCTTGCAGAACAGATGCTGGCACAGAATGGTAGAAATGCAACGTTGGCAATGGAGATCGTAACTGGCAAGGCAGCGGCAGACTGCGGAGAAGCCCCTGCCAGCTTGGGCCGAAAGCAGGTTGGCGGCTGGCAAAGAGGGAGAGGTTCTCAGGCTGGCATGGAAGAAAATGCCAGCTGCCTGCCCTGTACAATGACACGGCTGCCTCGTTGCTCCATGCAGAGTGTTTGTCCTCTCTGCTAAAAGGAGGAAAAACATTTCTCTAAAAATGCTGTTGGTCCAAGCGTTGAAATTCTGCAAAGGAAACGAATCTCATGACCTTTATAGATTGCAGTGGTGAAGCACATTGCATCACATAGAATCATAAAGAGCTGGAAGGGACCCCATGGGTCATCTATTCCAACCCCCTGCAATACAGGAGTCACCATGTTTAATAATAATAATAATAATAATAATAATAATAATAATAATAATAATTTATTTTTTTATACCAGGCCCATCTGGCTGTGTTTCCCCAACCACTCTGGGCGGCTTCCAACAGATTATTAAAAATACAATAAAACATCAGACATTAAAAACTTCCTTAAACAGGGCTGCCTTCAGGTGTCTTCTAAAAGTCAGATAGCTGTTTATTTCCTTGACATCTGATGGGAGGGTGTTCCACAGGGCGGGCGCCACCACTGAGAAGGCCCTCTGCCTGGTTTTATCATGTTTTTAACATTCTGTTGGGAGCCGCCCAGAGTGGCTGGAGAAACCCAGCTAGATGGGCAGGGTATAAATAAATTATCATCATCATACTGACTACGATATGAAAACTTCAAAACGCTCTGGAAAGTGATCACATGACCATGAGGTCTAGAAACATGCCTAGGATGCCAGATCTCTGAGAGCACACCCTGAACAGAAACTACTCTCACCCGAGGGGTTGCTGGAAAAGTTTAAAACAGGGATGCAGAAAAGGGAGGTATGGGGAAGTCGTTGAAACAAGGTTCAAGAAAGAGAGGTTAAGAAATTATATGTGTTTATATGTTTGTTTGTTTATGTGTTGTTAATTGTTAGTTGTGTTGTGTTTTAACATATGTTGTAAAATCAATAAAAATTTATTAAAAACAAAAAGCAGAAACTATTCTCACCCAATCCGGATTCAGTGAGGCAAGCACACCTATGATCAATGCGCGTCTTTGGCAGGCTGCGTTGCAATGCCGGGTGGCCGGCCGTGTTCCTCAAAGGAGCCGCCACAGAGGCGTTGTTCGAAGCTCATCTTCAAATGGAGATTTCCTCGAGGGTTGGAGAATTAGATCAGGAAATGTTTGGGGAGATAAGCACAGCCTCGTGAGCGGAGCCAAGGGTGATTCTGAGCCGCCGGCAGAGCCGGCCACCGAGTCAAGGCCGGAGCAGGGATTCCGGAGATAGCGTACATTCTGTGTGGTTGGGAGGAGGGCGGCGTTTCATGCGCCGCAGCGGCCCGGATGCTTTCAGAGCCCCTGTGGCCTGGGAGCATCACAGAGCAAATAAACCAGAGGGCGAGTAGGCCTTTCCCCTAATTTTCCAACCACTCTGCAGTCCGAGAATCACACTCTGCAGACGGAGGCAGTTAAGGCATCTGCATACCAGTTGCTTGAAAACAGGAGAGAGCACTCTTGTGCACAAATGCTGCTTGCGGGTTTCCCACAGGGCTGGATTGAGGTTGGATGAGGCCCTAAGCCACTGAAGGGAATGGGGCCCTTTCTATGTCCAGCTGTCCTTCGCCAACAACAAATTGCCGCTGTTTTTTGTGCTGAATATATGCTATGTGGTCATTTATGGACCTCATAGGTATCTAAAGCCATTTGCGCATATTGCCCTGCAACCAGTCCATGCAGAATGTAGGCACCCTATATATAGAAAGGAGCAAACCAGTGATATTTGAGGGAGCAGGCTAGCAGGCTTACATCATGACTTACATCATAGGAGCCTGCTCAACACAAAACACTGTTGCTGTATGTAGGTTTTGTTTCATTTGGTTTTTATCTTATGTTTGGAAATATCCAGTGTTTTGTTTTTTTCTTAACAAGGGGCTTGTTTAGCTTATACGTAAATCCAGCACTGGTTTCCCACAATGGGTATCTCATGGGAACAGGACGCTGGACTGGATGGGTCATTGGCCTGATCCAGCACGGCTTTCCTTATGTTCTTAGTCGAAACAAAATAAAATTCCTTCCAGTAGCACCTTAGAGACCAACTAAGTTTGTTATTGGTATGAGCTTTGGTATGCATGCACACTTCTTCAGATACCTAGCATGACTAAGCCGCTTCTGGCGAACCAGAGCAGTGCACGGAAACGCCGTTTACCTTCCCGCCGGAGTGGTACCTATTTATCTACTTGCACTTTGACGTGCTTTCAAACTGCTAGGTTGGCAGGAGCAGGGACCGAGCAACGGGAGCTCACCCCGTCACGGGGATTCGAACCGCCAACCTTCTGATCGGCAAGTCCTAGGCTCTGTGGTTTAACCCACAGCGCCACCCGTGTCAATAACAAACTTAGTTGGTCTCTAAGGTGCTACTGGAAGGAATTTTTTTATTTTGCTTCGACTACGGTAGACCAACACGGCTACCTACCTGTAACTAGAACTTACTGTATTTTTCACTCTATTAGACGCACAGGTCAATAGGATGCACCTAATTTTTAGAGGGGGAATGCAAGAAAAAAAGTATTCTTTAAAGGGAGCGCTGAGCAGAGCCTCCCGCCTGCATTCGCTCCATAAGACACACACACATTTCCCCTTACTATTTAGGAGGCGAAAAGTGCGTCTTATAGAGCGAAAAATACGGTATGTTCTTAGGTTAACCCTGCTCTCACCACTAGATAACTCCGAGAAGCAACAGCGCCCTAACTGCTGTTCGGACTCCAACTGCCTCCGACGGTGCTGCTATCATGGCCAGCAGACACTGGTAGCCTTTTCCTCCATGAATCTGTCTGAACCGTATTTAAAGCCATCCAAGTTGGTCTTGTGGCAGTCAGTTCCACAGTCTAACTATGTGCCATGTGAAGAAGGACTTCCTTTGGTCATCTTGAATCTCCTTCTATTCACAGCTTCATTGAGTGACCTCCCCTCTAGTATTTTGAGAAAGGGAGAAAACCTTCTCTGTGCCACACTTTACACATGCAGAATATTACCTCACTATATTACCTCTTCACAGAACTCGAGCCCAATGGTTGCCATCAATTTGATTTGAATTAATTTTATAATGAAATGATTTTAGAATGTTGTACTATTTTATTGTTGTTAGCCACCAAGAGCCCAGCTTCAGCTGGGGAGGGTGGGATATAAATGAAATCTTATTATTATTATTATTATTATTATTATTATTAATTGTGGGAGTGGGTCCTGTTTGTCACTCCCATGTAAGCCTGTCCTTCACAACCGACACTGACATTCCCAGGTGGAGAATGTATTCTGTTCAGTTCATAGTTACAAAACAAGAACCAAAGCAGTCCTGTCCTTAGAAATTTGCATTTCTCTGAATTTTGTGATGCGATTCTGCAGCCGAGCAATGCCTACAGAATTGCATCGATGAGGGAAAAGTGTCCATACAGGCGTATATTCAGAAATGCATTCTATTAGCAGAAATGCCTTTGTGTATATCAGTCAAAATTCCCTTCTAAAAGGTGCACAGGAAATTCAGACTAAAATGCTTTTTCGCAAGGACTTTTTTAAAAAAGTAATGTGAACTGAATTTAAACATTTTTCATAAAGTAATGTGAACTGAATTTAAGATGGAAAAAAATGAGAAACTGAGATTAACTTTGGGAAATTTCTCCGAATTTGGCCGTGCAATTCGCCAGCTAAAATTCATTATGCTAGCAGAAAGAGCTTTGCAAAAAAAAAATTGAATTCTGAGGTTAGACTGCCTTTAAAATGTGCATATTTCATTGTTAACTGACTTCCTTGGATCCCTCCTATCTGAATTTCATTGTATCACCTTATAACAGCTCTCCAATATCATTTTTCTACTAAAATCAATGCCGTCAATTAACTATCTTCTTTTCTTTTCTTAATATACTAAATCCAAAAAAGAAAGATAAATTGGGTTTTACAAGAAATATGTGTTTAAATTCCCCCCCCCTTGTTTTAGTAATGTAATGTGTTTTCTTTTGTGTGTTTGTTAAAATTGTGGAAAACTTAATAAAAAAAAATTGGGGGGGGAAATGTGCATATTAGGAGAAATTCTCCGTAAGGTGCTGAAGAATTTTCACAAGGACTTCTAAAAAGAAGAAGAGGAATTTGTAAACTCGTATGGAGAACTGAACTTTAGAGCGAAAAAAAATGAGAAACTGAGATCAACCGAAACTGACAGATTCTCCAGCCCTCACGACCCTTTTGTCCTTGTGGACCATGAATCAGCCCCTGGACAGCATCACCTCAGGCTCTTTGTTGTAAAAACTAAGCTCTGGACTTGACTCTCCAGCCTCCCCTCCCTGAAGCGGCTGCCTTGTTGCTTGACCTTTCCCTCCCCTCCTCCCTTCCACCCCCATGCTAATTCCACCTAATCTCTCTCTCTTCACATTTGGTTCCAAATGCAGCCTCCCTCAGCTTCCCTGGATTAACCAACTTGAACAATTTGCATGCAAAGCTTGGGGAGCACCGGCCAGAGGGAGATCGAAGCAGCCCCAAGTGAAGAAAGATGCCCTTTGCACCCGGCTCCCCATCGAACTCAGTACTGCCCACACTGGCTGGCAGAGGCTCTCCATGGGTTTCCCCCATCCTGCTTACTCCCCAGCCCTGCCTGGACGTGCCCCGGACCAGACCTGCACTTTGAATGAGCTGCCACCTTTCCAGTCACATCCACACAGGAATTCACGCAACCCATTCCTACCTTTCCAATCGCTGGCAAGTACATAGAATAGAATCTTAGAATCCTAGAGTTGGAAGAGACCACAAGGGCCATCGAGTCCAACCCCCTGCCAAGCAGGAAACACCATCAGAGCACTCCTGACATATGGTTGTCAAGCCTCTGCTTAAAGACCTCCAAAGAAGGAGACTCCACCACACTCCTTGGCAGCAAATTCCACTGTCAAACAGCTCTTACTGTCAGGAAGTTCTTCCTAATGTTTAGGTGGAATCTTCTTTCTTGTAGTTTGGATCCATTGCTCCGTGTCCGCTTCTCTGGAGCAGCAGAAAACAACCTTTCTCCCTCCTCTATGTGACATCCTTTTATATATTTGAACATGGCTATCATATCAGCCCTTAACCTCCTCTTCTCCAGGCTAAACATGCCCAGCTCCCTTAGCCGTTCCTCATAAGGCATCGTTTCCAGGCCTTTGACCATTTTGGTTGCCCTCCTCTGGACACGTTCCAGTTTGTCAGTGTCCTTCTTGAACTGTGGTGCCCAGAACTGGACACAGTACTCCAGGTGAGGTCTGACCAGAGCAGAATACAGTGGCACTATTACTTCCCTTGATCTAGATGCTATACTCCTATTGATGCAGCCCAGAATTGCATTGGCTTTTTTAGCTGCCGCGTCACACTGTTGGCTCATGTCAAGTTTGTGGTCAACCAAGACTCCTAGATCCTTTTCACATCTACTGCTCTCAAGCCAGGTGTCACCCATCTTGTATTTGTGCCTCTCATTTTTTTTGCCCAAGTGCAATACTTTACATTTCTCCCTGTTAAAATTCATCTTGTTTCTTTTGGCCCAGTTCTCTAATCTGTCAAGGTCGTTTTGAAGTGTGATCCTGTCCTCTGGTACAGTCATACCTCGGGTTAATAATAATAATAATAATAATAATAATAATAATAATAATAATAATAATAATTTTATTTATATCCCTCCAAAACAAAGACGGGCTCAGGGTGGCTAACAACAATAAAATAATACAACTTTCTAAAATCATTTCAGTATAAAATTAATTGAAATCAAATTGATGGCAACCATTGGGCTAGAGTTATGTGGAGATTGCCAAAGAAGGGAGTCAGGCTGTGCCCTGGCCAAAGGCCTGGTGGAACAGCTCTGTCTTGCAGGCCCTGCGAAAAGATGTCAAGTCCTGCAGAGCCCTAGTCTCTTGTGACAGAGCGTTCCACCAGATCGGAGCCACAGCTGAAAAAGCCCTGGCTCTGGTTGAGGCTAGCCTAACCTCCCTGTGGCCTGGGACCTTCAAGATGTTTTTGTTTGGAGACTGTAAGGTCCTCCATGGGACATACTAGGAGAGGCGGTCCCGTAGGTACGAGGGTCCTAGGCCATATAGGGCTTTAAAGGTTAAAACCAGCACCTTAAACCTGATCCTGTACTCCACTGGGAGCCAGTGCAGCTGGTATAGGACCGGGTGAATGTGATCTCGCAGCGAGGACCCCATTACAGCCGCTTCAGGTTGCGTTTTTCAGGTTATAGACCACCAAAACCCAGAAGCACCGGAACGGGTTACTTCCGGTTTTCGGTGGTCGCGCATGCGCAGAAGCGCTAAATTGCACTTTGCGCATGCGTGCCAAATCGCAACCCGTGCGTGCAGAGATGCACAGATGCGGGTTGCAAACACTGCGGGTTGCAAACGTGCATCCTGCATGGATCACATTCGCAACCCGAGCGTCCACTGTAGAAGGCTTGTTATATGGGCAGTCCCAGCGAGACAAGGTGGCTGATGGGAAACTCCCCATGGGGTCACCTTCATCATGCTGCCTGCCCTAAGAGATGGGTGGATGATGATGATTACTACCTCGCCCATCGGGCTGGGTTTCCTCAGCCACTCTGGGCAGCTCCCAACAGAATATTAAAAACACGATAAAACATCAAACATCAAATGGAAGTGAGAGCTGGACCATAGAGAAGGCTGATCGCCAAAGAATGGATGCTTTTGAATTCTGGTGCTGGAGGAGACTCTTGAGAGTCCCATGGACTGCAAGAAAATCAAACCTCTCCATTCCTAAGGAAATCAGCCCTGAGTGCTCACTGGAAGGACAGATCCTGAAGCTGAGGCTCCAAGACTTTGGCCACCTCATGAGAAGAGAAGACTCCCTGGAAAAGACCCTGATGTTGGGAAAGATGGAGGGCACAAGGAGAAGGGGACGGCAGAGGACGAGATGGTGGGAAAGTGTTATAGAAGCTACCAGCATGAGTTTGACCAAACTGCGGGAGGCAGTGGAAGACAGGAGTGCCTGGCATGCTCTGGTCCAGGGGGTCACGAAGAGGCGGACACGACTAAACAATAAAACATCAAACATTAAAAACTTCCCTAAACAGGGCTGCCGTCAGGTGTCTTCTAAAAGTCAGGTAGTTCTTTATTTCCTTGACATCTGATGGGAGGGCGTTCCACAGGGCAGGCGCCACCACCGAGAAGGCCCTCTGCTTGGTTCCCTATAACCTCACTTCTCACAGGGAGGGAACCGTCAGAAGACCCTCGGAGCTGGATCTCAGGGTCCGGGCTGAACGATTTATACCCCACCCATCTGGCTGGGTTTCCCCAGCCACTCTGGCCGGCTTCCAACGAAAGAGTAAAAATACATTAAATATTAAATAGAGTGCCTCTGGACCTGGAGGCTCCATAAGAAGAACGTGCTGGATCAGGCCAGTGACCCATCTAGTCTGGCCTCCTGTTCTCACAGTGGCAAACTAAATGCCCATTATGGGAAACCCACAAGCAGAATTCAAGCACAAGAATGCTCTCTCCTCCAGAAACTGGTCTAAACTAAAATTGAAAAGCCCCAAACATGGGGATCTTAGGAGATTTCACTCCTGCCCCCTTGATCATTCCGGGTGTCCTTTTTTGCACTGGGATATTGCAGATGACGATTAAGATTTAGATCCCAACAGTCTATAAAATAAATGCGAGGGAATTTACAGTCAGGGTAAATATACACACACTTGAATTAAACTCAAGACGATATCCAGTAACTCCCGTAAACAATCTAAATACTAAAAAGGTCTAAAAGGCAACAAGATGAAGGAATGGAGCCAAATTTTGCAGAAGAGTTTGTGAGCTGGATCTCTTAAATATCACATCATTCCGCTGATATGAGAGGCATCCTCTAGAGTTATTAGAGCAATTGGTTTGGAAGCGGGAGCTGGCTTCAAACTTAATCTGTTTGTTATATCTCCGCCCCAGCCTTCCACCCTGAGCACAGTTTTTCACCTCCCCCTTTCACCCCCTACAACAACAACCCTGTGAGGTAGGCAAGGCAGAGAGACAGTGGATGGTTCAAGATCAGCCGGCGAGCTTCAGAGCTGAGTGGGAACTTGAACCCTGGTCTCTCCCATGTCTTACTCCAACACGCTCTCTAACCATTACATCAAACCGGCACTTAATAAAACTTCATTCCTTTTTCTACTATTATTTTCTCATGGGTTTCTATGAGATTTGACCATTGATAACACACACACACACACACACACACACACACACAAAGGAAGGAAGGAAGGAAGGAAGGAAGGAAGCCATGGAAGAAGACAGAAAGTATCCATCCAGTAGACAGACAGTAGGATTAGAAGCTCAAAGTCCTGGATTCAAATCCTGTCACAGCAACAGACTACTTAAATTTGCTGCCAATGTGCTTCCTGTGACCGTTATGGGCTGTTTCATGTGTACAGGTATTTGAATTAATTCTTCTAATCGTATAGTATATTTATATTTATGTATTGAAAAGTGATGTGATCTGCTTGGAGAATTTTATGGGCTGTTTCATGTGTACAGGTATTTGAATTAATTCTTCTAATCGTATAGTATATTTATATTTATGTATTGAAAAGTGATGTGATCTGCTTGGAGAATTTTGCATAACATGCAAACAAATACATTATGGTTCAAGTTTCTTGTATTAATTCACAAAACCCTGGGGCAGCTTAGGTCCAGGGTACTTCAGGGACCACCTGAATTCTCCTATCCCCACTTGGTCATTGAGATCATCTGCAAGAGCATCATTGGTCATCCCCCATGTAGCTGGGGCTCATCTGACAACAAGAAGCTAAGTTTTCGGTGTTATTGGCCTTGTCCTCTGGAACTCTCTGCCACTGGAAATTCACCAGGCGCCTTCTGCATTGAGTTTTAAAAGCCTGCTGAAAACTTTTGTATTCTGCCAGGCCTCTGCCTGCAATTAAGAACACATTTGTCCACAACTGTTGCTTGAGGTCTGTTTTTAACTTTTATATGGATGCCATTGCACAATTTTTATGTTTTTATTTGTGTAAACTGCTTCGGTTTATATTTTTAATGATACAACAGTATACAACTATTCTTATAAATAAAGAAATGCAACTATCAAGACTAAATGATAATAATCAAGGTTGAACAAGACAAAGTCACTCAAATGCAATATATGCGATAATTCCAGCACAACCTTGCAGTGGGGGGAAACTTGACCTCTTGGTCACAGAAGGGTCACCCCAAAGGTCATCTAGTCCCATCCCCTGCAGTTCAGGAATCACAGCTAAAGCATCTCTAACAGATGGCCACCCAACCTTGGTTTGAAAACCTCCAACAAAGAGAGTCAACCACCTTCCACTGGTACTGGAACATTTGCCACCACTAAAGCCACTGGGATCTTAGTGAAGGTTGCAATTTTCCCACAGCCATTGTGCAATCGGAATTGAGTCTTGTGCCGAGTTTTCCAACTGATCCAATCCCTTGTAACCTCTGGAATTGGCTTCTGCTTTCCATGGAGCTGCACTTGGCGACTAGTGCAGCCAAATATAATAATAATAATAATAATAATAATAATAATAATAATAATAATGATGATGATGATGATGATGTATACCCTGCCCATCTGGCTGGGTTTCCCCAGTCACCCTAGATGGCTCCCAACAGTGTATTAGGTAAAGGGACCCCTGACCATCAGGTCCAGTCGTGGCCGACTCTGGGGTTGTGGCGCTCATCTCGCTTTATTGGCCAAGGGAGCCGGCGTACAGCTTCCGGGTCATGTGGCCAGCATGGCTAAGCCGCTTCTGGCGAAACAGAGCAGCGCACGGAAATGCCGTTTACCTTCCTGCCGGAGCGGTACCTATTTATCCACTTGCACTTTTTGGGGTGCTTTCGAACTGCTAGGTTGGCAGGAGCAGGCAGTGGTGTAGCGTGGGTTGTCAGCACCCGGGGCAAGGCAAGTAATTTGCGCCCCCTAACCCGTGGATTTGCGCCCCCTAACCCATGGATTTGCCCTAACCCCAGATGTTGCGCCCGGTGCGGCCGGCCCCCCCTGCACCCCCCACGCTACGCCACTGGGAGCAGGGACTGAGCAACGGGAGCTCACCCAGTCGCGGGGATTCGAACCACCGACCTTCTGATCAGCAAGTCCTAGGCTCTGTGGTTCAACCCACAGCGCCACCCGCGTCCCTTAACAGTATATTAAAAACATGATAAAACATTAAACATCAAACATTAAAAACTTCCCCAGCCATCTCAAGGGATCCTGCGCAGCCTCTTTTGCAACAAGTGCCCTGGTTCTTTCTTGCCAGAGTCAGGAAACTACAAAAGTCAGAGAGGCCTTTTCCCTAACGGAGTCCAGCTGCTGTTTACATTCTGTAGCAAGCAACAGGGCCAGCCCCCCCCCCCCAGTGCCCTGGGATGTGAAAAAGCCACTGTCAGAGGGTTTAGGGCATGGGTAGGCAAACTAAGGTCCAGGGGCTGGATCTGGCCCAATCACCTTCTCAATCCGGCCCATGGATGGTCCGGGAATCAGCGTGTTTTTACATGAGTAGAATGTACCCTTTTATTTAAAATGCATCTCTGGGTTATTTGTGGGGCATAGGAAATCGTTCATTTCCCCCCCAAAAAATATAGTCCGGCCCCCCACAAGGTCTGAGGGACAGTGGACTGGCCCCCTGCTGAAAAAGTTTGCTGACCCCTGGTTTAGGGACTCTTTCTGTTCTTGTGACTTAGAGTTAAAGGATTGTGGAGTTGGAAGGGACCTCCGAAGGGTATCCAGTCCAACCCCCTGAGATGCAGGAATCTCATAGAATCATAGAATCATAGAATCATAGAGTTGGAAGAGCCCACAAGGGCCATCGAGTCCAACCCCCTGCCAAGCAGGAAACACCATCAGAGCACTCCTGACATATGGTTGTCAAGCCCCTGCTTAAAGACCTCCAAAGAAGGAGACTCCACCACACTCCTTGGCAGCAAATCCCACTGTCGAACAGCTCTTACTGTCAGGAAGTTCTTCCTAATGTTTAGGTGGAATCTTCTTTCTTGTAGTTTGGATCCATTGCTCCGTGTCCGCTTCTCTGGAGCAGCAGAAAACAACCTTTCTCCCTCCTCTATGTGACATCCTTTTATATATTTGAACATGGCTATCATATCACCCCTTAACTTCCTCTTCTCCAGGCTAAACATGCCCAGCTCCCTTAGCCGTTCCTCATAAGGCATCGTTTCCAGGCCTTTGACCATTTTGGTTGCCCTCCTCTGGACACGTTCTCAGCTAAAGCATCCATGATAGAGGGCCATCTGCTTAGAAACCTCCAAGGAAGGAGAGTCCATCACCTTCTGAAAAGTCTGTTCCCCTGTCGAACAGCTCTGACTATCAGAAAGTTCTTCCTGACTTAGTTGGAATCTCCTTTCTTGTAGTTTGAAGCCACTGGTTCTAGTCCTACCCTCTGGAGAGGCAGAAAACAAGCTTGCTCCATCTTCAGATATTCAGCTAACATGTTTGTGGAGCGCTGTCCCCAGGGAAGCTCAAATGGTCCTTTCATTATATATATTTAGGTGCCAGGCAAAACAACCCTCTTCTCCCAGGTCTTTAACAATCTATGTCCTTCGGAACTGGGGTTTATTGCTTTTGTTTGTTATTATGCTATATATTTTCCCGTTGTTATGTTATAAACTGCCCTGTGATCTTTAGCTGAAGGGTGCTATAAAGGTGCTGTAAAGGGACCCCTGACCATTAGGTCCAGTCGTGACCGACTCTGGGGTTGCGGTGCTCATCTCGCTTTATTGGCCAAGGGAGCCGGCGTACAGCTTCCGGGTCATGTGGCCAGCATGACTAAGCCGCTTCTGGCGAACCAGAGCAGCGCACGGAAACGCATTTTACCTTCCCACTGGAGCGGTACCTATTTATCTACTTTCACTTTGACGTGCTTTCAAACTGCTAGGTTGGCAGGAGCAGGGACCGAGCAACGGGAGCTCACCCCGTCGCGGGGATTCGAACCACCAATCTTCTGATCGGCAAGTCCTAGGTCCTGTGGTTTAACCCATAGCGCCACCCATGTCCCTTGAAGGGTGCTATAGAAATTTAATAAAAAATAAATATTTCAGAGGATAAAAATCTGTCCTTTTCTGGGACACCTGCGCTGAGTAACCGATTTCGGTTTTGCTGCTGCTATTGATTCAATTGCATTTATTTTTTTGTTTTATTAATACTCTTTTTAGGCATAAGTATTGCCAACCGGCAACAGCAGTCAGTGTCCTCTCTCAAAAGGGTGCTCAGAACACAAACGAGAAGGAAAAGCAGTAGAAAGATTTTTTTAAAAAGTGAAATAATCCAGCACAGAGGGAAAGCACCAAAAAAATCAAAGCCAGGAAGAGAGGGTGTGCGCCATATTTCAAGGAGACTCTGCAGGGAAGCACTTTTAAGAGCTCGGGATTTGAGAAACAATTTGGAAGCTTTGCAACAGGCTTCAAGGCTGTCTGGCCTCTGGGGGTCTTTGGCCAGAATTCCAGAGCAGCGGCATAAATCAGGAATTAATCTGATTGCAAGCAAGAGTTAGGAGCTTAAACTGATCTCTTCCTCTGCGCGTCAAACTGCGCCCAATTGCATTCGTTTGTCCTTAAAAATGCTCTATTTGTAGCTGGCTTAATACGCCGTAAACAGAGGCACATAATTTCTCCTTTTAAAAAGCGTCAAAGGAAAGCCTTCTGTCCCCATTAAGAAGAGAAATGTCGGAAGGGTCAAAGTGAATGCCTGTCCAGTTTACTCAACAGGCAATATGATTCTGTGTTCACTCCAATGTGACTTACTCCTAAGTAAAAGTGCGCAGAACTGAAGATGAACTACATCATGCACAGCTAAAGATTTAGACTTTGCAATACAGCTGACCTTTCTCACTTTATTGTATGGAGGCAAGAGAAAATATTGAGGTGCAATTAATACATTTCTGCCTACAGAAGGGTCCTTTTCTCATTTCCCCCATAGAATATCTAATATTGTGCAAATGAACTTTGGGATAATCCAGGGGTTTCTTGCCCACCCACCTCAGATCACATGACTTAGCCCATTACGGGGGGGGGGGCACTTTGAGTACGATGAGGAAACAACAAGTAAACTTCAAGGATGCTAGAGCTTTGGGGCCAAAAAGGCCTGGGATTTAATTTCTCTACCTTCTGACACGGGTTCCCTTCTGCCCACCTCAACTCTCCATCTGTAAAATGGGAACAAGCCCTGGAACGCCAAGCACGCAAAACGGGTAAGGGGCAAAACATCGCTACGCATTTGGATTATTGTTGAAAGCTTGGCAGGTCAGGATCCCACGATTACGTCGAAGTGAGTCCCACTGGGCTCTATGGCGTTTACTCCTTCGTTAGTGTGCTCACGACTGCAGACTGAACTGAAAGATGCTGTTAAAGACCTGAGGAGGATCTTCCGAAGCTTAGTGGAAACGAGGGTGGCAAAGAAGATCCCCAGCTATAGGACTTTTCTGGGCAAGGAAACCCCCTTCTATTTTCAACGCTGCCCACTCGCAGGAATCCTGCGCATTGCAGACACGGCGAGACCTCCCCCCCCCGCCCCACGCCTTGGCTTCCTGTGTGTTTTGATTCACATGTTTGGAAACTGGCAAAATGACAGGCTGGGTGTTCCCCATAAACAACCCACGAGCCCTGAATCCACGAGCTCGCCTCATTCTTCTGGGAACAGCGGAGGAGCAAAAGAGATCCTTTTTTGTTTTACTCGAGAGAAGCAGGAAGAAAAACAAGCTTCCTGAACCTCGGTCGCTTCCTGCACAGGAGGGTAGTTGCGGGGGGGGGGGGCAACCTTCCTCTTGCTAAGCCCACGCACCCACCCCCCAAAAACACCCCACTTGAGGGCAGGTAGATAAAGTCAGCTCACGCCTTTTACGACAGATTAATAAATCGCCTGCATCACACGCAGCGTCGGCTCTCTCTCCCTACAGGGATTAGGAAGCGGTCACGCACAGATGGCAAAGGGGAGGGGTCCGAAAAGTGCTTCCTAACTCTTGCAGGCCGCGATCCGGCGCGCCTACTCGAGAGTAGACCCCGCGGAATGCAGCTGGGCTTGCTTCTGAGGGACCGTGCGTGAGATTGCACAGTGAATGCATCTGGTAAGAACCTCGGCCGCTGCCTTATGACTGTCAGAGACCACTGGTCCATCCAACACAATATTGTCGACACTGGCTGGCAGCCAGGGACCTCTCCCGCTTCTGCTTGAAGATGCCACCGCGGACTGAACCTGGGACCTTCTACAAGCAGAGCAGCTGTTCTGCCTCGGAGCTACTGCTTTCCTCATCCCGTGCAAAATACATTTTTATGGCCCAGCCTATGCATTTTTACTCAGAAGTAAGCCTGATAACTCTTCCTAGTACATTTATATATACCTATCCGCAGCCCAATAACGCACCCTACTGCATGTTTACTCGGAAGTAGCTTCCACTGTGCCCAACAGCACTTACTCTTTGGTAAGCGTGCTTCGGAAGACAGTGGGGTCAATAATGCGAGAGATTCGTCCAAGCGCTGCCTCTGAGTTCACTGGGGACTTGGAGCCTGCTCCTGTTCTGCTCGCTTAGCACCCTAAGCAGCCCCCCATCCCATAATCGACAGCCGCCGCCCTCCCCCACCCCACCCCCAACTCAGCAAAAGATCATTCGGCCACAGCTTCTACCCAGACACACCAACGACCCTCCACAAGAAATTCCGGAGATCACAGTCGCGCCTCCAAACCCAACCAGTAATCTGGTTTGGTGGTCTTAAATGGGGAGGGGGGAGAGACAAGAGAGGAGGGGTCTGCTTTCCAGGGAAGACCCTTTGTCTTCATTGTTCCTCCGCGCTTTAGCATGCGTTTCACGCTTCCTGCCTCCAGACCTCTCCGCGCCCCTCGCCACTTTTTCCATAGAAGCCTACTGAGGTGGGGGGGAGTCATTATAAAAACAACCATTCCCCCACTTTTCCAGAAACAGGTTTGCTTTAGGTCTGGAAGGGTGTTGCTGTTTTTTTAAGGGAGATTTTTCTTCCGGGCGCCGCTGAGAACGTGCCATCTCCTGCGCACACCCTACCCGAAGACTGCTTTCGGGGCGGGGGGGGGGGGGGACAACAGAAGAAGGCGAAGGAGGAAAAAAACGGATGGACCGGGAGCGGGGCATGAGCCGTGTTCTGAGCTTGGATGATGATGGAGAGAGAGAAAGCGATTATATAGCTGGAAGAGGGGCTTTGTGTGTCTATTGGAGAGTAAAGTAATAAGGGAGAAACTCCCCCCCCCCGCCCCCGCAAGAAAGAAAACCACTCAGAGCTCAGCGAAAGGTTTCCGAAGCCCGTTCTTAAGTTGCCCAACTCCTCTCCAAACCGGCGTCTCCCTCTCCAAAGTGGTTCTGCAACGCAGCAGGCGCGTTGGGGGAGGCAGGTCCGGCCCCAAAGGGGAAACTGAGGACAAACTATACAAGTGGAATGTGGCGGCGGCGGGGTGGGGGGAGACAGGCACGCACGCACACTTTCTGGGGACAGTTCTTCTCCTTCCCCACCCACCCACCCACTCCCGGGCTTCGTGCAGCCTCAGGCGGCGCCCCGGGGCGCAGACGGCGGCGGCGATGGGCGCGCGGCGAGGCCGCCTTACCGATGGTGGTGATGACGGTGATGGCGAAGTAGAAGGAGCCGGCGAACTTCCACTGGACGCCGGCCTTGTGGGGCTTGAGCTTGAGGACCACCCCCTCCAGCTCGCAGTAGTTGGCCTCGCTCAGGTTGTACTTGCTCTTGAGCTCCAGCTGCTTCTCCTCCAGCGCCGTCCGGTCGGCCGTCTCCGCCTCGGACTCCAGCGCGTCGAAGACGGCGGCGCCCACCAGCAGGTAGGTGAAGGTGCAGATGATCAGCGCCAGCGTCCGCACGTTCTGCCGCTTCATGGTCCCGCCGGGCTGGGGCTGCCGGACGCCGGGGAGCCGCGAGCGGAGGGCGCTTCTGCTGCTGCTGCTACAGCCGATGGAGACGAGGATGGAGAGGAGACGCAAGAAGCCGCCGTTGCCTGGCTCATGGCTGCTGCTCCGGCGCCTGCCTGCTGCCTCCTGCCGCCGCCGCTGCTGAGGCTCCCGCGGCAGCTGGGCTGGCCAAGGCGACGGCTGCTCCGGGAAGGCGGGCGGGCGGGCAGCACCCGCCGCCCAGGCTCCCCGGGGGGAGGGAGAGCGCGCCGGAGGGCGGAGGGAGGGAGCCGCGGAGCTGTCCCTTCAGCACCACCTCCAGGAGAGCCCGGGCCACGCCGCCTGGGCGGGAGGCCTGAGAGGGGAGAGGGGAGGGGTGCGGTGGGGAGGGGAGGGGTAAGGAGAGAGGACCCCCCCAGGGAGAAGACCCCCGGGCCCGCACGAGCGTGGATCCCAGGGGTGCTGTTTCCTTGCCCCACGCGCTTTGCTAGCTCGGGAGGGTTGGAAGAAGTGGTCCTGTCCAAGGCTCCGCGGGGCAGGGACCTCCGGGAAAAGGTCCTTGAGAGAGAGCCGCCCGATCTGTGTCTGCAAACCTCCGGGGGATTATAGAATTATGGGGTAGTAGGGCTGAAAGGGACCCCAAGAGTCTGCTAGTGCAGCGAAAGGATCCTCCAGAGGCGGCCACACAAACTCTGTCTTAAAAGCCTCTACGTTCTTCAATCATGCAATTGTACAAGTGGAGGGAATCCCAAGGGTCATCTAGTCCAACCCCCTGCAATGCAGGGATAACGGCGAAAGGATCCACCATAGATGGCCACCCAAACCCTGTTTTAAAATCCCAATGAATCATAATATTGCAGGGGTGGAAGGGGCCCCCACAGTCCAGCCCCCTGCAATGCAGGGATCTTAGATTAGGGTTACCAGACGTCTCCGGTTCCCGGGGACAGTCCCCGGAATTGCAAATCTGTCTCCTGACAAATTCTGTCCCTGGAATGTCCCCAGATTTCCAAATCTGTCCCCGGGAAATGTGGCAGTGGCAGTGGCAGTGGCAGTGGCAGTGGCAGCCTCAGCAGCCCGGAGCCAGCCTGGTAGCGCAGTTGGCTCTGGCTGGCTTCAGGAGTTGCTCGCTGCCTGCCATTTTCCCCCATATGATGTGTCCCCATATGATGGGGAAGTCCCCATATGATGTGTCTTGTGCGCATATTATGTGTCTTGCCCCCTTCCCCCTTTGTTTTGACTGATGGGGGAGGCTCGGGAGTTGCAGGCAGGTGGCCGTTGCCCAGTTTTTTAAAAACTCTGCGCATTTATGTTTCACAGGATGTGAAAGAAGGGCTCTACACCTTTATACAACATGCCTGTGTGCTTGGGCCCAGGGTCTTTTGCCTCACCATCCCCACTACTGACTTCCTGTTGCTACTCAGCTTAAAAAATTTAAAAAAAGTGTCCCTGGATTCAATGAAAAAAATCTGGTAACCATATCTTAGATAAAGAATTCCTGACAGATGGCCAGCCAAGGAAGGAGAGTCTGCCCCCTTCTGAGGTCATAGACTCACAGAGTTGTAGGGGCTGGTAGGGACCCCCACCCCCCAAGGGCCATCGAGCCCAGTCCCTTGCAATTCAGGAACCACAGCTAAAGTGTTAAAGTTAAGCTACAGAACTTCCTCCCACAGCAGGCATTGAAGGCCACCAATCTAGACGGCTTTGGAAGAGGACTGGACAAATTCATGAAGAGGGCTTTCAGTGACTACTAGGCATCATGGCCTCCACAATCAGAGGGAAAAATGCTTCTGCATACCAGTGGCTAGAAACCACAGGAGGGGAGAGGGCTCTTGTTTCCCGCAAGTATTTTAAAATTCACCTTCTGTTGCTGTTATTATTGTTTTGCAATTGTGCTTCAGCTATGTGTTTTACAAGATAAAGCAGATTGCCTTGTGAAGGGGGGTTGGCTGGCCAATGCAAGAACAGGACGCTGGACTAGATGAGGCCATTGGCCTGATCCAGGAGAGCTCTCCTCATGTTCTTATTTATTAATCCCCTTATTTATTAATCCCCCGAATTTGCCCAGTCCTCTTTTAAAGCCATCCAGGTTGGTGGCCATCCCTGGCTCTTGTGGGAGTGAGTTCCATAGACTAACTCTACGCTGCATGCGTCCTTTCCCCTGTCCTGAATCTTCCACCATTCCACTTCAGTGGATGCCCACGAAGGCATCTAGTGCCGTGAGAGAGGGAAAGAATATTTCCCGTTACAGGTATTAGATTAAAGGGCCCAGAACAATTACCGCCGTGAATAGGTCACTCCGCTCTTTTCTTGTACATGTTTGGGAAGTGCTTAGAAATGTCACGAGCAAAGTGCTCCCTTTACATCTCGTGGGTGTTTAGGACCACAGCTTACAAAATAAGTTTTCTTCTGTGCTTGTATGTGAGTGTCTATCAGCCAGCTGGGAGCAGGACTTCCTTCGTTTAGCAAAAAGAGGATTCCAGAAGCCACGCTAAATCTGTTAGTCTTGGAGCTGCCACCAGACTCTTTACAGTTTTCCTGCCCTCATTTGCACAACCTCTCTATAAAAACTGAAATTAGCATTCCACTAAAAGGGGGCTATGATATCCCATAGCAATGATGGAAGGATTCAGCAGACTTTACAAACTCCTTCTCCGTTCATTCCAAATATTTATCCTCCCTCTGCCAACTCTATCACGGTTCCCTTGCTTCTTTTCGATTCTTTAGGACAGTTTCACACAGAGTAGACCTGTTGAAATTAATGGACTTAACTTAGCCAGGTCTGTTGATTTCCATGGGTCTACTCTGAGTAAAACCTCATTTTATATTTACTTATAACCTGCCTTTTTCCCCCCGGGCCAAGATTCAAGGCATCTTGCACAAATTAAAACAACACTGGCAAAACACAAGACACTAAGAACATATGAAAGATAATCATTTTAAAAGTAATCAAACTAAAACCATATAAACAATAAAAAGCACCCAAATCTATACAGATAATAAAAACAGTACAGCACTATTAAAAGCCACTTCCTTTAACAATTATATATATATATATATATATATATATATATATATATATATTTAAAACCCTGTCAGTTTGCAAAGGCCTGTCAGAATAAAACAGTGGCAGAATACCTCCCTTACTTTTTTTGGGGGGGGGAATGTGCACAACTCACAGCAAAGGGATTTTAAAAGTGAAAATGTGTGCAAACAAATCAATGAGGATGCATTGCTGCCTGAATCGGCTTCCCCTTTCCAGTTAGTGTTCTGAACTACAACTCCCATCACTCCCAATCATTATGGCCACATGGTGGTGCTTGTGGGAATTATAGTCCAAAACATCTGGAGCGCACCCAGCTGGTGAAGGCCCACCTCAATGTTCCCCTTCCCCTTCCCCTCTGCCTCCAGAGCTGAGTTGCCTGCAGCCCACCCACAGCGAGACCCCTTCTCTGCAAATATTCTTCCAGCCTGCCCCCACCCCCAACACAAGGACAAAAGCGAGGAGGACAATATTACGCCACACTGATGCCTGTCAGGCTTCAACAGAGTCCTCTGAGGAATAAGAGAGGTTTGGTGTACTTATAAATAATTGGCCGCGCTTGGCTCCTGTGGGATGCTTCCATGCACAGAGAGACAACTCAGTTTGATCACAGGTGCCGCTGGAGGAATACGGCAGGTTTGCAAGGCTCTGTTGCCTAATATCATTTGAGTGCTGTGCTCCTCAGATTCCTTGAATTCTGCATGAGACAAGGACAGGAATCCAGGTCTTCTGCTTGTTTGTTTTCCAAGGCAGGGGTCTATCACCCAACAGAGTGTGGCAAACCATACCACAGTGTCCTCTGGGCACCTTAAAAAAATGCTCACGTGAGTTCTGTCGGGTGTAACATCACTGAAACAGTCAAATGCAACATGTCCTGTTTGCCCAGAGTGGACACACAGGGGAATGTTGCTCCAGCCAGGAGGACTTCCTGTCACACCTGGTCTGGAGCATCCTTCCTTTGCAGGTGACCAGGTAGGTGGGCATGACCCTTCCAGACCCCACAAAAGGTCCAGTCACGCAGCCACCTTCCTCTCTCATTCCTTCTTCTCTGCTTTATTCCATCTTGATACATTTGCCGTCTGCTGGCTCTCAGCCAGCAGCACATAGGCTCATCCCTCTGAAGAGGATGAACCCACACTTTTCACTGTAGCTGTAACTACAAGCTCAAGCCTGCCTTCAGGACCATACTGTGAACTGAATATAAGTAAACCTTATCATTACTTTTTTTAAAAGACTGCTGCGTCAGTATTGTTTTTAAGAGGGAACTAAAGAGGATTTACCATGAACAATCCAATCTGGACAAGCCAGACTGGATTGCTCAACTCAAATGATTCTAACGAATCCATCAACTAGCTTCCTGCAATGTGGAAGAGAATGTGCTCTGCTACCAGCTCACTAGCATGAGTGAGGAAGGATAATATTTCATTAATACATCCTCTCCTGCTATCCTCAACATTCCCAAAAGTTCTCTATCAAGAGAACTCTGTCTCCTGCTGTCAGCTCTCATTGGTGAAACATCCACACACCCCTCAGTGGGGGGACCAGGTGAAGCAGGGGAGGGGAACCTCGGATCCAGTGTCAAGGACTGGTAGGACATAGAGGAATGGTGGGAGAAACCAGCTGGGGAACCATCAAGGGAAGAAGGCTCAGAGCCCAGGGGGTGGGATGGTGATGAGCGATCAGAGGGAGCAGACTGGCAAGAAGAGGTGTCAGAGGCTGAAGTGAGCTTCAGGGCTTAGTGAGCTGGGAGAGTTTGTGGCAGAGAGAAGTCAAGATCCAGAAGCTGAAGCAGCGGGAGAGGGAGGCCAAGAGGCTGCAACAGGCTCCCCTCTTCCTGTGACACCCAGAACCAGAAGAGGCATGAAACGGGAGGAGCAAAGGCAGGCTGCGCACAGGCTCAGACTCTGATTGCTTGGAAGAAGCCCTGGGAAGGAGGAGACCTAGACAGCTATGGGGATGCAGGGAGTTTTAATCTCTGCAACTGACTTCATGGAGTAAGACCTACAAGGCAAGAGCTGCTGTGCTCATGAGACTTGAAACTCTGTCCAGTCTGTGAAGATCATGTTCTGCTAATAAAGAGTTAACTCCAGTGTTGAACTTTAGGATTTGCTGGCTGGCTGGCTGGCTCCTTGACACCCAGGGGCCATATGCAGCCCTCCAGTGCTCTCTCTATGGCCATCCAAACTCTCTTCAGGCCACGCCCTCTAGCTCCAGGACACACCCCTTCGCCAGCCCTGCTTCACAACCCAAGTTACCTGGCTGGAATGTGTCCTTGAGTTCTAACCACGTCCCTTGCTGGTCTGAGTGGAGGATAGAGATTAGCTTACCACTGGCTATACAATATAATAATAATAATAATATAATAATATCTTTATTGTCATTGCCCCCTCTCAGGGACAACGAAATTACTTGACTGCTCCATAAAAACACTAATTAAAACAATACAGTATAGTACAGCAAGGAAGATTAGATGACTTTCAAAGTCCAGGCTTCCCATTCAGGGCTGAGATCGCTCTGGAGAAGAAGCTGTTCTTAAGACGGCTCGTTCTTGTCTTCATCGTCCTGTATCTCTGTCCCGACGGCAGGAGCTCAAAGAGACAGTGACCAGGATGCGATGGATCTTTTACTATGTCCAGTGCCTTCCTATGGCACCTTGTGGCATAAATCTGCTCTAAGGTGGAGAGTGGGCAGCCAACAATGCTCTCTGCTGCCTTAACAACTCTGCACAACCCCATCCTGTCCTGGGTAGTACAGCTTCCGTACCACACACATAAGCCATAAGTGAGCATGCTCTCAATGGCACAGTGATAGAAGGCAAGCAGCAGTTTCTCATGGAGTACAGTGGTTCCTCGGGTTACAGACGCTTCAGGTTACAGACACTTCAGGTTACAGACTCCGCTAACCCAGAAATAGTACCTCGGGTTAAGAACTTTGCTTCAGGATGAGAACAGAAATCGTGCTCCAGTGGCGTGGTGGCAGAAGGAGGCCCCATTAGCTAAAGTCGTGCTTCAGGTTAAGGACAGTTTCAGGTCAAGAACGGACCTCCGGAACAAATTAAGTACTTAACCCGAGGTACCACTGTATAGCCATTGGCGTGAGGAGAGAAGTAAGGCAACCTTCCAGAGTCCAGTGGGAAAGTGATCCAAAGAGCAAGAGACAGGAAAATACAGTAAAGGGGAGATTCAGGACCATGGACAGAGCGTGGGATGCTGCTGCAGATAATCTTGAGTGCTGAGCTAGTCTTGAGTGTTGCTTCAGCACTGGTCAGGCACTCCCCACCACCACAAGGGCTGAAAGACCATCACACCCTAAGGTTTAGGCCAGATCCTCCTTTCTTGCAATGTGAATTCGTTGGTTTGGGTCCTCCATTCTGGAGCAGCAGAAAACAAGCTTGCTCCATCCTCCATGTGGCAGCCCTTTAGATATTCTGATCCATTTCCTCCTTAATGTTGATTTTAGGAGTGGATTCCCTGTAAACCCTAACCTTTAGTGTTAAATCACAAGGCCAGCCGATTGCCTCTCATTGGCTCAGTCGATTACGCCTTCTCCTCCCCCCCCCCTTTTGCAAACACCATAAAGTCAGGCACAGCTGTGCTGCCCAACAGAGTCAAAAGGAGCTGGGGTTTTATTCGCTAATTAAAAATCTCCTAGCAGCCAAGTCTGTGCTGTCTGGAGGCAGATCAAATGTCCATAGAGTTACCAAAACTGAGACGGTTCTCTTGGTTCCAAAAGCCCATCAGCATGGAAAGTTCCATGGTCAGGTGCGCAGAGAACAATCTCACATCCCAGTCCTACTTTCGCTTGATGCATTTTGATATTAATAATAATTATAACAACAACAACAACAACAACAACAATAATTTATTACTTATAACCCACCCATCTGGCTGGGTTTCCCCAGCCACTCTGGGCGGCTTCCAACACAATATTAAAACACAGTAATGCATCAAACATTAAAAGCTTCCCTAAACAGGGCTGCCTTCAGATGTCGTCTAAAACTCTGGTAGTTGTTCTTTGACATCTGGTGGGAGGGCATTCCACTGGGTGGGCACCACCACCGAGAAGGCCCTCTGTCAGGTTCCCTGTAACTTGGCTTCTCGCAGTGAGGGAACCACCAGAAGGCCCTTGGGAGCTGGACCTCAGTGTCTGGGTAGAACGATGGGGGTGGAGACGCTCCTTCAGGTATACCGGTGTTATATGGTCTCGGCGGCCGCCCCCAGTCAGCAGTCTAGCTGCCGCATTCTGGATTAGTTGTAGTTTCCGGGTCACCTTCAAAGGTAGCCCCACATAGAGCACATTGCAGTAGTCCAAGGAGGAGATAACCAGAGCATGCACCACTCTGGCGAGATAGTCTGCGGGCAGGGAGGGTCTCAGCCTGTGTACCAGATGGAGCTTGTGGACAGCTGCCCTGGACATAGAATTTACCTGCACCTCCATGGACAGCTGTGAGTCCAAAATGACTCCCAGGCTGCGCACCTGGTCCTTCAGGGGCACAGTTACCCCATTCAGGACCAGGGAGTCCTCCACACCCGCCCGCCTCCTGTCCCCCAAAAACAGTACTTCTGTCTTGTCAGGATTCAACCTGTTAGCCATCATCCATCCTCCAACCACCTCCAGACACTTCAGACACTGGTTGCATTGTGTGCAGATTACTTCCCCTGGGATTTTCTCATTGTCCCGTGGCTGGAGATGCTGAGAGCTGAACTTCCACCTTCTGCTTGTTCTTCCACTGAGCTCTGTTCCCTCCCCACTTTGGCTTTCCAGGGGCAAGGAGTCGTGTTTGCAGAGACACTGAAATACTTCCTCAAAAACCTGGGGAACATTACTCTTCTGTGTGCCTGTTTTCAGCCATTACTTCGCCAGACTGCTGCTGCTGAGGCACCAGCTAGTTGTCGGCGTGCTCCCAGCCAATCAGGAACCAGTGCTTATGTGGGCAATCGTGTGCTGATGTCATGGGCAGAGTGTGAGCCAAACTTCCTGGACTGGTCCCACTGGGAAGCCGAGTCAGCCAGCAAAGGGAGGGCAACTCTCCATTGGCCTCTGTAAAACAACCAGTATGTTCTCTTGTGCAAGCTTCTCAGAAAAGATGAACAGGGAAGAAGACCTTGCCCAGGAGGATTTCCCGGTAGATGGGACTCTGGGGAGGCTAGGAGATTTTGCATGCTCTCTGAGCCACGCAAGGCATCTGTTGCTGCCTCCAAAACTGGACCTTGATTTGTAACATAGTTAAAAGCAGCAAAATGGAGATTTGATTAAGGGAACATCTGGCGCCTGTTTGTTTAAATGCTCAAAAGTCATTTATCACACTGGAGCTCGCTGTGGCTCTTCTCCAGGGGAGTTGAGACATAGCGACAACGGACAAGCGAGCAGGAGCCTTGCTCTGTGATCGCCTGCCGTTCATGATTCGTTATCTCCGTCCAAAACAGACGAAGGCCTCTCATTTCCCGGCAGTGGTCCTTAACAGCCATGCCATCGCACAGTTGCTCCCAGTCATGTCAATGGGGCTTGTGCAAGAGAAATGGCCAGAGCGCCAAGTCCTTGCATAGTTAATAAAGGTAAAGGGATCCCTGACCATTAGGTCCAGTCGCGGACAACTCTGGGGTTGCGGTGCTCATCTCGCTTTATTGGCCGAGGGAGCCAGCGTACAGCTTCCGGGTCATGTGACCAGCATGACTAAGCCACTTCTGGCGAACCAAAGCAGCGCACGGAAACACCGTTTACCTTCCCGCCAGAGGAGTACCTATTTATCTACTTGCACTTTGACATGCTTTCGAACTGCTAGGTTGGCAGGAGCAGGGACCGAGCAGTGGGAGCTCACCCCGTCAAGGGGATTTGAACCACCGACCTTCTGATCGGCAAGCCCTAGGCTCTGTGGTTTAACCCACAGTGTCACCGGTGCCCCCTGCTTGCATAGTTAACCTACTCCTATATTCAGAACTTTGGGCCAGCATTTTTTTTTTGAGGATTATTTTTAGATTGAGAGTCACTTAAAATAAAAATTTAAAAACCCCTAGGGGCATCTTCCATCCTAGCACTGCAGCAGCTACCGTTCTGCCTTGGCCAGATCTCCACCTGCAGTTGTGGGCACCACAGTTTGAGAGGATCAAGGGTCTGGAAACCAAGCCAGATGAGGAACAGTTGAAGGAGCTGAATATGTTTAGCCTGGAGAAGAGGAGAGACGGAAAGGTGATGTGATGGCCATTTTCAAATACAGGCAACTCCCCACCTATAAACGCTCTCTCCAGATCAAAAATACTGTATCCAAAAATATCCACAACTGGAATGGAAGCTCTGGAGCTGGCAGGTGGTGTTTTAAATATCCCACAGTGCTGATAGGGAGGGGTGGGGTAGGTCAGGCGGGGGGGGGCAGTGGCTGGCCCAAAGTCACACCCAATGAGCTTCATGTCTGAGTAGGGATTTGAACCCAGGTCTCTCCCAGTTCCTAGTCCAACATTATAACCACTACACCACACTGGTGTAATGGGAGCAATTAAAGACAAACTGCAGTGGTACCTTGATTCTCTAACGCCTTGGTACTCAAACAACTTGGAACCCAAACACTGCAAACCCAGAAGTAAGTGTTCCAGTTTGCAAACTTTTTTTGGAAGCTGAACATGCTCCGTTTGGAGAGTTATGCTTCCTATTTGAGTGCCACACTTCCATTTTGAGTGTTACGCTGTGGTCTGTCTGTTTTTGCTATTTATTTTGCGTTTTTGTTTTCGCGGCTCTTTTTCGTTTTGTTTTTGCGACTGTGTGGAACCCAGTTCAGCTACTGACTGATTGATGGTGTGACTGCAGTACATTGTTTATTGTTTTCATTTTATGGATCAATGTTCCCGTTAGATAGTAAAATTCATGTTAAATTGCTGATTTAGGGGTTACTTCTTAAAGTCTGGAACAGATTAATCCATTTTGCATTACTTTCTATAGGAAAGCATGCCTTGGTTTTGGAACACTTTGGTTTTGGAACGGACTTCCGGAACAGATGAAGTTTGAGAACCAAGGTACCACTGTAGTTTAAAACAACCATTAAAATACAGCAGAACACATTTAGAACCAGCGATTAAGATACAGTTTGCCTTGTCTGAACCTAAACAAAAACATTTTTTTCCTTCCAGTAGCACCTTAAAGACCAACTAAGTTAGTTCTTGGTATGAGCTTTCGTGTGCATGCACACTTCTTCAGATACACTGAAACAGAAGTTGCCAGATCCTTCTATATAGTGAGAAGGTGGGGAGGGGTATTACTCAGAAGGGTGGTGGGAATGGGTGGTTGGCAGATAGCTGTGATGAGCCTGTTGACGACTGCAATAGGTCTTACAGGAAACAGGAATAGGTCTTACAGCATCTGCAATAGGTCTTTCCTGTAAGACCTATTGCAGTCGTTAAGAGTCGTCAACAGGCTCATCACAGCTATCTGCCAACCACCCATTCCCACCTATATAGAAGGATCTGGCAACTTCTGTTTCAGTGTATCTGAAGAAGTGTGCATGCACACGAAAGCTCATACCAAGAACTAACTTAGTTGGTCTTTAAGGTGCTACTGAAGGAAAAAAAATTTTTTGTTTCGACTATGGCAGACCAACACGGCTACCTATCTGTAACTTGTCTGAACCTAGTTTCCAAAGGCCTCTCTGCTGGCGAAATGATAACTTCTCTAGGAGGGAAATCATAAGGCTTTTAATAATGCTGTATTTCCTCCAGGGTCCTCCGGAACTATACCTGGATGCAGAGGTAGCGTCTGTAGCAAGGATGACTTAGGCTGGTTCACCTGCTATGACCCTTCCTGGAGAGGAATGACCAAGTGATTCATGCCTTAGTCACATCAAGATCGGACCACTGTCATGTGCTTCATGAACTCACATAAGCATGCCTTGGGAAACTGCAACCGGCTCAGAAGACAACTGGAAGTCGGGGAGAGCTCAGCCGATGCAGGCTGTTTGAGTTGCAAGTCAGGGGAAAGGGCTGCTCTTGTATTCAGGGCCTGTTTGCAGCCTTCCCGCAGAGACATCTGGCTGGCCGCTGTAAGAACGCAATGGACTGTCCCCCAACTGGACAGGATTCAAGCACAAGAGCAAAGTCCCCTCCTATATGTGGGAATGTTCAGGGATGCAGGAGAGGATATATTGTTTGATTATAGCCTTTCCAACTTGTGTTAACAAGTTCACAATTTAGCAGAGTAACATTCCCCTTTTTAAACTCACAGCGGATGCATTTGCTCAGGATTGCTAAAGCCTCTATAATAACTGTTCTGGTATTTCCCCCGTATTCCCTCATAAAAGATAAGACACAACACAGTCTTCTATAAAAGTATAAAAAGAGTTTACTCACATTCTGTTCACAACTGGATCCCAAAAGGAAGACTTAGCTTAGAAAAGTTATATACACCTGGAAACTATCTCATAAGGAGACAGTCCCTTTGTCCTCTCTTGGCTGGAGGCCAAGAGAGCATCTTTGGCTAAGCAGATAATAATAATAATAATAATAATAATAATAATAATAATAATAATAATAATTTATTATTTGTACCCCGCCCATCTGGCTGGGTTTCCCCAGCCACTCTGGGCGGCTTCCATAGAAACCAAAAATACACTAAAATATCACAGATTAAAAACTTCCCTGAACAGGGCTGCCTTAAGATGTCTTCTGAATGTCAGGTAGTTATTTATCGCTTTGACATCTGATGGGAGGGCGTTCCACAGGGCAGGCGCCACTACCGAGAAGGCCCTCTGCCTGGTTCCCTGTAGCTTTGCTTCTCGCAATGAGGGAACCGCCAGAAGGCCCTCGGCGCTGGACCTCAGCATCCGGGCAGAACGATGGGGGTGGAGACGCTCCTTCAGGTATACTGGGCCGAGGCCATTTAGGGCTTTAAAGGTCAACACCAGCACTTTGAATTGTGCTCGGAAACGTACTGGGAGCCAATGTAGGTCTTTCAAGACCGGTGTTATATGGTCTCGGCGGCCGCCCCCAGTCAGCAGTCTAGCTGCCGCATTCTGGATTAGTTGTAGTTTCCGAGTCACCTTCAAAGGTAGCCCCACGTAGAGCGCATTGCAGTAGTCCAAGCGGGAGATAACCAGAGCATGCACCACTCTGGTGAGACAGTCCGCGGGCAGGTAGGGTCTCAGCCTGCGTACCAGGTGGAGCTGGTAGACAGCTGCCCTGGACACAGAATTGACCTGCGCCTCCATGGACAGCTGTGAGTCCAAAATGACTCCCAGGCTGCGCACCTGGTCCTTCAGGGGCACAGTTACCCTATTCAGGACCAGAGAGTCCTCCACACCAGCCCGCCCCCTGTCCCCCAAAAACATGCTTCTTCGATGCATGTAGTCAAAGAGAGAGAGATGGCTGCCCTGCCCTGTGCTTTTGTCGTTACCTGCACAGGTGAGGCCACGCACACCTCTAGTCCCATGCAGAGGAAGTCTGTCCCAGCCCAGAAGGAAACAGGAAGTTTACCTGCTGGCTGGACAAACATTCCTCCCCATGTGTAAACATGTTCACTCCAGGAATGTTGTACTTGACTGCTCTTGTGTTTCGCATTCCACACTATACGTAGTTTCCAGTAGCTGGGGTTCAGAAGAATTGCTGTCTCCAACCATGGAAGCAGAGAAAGGTAAAGGTAAAGGACCCCTGGATGGTTAAGTCCAGTCAAAGGTGACTATGGGGTTGCGGCGCTCATCTCGCTTTCAGGCTGAGGGAGCTGGCGTTTGTCCGCAGACAGATGTCTGGTTATCGTCTTCCAAAGCAACTACTCTATTCCGAACTTAAAAATGGAAAGCGTAACGCTGGTGGTCAACAAAAGAGGTTTAAAGACTGTCTCAAGGCAAATCTAAAAAAATAATGTGGTATAAACACTAACAATTGGGAAACACTCGCCTGTGAGCACTGCAGTTGGAGAACAGCCTTTCCCAAAGGTGTCATGGGCTTTGAAGACACTCTAATTCAGGACACAAGGGAGAAATGTACTAAGAGGAAGGCACGCTTGGCAAATCCACACTGTGGTCGACTCCTGCCCAGAAACCAAAGTCCCCACTGTGGAAGGACGTGTGGGTTCAGAATTGGCCTCCACAGTCACTTAGGGACTCACTGTTAAGATCGTGTTCATGGATACAATCTTACTCAGCTACGAGTGATCGCCAAAGAAAAAGACAGACAGCTTTCCAGGTCATGTGGCCAGCAGGACTAAACCGCTTCTGGCGCAACGGGACACTGTGACGGAAACCAGAGCACACGGAAATGCCATTTACCTTCCTGCCACAGTGGTACCTATTTATCTACTTGCACTGGCATGCTTTCGAAATGCTAGGTTGCCAGGAGCTAGGACAGAGCAACGGGAGCTCACCCCATCGCTGGGATTCGAACCACCGACCTTCCGATCGGCAAGCCCAAGAGGCTCAGTGGTTTAGACCACAGCGCCACCTGCGTCCTCATAGCCATTGTGGCTAGCAGTCCTTGGTAGCCTTCTCTTCCTCCATGAATTCACCTAATCTTCTTTGAAAGCTGCCCATCTAGTTCTCCCTGCAGCCTTGAAACCTGACCAGAGGCGACTCACAGGTGCAGAGAACAGCTGCATTCTCCAGGCTGATGCTGCCTGCGCCATTTGCAGGACTGCAGCTGCTAAAATGCAGCCCTTTCTCGGGCTGAACCTTGTCAACTATTTCGCAGCAAAGAGCAACGTGTGCTCATCCGTCACCAAATGTCACGCAGCTGCAAGCAGAATCTGCTTCCATGCACCTCAGTCCAAAAGACCAGAGTTTACTGTGATCTGGGTGGCTTCGTCTTGTGGCTCCACAGGCGCCCAAATTCTGCGCCCCAGCAAACAGCCTCCCATCAGATGTCAGGGAAACAAACAACTATTTGACTTTTAGAAGGCAGCCCTGCAGATGGAAGTTTTTTTAAAACGTTTGAGGTTTTATTGTGTTTTTAATATTTTGTTGGGAGCTGCCCAGAGTGGCTGGGGAAACTCAGTCAAATGGCCAGCATATAAATAAAACCATTATTAGTAGTATTATTATTAGCCACATTCCATTATCCCAGTTGTCTTTGTCCATGGAGTTTTCTTGGCAGGGATACTGGAGTGGCTTGCCAGTTCCTGCTCCAGGTGGATCACGTTTGGTCAAAACTCTCCACTATGACCAGTCCATCATGGGTGGCGCTGTATGGCATAGCTCATAGCTTCTCTGAGTTATTCAAGCCCCTTCGCCACGGCAAGGCAGTGATCCATGAAGGGGAGATTTTACTTTCTTGGGCTCCATGATCACTGCAGATGGTGACAGCAGCCACAAAATTAAAAGACGCCTGCTTCTTTGGAGAAAAGCAATGACAAACCTAGACAGCATCTTAAAAAGCAGAAACATCACCTTGCTGACAAAGGTCCGTATAGTTAAAGCTATGGTTTTCCCTGTAGTGATGTATGGAAGTGAGAGCTGGACCATAAAGAAGGCTGATCACCAAAGAATGGATGCTTTTGAATTCTGGTGCTGGAGGAGACTCTTGAGAGTCCCATGGACTGCAAGAAGATCAAACGTATCCATTCTGAAGGAAATCAGCCCTGAGTGCTCACTGGAAGGACAGATCCTGAGAAGAGAAGACTCCCTGGGAAAGACCCTGATGTTGGGAAAGATGGAGGGCACAAGGAGAAGGGGACAACAGAGGGCGAGATGGTTGGACAGTGTTCTCAAAGCTACAAACATGAGTCTGACCAAACTGCGGGAGGCAGTGGAAGACAGGAGTGCCTGGCGTGCTCTGGTCCAGCGGGTCACGAAGAGGCGGACACGACTAAACGACTAAACAACAACAAGTAATAAGAACAAAGAGAACCTTCTGGATCAGGGCAAAGGCCCATCTAGTCCAGCATCCTCTGCTCACAGCGACCAACTGGACACCCCAGTGGAAACCCCACAAGCAGGATTCGAACACAGGAGCAATTCTCCCCTGCTGTGGTTTCCAGCAATGAGCTTTCAGAAGCACCACTGCCTCCAACTGTGGAGGCAGAACATAGCCATTCGGGGCTAGGAGTCATTGATGGCTCTCTCCTCTTCCATGAATTTCTCCATCCTCTTGATCGCTGGGGTGGCAGCGAGGCCTCGTAGCCGCTGCTCCCCTCGGAGGGGCAGGGCTCGAATTTGGCTCCCGTGCTCTTCCCACCCCCACCACCTGTCAGGCGTCTAAATATAGGCACCCGGCTGGCAAATTATTGTGTTTTATTGGCAGGCCTGCCCTGCTCAGATTTCCTCTGGAAAACGGGGACACAAACAGGCTGAGAATTGTCTGTCCCGTGCCAGCGTCCTGGCCACAAGAGAAGCAGCTGGCTGCCGGAGGGAGGGGGGCCAGAGAGAAAGCAAAAAATAGCTGCCCCCACCACACAGGGGGCCGAGGGCTTTCAGCATCCTGGCCAGCTCCCAAAATTTCCATGGAACAAGCCCAGGCTGGTTCCAGGCATGGAAGGGAGACTGCAGCACCTGTCGTGGGAAGAGAGCTTTTGTCCCCGAGGCTGTTGCCAAAGAATTGTGTGGAAGGGTTTTCTTTTCCATGAGGGGGGGGGGCGGTCACTGTGAGCTCCTGGAAGCAGGTTTGTCATCGTCAAGGCCAGCCTGGGGGTGTTTTTCGGGGGGTGGGGAACTGCCTGGGTGCAGAAAAGTCCAACCAGCACCTTCCTAGCGGTCGGTCTCTCTCTCTCGCTCTCTCGCTCTCTCTCTCTATATATATAAAGGTAAAGGGACCCCTAACCATTAGGTCCAGTCGTGGCCGACTCTGGGGTTGCGGCGCTCATCTCGCTTTATTGGCCGAGGGAGCCGGCGTACAGCTTCCGGGTCATGTGGCCAGCATGACTGAGCCGCTTCTGGCGAAACCAGAGCAGCGCACGGAAACACCGTTTACCTTCCCGCCGGAGCGGGACCTATTTATCTACTTGCACTTTGACGTGCTTTCGAACTGCTAGGTTGGCAGGAGCAGGGACCGAGCAACGGGAGCTCACCGCATCGCGGGGATTCAAACCACCGACCTTCTGATCGGCAAACCCTAGGCTCTGTGGTTTAATCCACAGTGCCACCTGCATCCTTAGGCTTTGCCAGAAGATAATATGAAAAGGATCTAGGGGTCTTATGGGCGCACAAGCTGAACATGAGTCTACAGTGTGATGCAGCAGAAAGTAAGTAAGTTAGTTTAGGCCATTCTCAGCTGCATCAACAGAAGTCTGGTGTCCGAGTCAGAAGGAGTCCTAGTGCCGCTCTATTCTAACTTGGTCAGACCACAACTGGACACCCCACCAACTGTGGACATCCCAGTTTAAGAAGGATATTGACAAACTGGAACGAGGGGGGAGGAGGGCAACCAAGATGATAAATGGCCTGAAAACCAAGACTTATGAGGAATGGTCGAGGGATCTGGGGGTGTCTAGAGAAGACTGAGATGTGACAGATGAGAGCCATCTTCAGATATCTAGAGAGCTGTCACCAGGAAGTTAGAACAAGCTTGGTTTCTGCTGCTCCAGCAGGGAGAACCCGAACCAACAGATTCAAAGGACAAGAAAGGAAATGATGACTGTCACGGTCTGGTTCACGGGTGATCGAAATCCCGGCAGGTGACGTCGGGACCGGGGACAAGATGGCGGGGTGGGAGCAGGAATAGGGGTCCAGAAGCCAGGAGTCAGAAAGCCAAGGGTCTGAGGATCAAGAAGCAAGGAGTCACAAAGTCAGGGGTCTGAGGGTCAGGAAGCAAGGAGTCACGAAGTCAGGGGTCCGAGGATCAAGAAGCAAGTAGTCACGAAGTCAGGGGTCCGAGGATCAAGAAGCAACGCAGAGAATGTGTTGCTGTGGCAAAGAGCCGAAGGGAAAATGCTAACCTTATATCCCTTCCCAGCTCTTGCCACCAGGTGCTGTGAGTTACCAATTGGCCTCACCTGTGCGGCCGCGCCTTGCCTCTTCAGAACAAACTTAGGAAGGCCCCAATCCTGCAAAGTCCTATTAGTCACAGGGTTTGTGTGTTTTTTAACAATCAAGTGGTATATAAAATGTAATAAATAAATCAATACACAGTTCTGGTGTGGTTCCTTCATTGCAAAGGGTCCCTTGCACTTGGAGTCCCATCCAGCTCAACAGTTTTATGTTTTTCCTTCCTCAGTGACGTGATTATGGAGAAGGGGCAGGGCTGTAGTCAAATGTTCCTTGGGGGTGTCTCCCCCACCCTGAACAATAGAATGATAGCGTTGGAACGGATGGAGTTTGTCTGACACCCAGCCATTATTTTGACCTACCAGTGTCAAGACAGGACTGTTCAAAGGGAGTTCCCTCCTGCTGATCATGCATGGTTTCTGCTACTTGTCGACTTGCAGTTTATGGGAAGAATAACCTGCTGGTGATCATCAGGAGATTATTCTTCCCATAAACTGCAAGTCGACAAGTAGCAGAAACAATGCGTTGTCTTAAACAGCAGGACTGAAATTGTTTTCCATTTGGTTGTGTGCTTTTTGACGTGCTTTATTTATTGTTTATGACTTTTGTTATGTTGGTAATTATTTAAATCTTGTTACAGGTAGGTAGCCGTGTTGGTCTGCCATAGTCAAAACAAAATAAAAAAAATTCCTTCCAGTAGCACCTTAAAGGACTCCTGACCATTAGGTCCAGTCATGACCAACTCTGGGGTTGCAGTGCTCATCTTGCTTTACTGGCCGAGGGAGCCGGCGTACAGCTTCCGGGTCATGTGGCCAGCAGGACTAAGCCGCTTCTGGCGAACCAGAGCAGAGCACAGAAACGCCGTTTACCTTCCCGCCAGAGTGGTACCTATTTATCTACTTGCACTTTGACGTGCTTTCGAACTGCTAGGTTGGCAGGAGCAGGGACCAAGCAACGGGAGCTCACCCCGTCGCGGGGATTCGAACTGCTGACCTTCTGATCGGCAAGCCCTAGGCTCTGTGGTTTAACCCACAGCGCCACCCACATCCAGAGTAGCACCTTAGAGACCAGCTAAGTTTGTTATTGGTATGAGCTTTCGTGTGCATGTACACTTACACAAAAGCTCATACCAATAACAAACTTAGTTGGTCTCTAACGTGCTACTGGAAGGATTTTTTTTATTTTATGTCAATCTTGTCATGTTGTAAGCCGCATTGAGCATTAACTAAGGAAAGGCAGCATAGAAATAAAATTATGATGATGATTTCAATCCTGTTTCACCTCTTGCAGTTTCTGGAACATGAGCAAACTTTGCGCAGATCTTTGGCTCCGATTGTTTTCCTAACGGCGCAGCAGGATAAGCTCCCCTCTTGTGCTCGTGAGAAGCATTTGATGTTTGTTCCCGCAACTGGGACTGAGCGGCTGTGCTTGTACGTGTGTCGCGCTTTGCTGTGTTACAGGGAGCCGCTGCTGAATTCTGTGCTCTGCGCATGCAAAACTCATTCAGCCGGCTGGCTGGCTGCCTCCTTCTGCGCTCTCCTCCTTGTTTCCCACAGGTCCAACCATATGCGCAAGCAAGCTTTAGTCAATCTGCATGGTGCCTGATGATCTGCCTTGTAATTACCTGTCTAAAGCAGACCAGCGTTATGAGATGTTTGCCTGCGCAGGAACATTCTTCTCTTTCCTCTCATTTGCAGGGTTTTTTCCGTATCTACGACAGTTTGCAGAGGCAGGTCTACCTGTTTGCAAGCGTGCAGATGCAGCCGGGAGTGTCCTTTGCCGTTGCAGTATAGAACGCTTGCTCTGATACCGTCCCCGCAAAATCAGCTGCTCCTAGGGATTTTAGAACCTGTTATCATGTGCAAAGCTCAATATTCATTATGAAAAGGGAGGTAATGGGTCAGACTGCACATTTTGCGGTTACAAAGCAGGAAATGCTTATTGCATGAGCCTGTGTTTTGTTTTGCTTTGCTTTTCAGTGGTTTATTCTGCAACAAGCCATTGATGCAATGATAGGGGGGAAGAGAATCATAGAACTGTAGAGTTGGGAGGGACCCTGAAGATCATCTAGTCCAACCCCCTGCAATTATTATTAATTTTTTATTATTATTATTATTATTATTATTATTATTATTATTATTATTATTACCGCACCCACCTGGCTGGGTTTTTAATGAAAGGGCTGACACTATTTATTGTAATTACTGGTATGTTCTTAATTAGATAGATGATAGATAGATAGATAGATAGATAGATAGATAGATAGATGATAGATAGTTTTAATTCTATTAATGTTTAGTAGTTTTTAAATGGTTGTTACCTTTCAGTGATTTTAGCTGTTCTGATCTGATCTGTAAGGTGCCTTGTGTCCCTGTCAGGGGAAAAAGCGAGGTATAATATATATATATCATCATCATCCTGGATCACTCAGTTCGTTGGAGCATAGTGCTGATAACGTCAAGGTTGCAGGTTCAATCCCTGTATGGGACAGCTGCATATTTCTGCATCTACATTGGCTCCAGGTACATTTCCGAGCACAATTCAAAGTGTTGGTGCTGACCTTGAAAGCCCTAAATGGCCTCAGCCCAGTATACCTGAAGGAGCATCTCTATCCCAATCTTTCAGCCCGGACAAACGAAGTTACAGGGAACCAGGCAGAGGGCCTTCTCGGTGGTGGCACCCGCCCTGTGGAACGCCCTCCCATCAGATGTCAAAGAAATAAACAACTACAGTGGTACCTCGGGTTACATACGCTTCAGGTTACAGACGCCTCAGGTTACAGACTCTGCTAACCCAGAAATAGTACCTCGGGTTAAGAACTTTGCTTCAGGATGAGAACAGAAATCGTGCTCCAGTGAAAACCAATAAAAAAGAAAAAAGAAATAAATAAAAAAGAAAAGTAAAACACAAAAACAGAAAAAACCTCAAATGAAGGAGATATTGACAGAGAAAAGTGACCAAGATGATCAGGGGTCTAGAAGCCAAGCCTGATGAGGAACAGTTGAAGGAGCTGGGGATGTTGAGCCTAGAAAAGAGGAGACTGAGAGGAGATATGAGAGCCATCTCCAAGCTGTGGGATGTGAAACACAAGAGCAGTCAGGTACAACATTCCTAGAGTGAACATGGTTACACATGGGGAGGAATGTTTGTCCAGCCAGCAGGTAAACTTCCTGTTTCCTTCTGGGCTGGGACAGACTTCCTCTGCATGTGACTAGAGGTGGGCGTGGCCTCACCTGTGCAGGTAACGACAACAGCACAGGGCAGGGCAGCCATCTCTCTCTCTTTGACTACATGCATCGAAGAAGCAACATCTACTGAGTGAAAGATGCCCTCTTGGCTCCCAGCCAAGAGAGGACAAAGGGACTGTCTTCTTATGAGATAGATTCCAAATGTATATTTCTTCATTAAGCTTAAGTCTGCCTTCTGGGATCTGATTGTGAGCAGAATGTGAGTAAACTCTTTTTATACTTTTGTAAAAGACTGTGTCGTCTCTTCTATTTTATGAGGGAATAAGGGGAAATTACCAGGATAGCTATTATAGAGGTTTTAGCGAGCCTGAGCAAACGGTTTTTACTTTACAATACAGATGTACCAAAGCCAACACCATTGCCTCCCCATCCCCCCATAAATTTACATTTCTATTTCCTCAGTCCATCATATTATTCTTTTCTCCTCCCACTTCCCTCCACCCCCACTCGATTTCCTCCACATTATACAATTTACAATAATCTTTGCATTCTACAACCTTCTCAAATCATCTATATATTCTTATGATCTTTCCTTACTAATTTTTCTTCCATCCAGTACTTCACATTTTAATCTAGGCATATTAGCATATCTTTTTTGGAGCAATATTTTGCCATATATTCATCAAAACATTTCCACTCCTTTTTTAATTTTTGATTTGACCGGTTTCTTATTATAGCAGTTAATTTTGCCAAGATTAAATATTCATTTAGTTCACAAATCCATTCCTCCTTTGTGGGTATAGTTTGTGACTTCCACCTAGCAGCAATCACTATTCTAGCAGCTGTACTCGCATATAGAAAAATTCTCCCCCCCCCCCCGTGGTATCTCTTCATCTATCAATCCAAGGAGATATGTCTCTGGTTTCTTTGTTACTGATATTTTCAACATCTTCTTTAGTTCTTCATGTACTACTATCCAAAATTTCTTAATTTCCTCCTTCATTTGAGGTTTTTAAACAGGGACTAGCATCTTAAAAAGTAGAGACATCACCTTGCCAACAAAGGTCCGTATAGTTAAAGCTATGGTTTTCCCATTAGTGATGTATGGAAGTGAGAGCTGGACCATAAAGAAGGCTGATTGCCGAAGAATGGATGCTTTTGAATTCTGGTGCTGGAGGAGACTCTTGAGAGTCCCATGGACTGCGAGAAGATCAAACCTCTCCATTCTGAAGGAAATCAGCCCGGAGTGCTCACTGGAAGGACAGATCCTGAAGCTGAGGCTCCAAGACTTTGGCCACCTCATGAGAAGAGAAGACTCCCTGGAAAAGACCCTGATGTTGGGAAAGATGGAGGGCGCAAGGAGAAGGGGACGACAGAGGACGAGATGGTTGGATAGTGTTCTCGAAGCTACCAGCATGAGTTTGACCAAACTGCGGGAGGCAGTGGAAGACAGGAGTGCCTGGCGTGCTCTGGTCCAGGGGGTCACGAAGAGTCGGACACGACTAAACGACTAAACAACAACAACAACAACAACAACAACAACAACAACAACAAAACAGGGACTGGGTGGCCCCTGCCAGGGATTCTCCAGCTGTGGTTCCTGCATTGCAGGGGGCTGGACTAGATGGCCCTTAGGGGTCCCTTTCAGTTCTGCAATTCCACAATTCCCTGTCTGGAATGGCATCTGCCATCAGGTCAGGGTAGCCCAGGACCCACAGTCCTGACTGATTTGCCTGGCACAGAGTATCAGTAACCCATCTCATATCTATTTTTAGATCTCCAGCCGATGTACCCTAAGCTCTTAAAAGACGATTTCACCCAACATAGTCTGATTCAAATAGGGTTATTCATAATAACTGGGGGCAACTCTCCAGTTTCTGCAGTCTTGCAGGGACAGGCTGAGAGGGGCTTTTGCACCGCATGCTGACCTTAAATGCTATAAATGCACACACGCTGTGCCCTTGGGGGCAAGCTATTTATATGATCTGCCACGATCACAGTTGATTTCCATTAACATACCAGAGAATGTGTCTTGAAGGCATCTGCTGTCTCTCATCCCGACCCAACTGGCTGAATGTTGTCATTTCAGTCTCTGAAAAGAAGCTGGGCTTTCGTGATAGTCACAAAAATAGGCTGCTCGTCTTGCTCAAGTGGCGGGGAGTTCCGAGGGTGTACGTATTTCTTTGACAGGGTCTGCTTCCAGACAGCACGCAAACATGTGGTTCCTTCACAATTACCTGTTCAGGTTCCTAATAATAATAATAATAATAATTTATTATTTATACCCCGCCCATCTGGCTGAGTTTGGCCAGCCACACTGGGCAGCTTGTAATCAAGTGTTAAAACAATACAGCATTAAATATTAAAAACCTCCCTAAACAGGATGTCTTTTAAAGATAAGATAGCTGCTTATTTCCTTCACATCTGAAGGGAGGGCGTTACACAGGGCGGGCGCCACTACCGAGAAGGCCCTCTGTCTGGTTCCCTGTAACCTCACTTCTCGCAGGGAGGGAACCGCCAGAAGGCCCTCGGCGCTGAATCTCAGTGTTCCAGCTGAACAATGGGGGTGGAGACGCTCCTTCAGGTCTACTGGACCGAGGCCATTTAGGACTTTCAAGGTCAGCACCAACGCTTTGAATTGTGCTCGGAAACGTACTGGGAGCCAGTATAGGTCTTTCAAGACTGGTGTTATGTGGTCTCGGCGGCTGCTCCTAGTCACCAGTCTAGCTGCCGCATTCTGGATTAGTTGTAGTTTCCGGGTCACCTTCAAAGGTAGCCCCACATAGAGCGCATTGCAGTAGTCCAAGCGGGAGATAACCAGAGCATGCACCACTCTGGCGAGACAGTCTGCAGGCAGGGAGGGTCTCATTCTGCGTACCAGATGGAGCTGGTAGACAGCCGCCCTGACACAGAATTGACCTGCGCCTCCATGGAGAATTTTAGTCCAAAATGACTCCCAGACTGCGCACCTGGTCCTTCAGGGGCACAGTTACCCCATTCAGGACCAGGGAGTCCTCCATACTCGCCAGCCCCGTGTCCCATAAAAACAGTACTTCTGTCTTGTCAGGATACAACCTCAATTTGTTGGCCACCATCCATCCTCCAACCGGAATGCAATGGCAAGCAGGCCTGGCTTGGTGCATCTGCAGGCAGACGAAGCTGGTAGACAGCTGCCCTGGACACAGAATTAACCTGTGCGTCCATGGACAGCTGTAAGTCCAGAATGACTCCCAGGCTGCGCACCTGGTCCTTCAGGGGCACAGTTACCCCATTCACAGGGTGTGAAAGAAGGGGTTTGCACCATGCCTGGCAGAGAAACTGTGCACCTTGCACCCCTCCTGGGCAACGGCCACCTGCCTGTGACTCCCAAGCCTCCCCCGATCTGTCAAAACAAAGGGGGAAGGGGGCAGGAGATCTGTACCGCCGGACGTCCCTGGTTCCCCTTCAGCAGTGGCAGTGGCGGTGGCAGCGAACAGCTCCTGAAGCCAGCCAGAGCCAATTGCGCTACCAGGCTGGCTCTGGGCTGCTGAGGCTGCCGCTGCCACGTTTCTCTGGGACAGATTTGCAAATCTGGGGACATTCCGGGGATGGAATTTGTCTGGGGACAGATTTGCAAATCCGGGGACTGTCCCCGGGACCCGGAGACATCTGGTAGCCCTAGATTAATGTGATTCCTGCATTCTTTTAGCTGAGATTCATAGAATCATAGAATGGTAGAGTTGAAAGGGACCATGAGAGTCATCTTGTGTGTCCCCCCCCCCCCCAGTGCAGGAACTTTTTTGCCCAAGGTGGGCTCAAACCTACAACCCTGAGATTAAGAATGTTCAACATCAACTTTGTTGGACTGGTCATGTTGTGCGGATGCCTGATGATCGTCTTCCAAAGCAACTACTCTATTCTGAACTTAAAAATGGAAAGCGTAATTGTTATGTACTGAGTTGAATAGGATCCAAACTGCAGCAGTCTGATTGGTCCTAGAACAATAGGATTCAGAATGCAGCAGTCTGATTGGTCCTAGAACAATAGGATCCAGAATGCAGCAGTCTGATTGGTCCTAGAACAAGAGGATCCAGAATGCAGCAGTCTGATTGGTCCTAGAACAATAGGATCCAAACTGCAGCAGTCTGATTGGGCCTAGAACAATAGGATCCAGAATGCAGCAGTCTGATTGGTCCTAGAACAAGAGGATCCAGAATGCAGCAGTCTGATTGGTCCTAGAACAATGCAGCAGTATGATTGGTTGGCAGGAACCACCCAATCATGCTCCAGATAGAAGTGAATCCACAACCTGATTGGCTTACAGTAGAATTCCGGAATTAGCCAATCATGTGCAGCCCATTGTGTAAATAATGTATATAAAGCAGATACCTTGAGGGGACTTTCATTCATTCCTCCTCACCACTATGAGCTGAATAAAGAGCATGAAATCACTTTGCGACTCTGAGTATATTTCAGTAATGCTGGTGGTCAACAAAAGAGGTTCAAAGACTCTCTCAAGGCAAATCTATAAAAAAAAATTAAAATGTAGTATAAACATCAACAACTGGGAAACACTGGCCTGCGAGCGCTCCAGTTGGAGAAAAGCCTTCACCAAAGGTGTCATGGGCTTTGAAGATGCTCAAACTCAGGACGCAAGGGAGAGACGTGCTAAGAGGAAGGCATGCTTGGCAAATCCACACCGTGATCAACTCCTGCCCGGAAACCAATGTCCCCACTGTGGAAGGACGTGTGGATCCAGAATTGGCCTCCGCAGTCACTTACGGACTCATTGTTAAAACCATGTTTATGGAAGACAATCTTACTTGGCTACAAGGGATCGCCAAAGAAGAAGAAGAAGACCCAGCAGAGCTCTTCTTACGACCTTATGTGTTCACAGCAGTGACCTGGCTGTGGGCCCTGCTCCCCCCTCCTGACGCGCAGCCAGTGTACATCGTCTGAAGCTCTGGGGAAAAGGCGAAGAGCTTGACTTTCCTGCTTCCCAGATGGCCTAATGCAATCACAGCTCAACCCCCGCTGCTCCCGAGATGGTGGAGCTCTCTCTGTGTGGCGGTCAGACACACTCTGGCCTCTGCTCTGCTTGGTGGAATCTGATTTCATCTATTAAATCTGGGAAGCAAAACCAGAGGAACACACTTTGCAACCTGCTCTTCAGATGTTCGTTCCGGAGGCAAAGGTCCAGTTTGTCTCAGGCCACAAGCCAGTGATCAACAAAAAACAAAGACTCTGGCTACAACAGGGATGTTTGGACCCAAGGCACCTTGCTGCCCGCCAGGCATGGGGCATGGCAACCAAGGCTAGCCAAGTTATGTTGGCATCTCATAGAATAATAATAATAATAATAATAATAATAATAATAATAATTTATTATTTATACCCCACCCATCTGGCTGGGCTAACCCAACAACTCTGGGCGGCTTCCAACACAGTATTAAAATACAGTAGTCTGTTAAACATTAAAGGCTTCCCTAAACAGGGCTGCCTTCATATGTCTTCTAAAAGTCTGGTACTTGTTGTTCTCTTTGACATCCGGTGGGAGGGCATTCCATAGGGCGGGAGCCACCACCGAGAAGGCCCTCTGCCTGGTTCCCTGTAGCTTTGCTTCTCGCAGTGAGGGAACCGCCAGAAGGCCCTCGGAGCTGGACCTCAGTGTCCAGGCTGAACGATGGAGGTGAAGATGCTCCTTCAGGTATACTGAGGCCATTTAGGGCTTTCAAGGTCAACACCAACACTTTGAATTGTCCTCAGAAACCTACTGGAAGCCAATGAAGGTCTTTCAAGACCAGTGTTCTGTGGTCCCAGTCGCCAGGCATGGGGCATGGCAACCAAGGCTAGCCAAGTTATTTTGGCATCTCATAGAATAAGAATAAGAATAAGAATAAGAATAAGAATAAGAATAATTTATTATTTATAACCCACCCATCTGGCTGGGATTTCCCAGCCACTCTGGGCGGCTTCCAAAAAAATATTAAAATACCATAATACATCAAACATTAAAAGCTTCCCTAAACAGGGCTGCCTTCAGATGTCTTCTAAAAGTCTGGTAGTTGTTGTTCTCTTTGACATCCGGTGGGAGGGCGTTCCACAGGGAGGGTGCCACCACCGAGAAGGCCCTCTGCCTGGTTCCCCATAACTTGGCTTCTCGCAGTGAGGGAACCGCCAGAAGGTTCTTGGTGCTGGACCTCAGTGTCTGGGCAGAATGATGGAGGTGGAGCCACTCCTTCAGGTATACTGGGCCAAGGCCATTTAGGGCTTTAAAGGTCAGCACCAACCAACACTTTGAATTGTGTTTGGAAACGTACTGGGAGCTAATGTAGGTCTTTCAAGGCCGGTGTTATGTGGTCTCGGCGTCTGCTCCCAGTCACCAGTCTAGCTCTTAGCATGTTTCTCCCTTGCGTCCTGAGTTCGAGTGTCTTCAAAGCCCTTGACCCCTTTGGTAAAGGCTGCTCTCCAACTGGAGCGCTCGCAGGCCAGTGTTTCCCAGTTGTCAGCGTTTATAAGCATGCACAATCTCACTCACAAACGCACTCAAGATCCTAAGCTCCATCTTGCACCATCCTTTTCCCCAGCCGAGCTGGAGCCACCGTTCAAGGTTGTTGTGACAGGTAGAAGCTTTGCCCAAGATCTACCATGCATGCCACACAGAGGCAACCCCACACTTCTGCTGCAAGCTCCCAGCAGTCTTTGCCAATTTGCCTTTGCCGGCTAGCTTGTCGGAAGCCGGCGTCCCAGTTCCCTGGTGACATTGTCCTCCTGGTGACATCACCCTTCTCGAAGCTGGGAAGGCTAACGTCGGAGCGCTATTTTAAGGAGAATGACTCCATTGCCCCTAAAAGAACATGCACACATTCCTGTCAAAATACAGGGTGGGGATGGTTCCAGTATTATTTTAAAAAAACAAAACAGCATGGAAAGAGATCTTCTGTATCAAATCAAAATTCGTTCTGGTTCACTGTTTCTTTCCAGCGATGGGTAGCCAGATATCTCTGGGAGCTCACGGGTGCAGGAGGCCCTTAGGAACATGAGAAGATCTCTGTAGCTATATGGCCATTGGCAGGGCTGCCGTAAGTCCAGATTTTACCAGGGATTACTGTTAAGTTGTGGGTGAACATATCAGACACAGCGATTCTTGTTTATTCATAGGCCAGAACAGAACTGAACTGAAGGGTTCAGCCAGCCTGCTTATATGGAGCTCAACTACAAAGCAACAGTAACAACTTTCTGTAACTATCCAATCACTGAACGTCACTTTCAATCCCTTATTTGCATATGTGGACCGGAGTGAAAACTATCTACAGTATCCCCCTGCTGGCCCAGGGTAAGTACATAACAATTACCATGATTTCGAAGGCAGAATTGATGTCCAGGGGAATTTCCAAAAGGCAGCGCTTTGTCCTGGATCTTAGGCAAGTCAATTGAAAAATCGCCAAAAAAAAAATTGGCGTTTATGTAAAAAAAACAACTCAACAACTTTCAGGGTGTCTTCCTGGTTTTTACTTTTTGAAATATGGCAACCGTACCACTGGGCCATCTCAGCCAGCATCCTGTTCTCACAGTGGCCAACCAGAAGCGCATTATGGGAAGCCCACAAAGCAATCAAGGACAAGAAAAACACTCTCCCCTCCTGTGGTTTCCAGGAACTGGGGTTCAAAAGTGCGGCTGCCTCCAACTGTGGTGGCAATGCATAGCCAGGAGCCCTCAAGAGCCCTCTCCTCTGTAGGGATGATCGCAGAGTGGGGAGTGGGGTCTGGAGGGAGCCCACTCCCCACCAGCAGGCAGCCACAGTCTGCCTGCCTGCACACGTGACTTTGGGGTGCGGGGCACACACACCCCCAGACAAGCCACAGCTGTCTGAACATCGTTCCCTCTGTCTAACCTTTTGCGGTCTCAGTAGTCTGCGGTGTCCTGTCTGTAACCTTTGTCCCTGAGTCAAAACAAAAAAAAAAAATTTCCTTCCAGTAGCACCTTAAAGACCAACTAAGTTAGTTCTTGGTATGAGCTTTCGTGTGCATGCACACTTCTTCAGATACACTGAAACAGAAGTTGCCAGATCCTTCTATATAGTGAGAAGGTGGGGAGGGGTATTACTCAGAAGGGTGGTGGGAATGGGTGATTGGCAGATAGCTGTGATGAGCCTGTTGACGACTCTTAACAACTGCAATAGGTCTTACAGGAAAAAGCAAGGGGTGAGAAGGTGAAAAATGGCTTTGTCATGTATAATGAGATAAGAATCCAATGTCTTTGTTCAGACCAGGTCTCTCCATGGTTTTAAGTTTGGTAATGAGTTGCAATTCAGCAGCTTCTCTTTCCAGTCTATTTCTGAAATTCCTTTGTAGTAATACAGCTACTTTGAGATCTTGTATAGAATGTCCTGGGAGATTGAAGTGTTCTCCTACTGGTTTCTCTGTCTTGTGATTCTTGATGTCCGATTTATGTCCATTTATTCTTTGGCGTAAGGTTTGGCCTGTTTGTCCAATATAGAGAGCTGAAGGACACTGTTGGCATTTGATTGCATATACAATGTTAGATGATGAGCAATTAAATAGTCCCGAGATGGTATGTGTGATGTTGTTGGGGCCAGTAATGGTGTTGTCCGGGTGTATGTGGCAGCAAAGTTGGCATCTGGGTTTATTGCAGGCTCTGGTGCCAGTGTCCGTGTTTGTCCCTGAGACCTTTTGTCTCCTTCGTCATACACTGTGCAAGGGGAAAATGACGTGGTGGAAACAGGTGCCAAAATAACTTTGTACCACCCCACGATCTCGGGACCGGAAGATGTGTAAAGGTCACAGCCCAAAATGGAGCTGCCTGGTTTGCATATTTGTCTCAATAAAAGGAGGCTCCACAGGGCTGGCCGGCAGCTTGCATGCAGCCCACCTGTACGCAGCTCACCTGCATTATCAACTCCTGCCTCATGTCCTTCACTTCACTCCTCCTCCATGAATTTCTCTCCTCCTCTTTTAAAGACATCCAAGTTGATGGAAGGCACCAGCTTGGGGGAGCTTTTGCTAGAAGACACCTTCCTTTCCTCCCTCCCTCCACCTTTAAGGCTCCAGGCACATAACAAATACCCACAGCCCTTTATGAAACACCCTGTCTTTTGAAAAAATGATAATCCTTCATTGCTGCCAGCTTAATCCCAGCCACTCAAGGATTAGTCCCCAAGTCTGGTCCCACTTCCTAAACATGTCCCTCTTCAAGATGAGAGAAATCTCTTTGCGGAAAGAGTTCTGGTGTGATCTGAGAGAAGGTCTCTGGATTCCACACGCTCTGAATGCGCAGCAACATCTCTCAAAAGTTGTTCCGTGTTTGCTCTTCGGTCTAAGAGGCCACATTCCGGTTTCTGATTTGAGCCCAGAATGTTTTCCTCCCCCCCCCCCCCTTCCATGTCTTGGAGAAAAATTAAAAATGGCCTTTGTATGTGGGTGCAAAAACAGAGTCCTGTTTATACCAAAAATAAAACACCTGCAACAAATGAAGGAAATGGTGAAGCCCTTCCTATAATTTTGAAGGAAAATGTTAAACAATCGACTTTAATTTCTTTAAATGCAATGCATCAGCAGCCTGCAATTTTTTTAAGAAATGCATGGTGTTTATTCCTTTATTGTAAACTGAGTCTTACTCTGCAAGCCTTTACATATCTACTTAGAAGTAAGTCCCATTGTATTCAATGCAGCTTGTTCCCAGGTAACTGGGTAAAGACTGTGTAGCCTTACACTGCAACCCTAAGTCCCACTGAGTTCAATAGGATTTACTCTCTGGTATGTTCCTGATGTGTAGGGATGTGGGTGGCGCTGTGGTATAAACCACAGAGCCTAGGGCTTGCCGATCAGAAGGTTGGCGGTTCGAATCCCCGTGACGGGGTGAGCTCTTGTTGCTCAGTCCCAGCTCCTGCCAACCTAGCAGTTCGAAAGCACACCAGCGCAAGTAGATAAACAGGTACCACTCCGGCGGGAAGGTAAACAGCGTTTCCGTGTGCTGCTCTGGTTTCGCCAGAAGCGGCTTAGTCATGCTGGACACATGATGTGGAAAAACCTGTCTGCGGACAAACATCAACTCCCTCGGCCAGTAAAGCGAGACGAGCACCGCAACCCCAGAGTCGTTTGCGACTGGACTTAACTGTCAGGGGTCCTTTACCTTTTTACAGTGGTACCTCGGGTTAAGTACTTAATTCGTTCTGGAGGTCCGTACTTAACCTGAAACTGTTCTTAACCTGAAGCACCACTTTAGCTAATCAGGCCTCCTGCTGCGCCGCCGGAGCACGATTTCTGTTCTCATCCTGAAGCAAATTTCTTAACCTGAAGCACTATTTCTGGGTTAGCGGAGTTTGTAACCTGAAGCGTATGTAACGCTTATGTAGGTACCATTGTATATGTTCCTGATCATTCTCACAGTTTCCATCATCATTATTATTATTATTATTATTATTATTATTATTATTATTATTAACTCGAGGCAGCTTACAGCTAACATTTCATTCCATTGATCTGCTGAAGGTGCTTTAAATTATCCCTTCCCTCGCACATTTTTTTTTTCTTTACAACAATCCTGTGAGGTAGGTTAAGCTGAGAGGTTGCGAGTGGCTCGAAGGGACAGATGAACTGCATATGGTTGTATGACATCTATGTCTCTGGTGAGACAGAAGGCGGGAGAAGCTTGCTGGTGTGGAAGAGAATGCCCCTGTCTTCCTTGGAGAAACGTTGGAGGGAGTGAAGAGAAAAAGAAATTCAGCAAGTTGTCTGCCTGCAGGTGCAGCAAGCCAACCCAGCTTGCCATTGCATTCCAGTTGGAGGTTGCATGGCGGCAACAGATTGAGGATTAATCCTGACAAGACAGAAGTACTGTTCTTGGGGGACGGGGTGGGCAGGTGTGGAGGACTCCCTGGTCCTGAATGGGATAACTGTGCCCCTGAAGGACCAGGTGCGCAGCCTGGGGGTCATTCTGGACTCACAGCTGTCCATGGAGGCGCAGCTTAATTCTGTGTCCAGGGCAGCTGTCTACCAGCTCCACCTGGTACTCAGGATGAGACCCTACCTGACTGCGGACTGTCTCAACGGAGTGGAGCATGCTCTGGTTATCTCCCGCATGGACTACTGCAATGCGCTCTATGTGGGGCTACCTTTGAAGGTGACCTGGAAACTACAACTAATCCAGAATGCGGCAGCTAGACTGGGGATTGGGAGCAGCCGCCGAGGCACATAACACTGGTCTTGAAAGACCTACATTGGTTCCCAGTACGTTTCTGAGCACAAAGTGTTGGTGCTGACCTTTAAAGCCCTAAACGGCCTCGGTCCTGTATACCTGAAGGAGTGTCTCCACCCCAGACACCGGGGTCCAACTCCAAGGACCTTCTGGCAGTTCCATCACTGCGAGAAGCCAAGTTACAGGGAACCAGGCAGAGGGCCTTCTCGGTGGTGGCGCCCGCCTTGTGCAACGCCCTCCCTTCAGATGTGAAGGAAATAAGCAGCTATATTATCTTTAAGACATCTTTAAGGCAGCCCTGTTTAGGGAAGCTTTTAATATTTAATGCTGTATTGTTTTTAACATTCGATTGGAAGCTGCCCAGAGTGGCTGGAGAAACTCAGCCAGATGGGCGGGGTATAAATAATAAATTATTATTATTATCATTATTATTATTATTATTATTATTATTATTATTATTATTATTCCAGGCCTTCGCTGCCTTCCGGATTCCGCAAGCAGAGGAGTCCCTTTCAGAGACCGGGAGCATCTATTATTTCCCCTCCAACAGCAGAGGCTGGAAACCCCTTTCTTAAACAAAGCTAAATGGAGCAGCCCCAGGCACCAACCGATCTCTCTCTCCTAATGAGCCCAGAAGGCGAGGATTGGGCCCTCTCTTTCCCCAGACAGCTGGCAGAAGCACCCCATCAATTACCCCGGGCATCAGGAGGTGGGAGGCAATTTGTCCAGGGAAAAGCAGAAAAAGCCCTTCTTCCCCTCCTCCCCTGCTAATGAGCGAGACTAATGAGGTGACGAAGCACCCATCCATCTCGCTATCTGGAACCGAAAGGCTTTGCCAGCTCTCTGGCACTCCGCAAGACAGGACTGTTTATTATTCCCAGGATTTAAAAAAAACAAAAACAACCGCAGCAGCAAAAACTGAAAATTCTGCCCTGACCCAAAGCTTGCAAATATGTTGTTGTTGTCTAGTCGTTCAGTTGTGTCCGCCTCTTCGTGGCCCCATGGACCAGAGCACACCAGGCACTCCTGTCTCCCACTGCCTCACGCAGTTTGGTCAGACTCATGCTGGTAGCTTCGAGAACACTGTCCCACCATTTCATCCTGTCGTCCCCTTCTCCTTGGGCCCTCCATCTTTCCCAACATCAGGGTCTTTTCCAGGGAGTCTTCTCTTCTCCTGAGGTGGCCAAAGTCTTGGAGCCTCAGCTTCAGGATCTGTCCTTCCAGTGAGCACTCAGGGCTGATTTCCTTCAGAATGGAAAGGTTTGATCTTCTTGCAGTCCATGGGACTCTCAAGAGTCTCCTTCAGCACCAGAATTCAAAAGCATCCATTCTTCGGCGATCAGCCTTCTTGATGGTCCAGCTCTCACTTCCATACATCACTACTTGGAAAACCATAGCTTGAACTATACGGACCTTTGTTGGCAAGGTGATGTCTCTGCTTTTTAAAATGCTGTCTAGGTTTGTCATTGCTTTTCTCCCAAGAAGCAGGCGTCTTTTAATTTCGTGACTGCTGTCACCATCTGCATTGATCATGGAGCCCATTAGCTGTGCAGTGATAAGAGGCAACATGGGTTAAGATCCACACTCGGCCATGAAGTTCACTGGGTGACCTTGGGCCACTCACACTCAGCCGAGTGGCGTAGCGTGGGTTGTCAGCACCCGGGGCAAGGCAAGTAATTTGTGCCCCCTAACCCATGGATTTGCGTCCCCTAACCCTAACCCCCAGATGTTGCGCCCGGTGCGGCCGGCCCCCCTGCACCCCCCACGCTACGCCACTGACTCAGCCTAAACTTCCTCGTAGGGCTGTTGTTGTTGTGAGGATAAAATGGGGAGAAGTACATATGCCGCCTGGAGCTCCTTGGGAGAAAGGCAGGATAAAAGGTAAAGGGACCCCTGACCATTAGGTCCAGTCGCGGCCGACTCTGGGGTTGCAGTGCTCATCTCGCTTTATTGGCCGAGGGAGCCGGCATACAGCTTCCAGGTCATGTGGCCAGCATGACTAAGCCGCTTCTGGCGAACCAGAGCAGCGCACGGAAATGCCGTTTACCTTCCTGCCGGAGCGGTACCTATTTATCTACTTGCACTTTGACGTGCTTTCGAACTGCTAGGTTGGCAGGAGCAGGGACTGAGCAACGGGAGCTCACCCCCTCGCGGGGATTTGAACCGCCGACCTTCTGATCGGCAAGCCCTAGGCTCTGTGGTGATAGAAATGCAATAAATAAGAATTGTAAAATTATGCATGGCATGAGGACTTGCAACATGGCTTGCACTCTTAGCTGGAAGTACATTTTTTTACGGTAGATGCACGCCTAGGAGTCCACGTTGTCATTTATCTCACTGGTGGTGCATGGTGGCTTTTCTGATCACAGGAATTCTGGCTCCTAGCTTGGCACAAGCAACGCCTGCGATTGCAGGGGGTTGGAATGGATGACCCTGTGGGGTCCCTTCCAACTCAACATGCCCGTGATTCGATGCTCTCTTGGCAGAACAGTACAGTGGCCTCTTGGTTCTCAAACGCCTTGGTACTCAAACAACTTGGAACCCAAACACTGCAAACCCAGAAGTAAGTGTTCTGGTTTGCGAACTTTTTTTGGAAGTCGAGCATGCTCCATTTTGAGTGCCGCGCTTCCGTTTTGAGTGTTACACTGAGGTCTGTCTGTTTTTACTATTTATTTTGTGTTTTTGTTCTTGTGGCTCTTTTTCGTTTCGTTTTTGTGACTGTGTGGAACCCAGTTCAACTACTGATTTATTGATGATGTGACTGCAGTACATTGTTTATTGCTTTCGTATTATCGATCTATGGTCTTGTTAGATAGTAAAACTCAAGTTAAATGGCTGTTTTAGGGGTTGTCTTTTAAAAGTCCGGAAGGGATTAATCCATTTTGCATTATTTCTATAATAATAATAAATAATAATAAATTTTTATTTATACCCCGCCCTTCCCGGTTCAAAAACCAGGCTCAGGGTGGCTAACAACAAATTTAAAACACTTTAAAACACTTAATTATAAAAGCAGCATAAAATAAAGTATAAAAACATAAATAACAATAAAAATAAAAAATCAGTTAGATAATTCCCAGGGCTAGCTGGCTGAATTGGTCCTACTTGGGCCAGCGAGGGAACCAGGGGAGAATTAGCTGTGGGATCCCAGAGCGGGGAATCTTCATAAAAGGGGAAGGAAGGGGAATAAAAGATCAGGCTACGTAAGTTTAAATTGAAAACCAGGTGGAATAGCTCTGTCTTACAGGCCCTGCGGAAGGAAGTTAAATCCTGCAGGCCCCTGGTCTCATGGGACAGAGTGTTCCACCAGGTCGGAGCCATCACTGAGAAGGCCCTGGCCCTGGCGGAGGATAGTCTGACTTCCTTAGGGCCTGGGACCTAAGGAAGCTCACCTTGGTTTTGGAACGCTTTGGAACGGACTTCCGGAACGGATTAAGTTTGAGAACCAAGCAGTGGCGTAGCGTGGGGGGTGCAGGGGGTGCGGGCCGCACCGGGCGCAACATCTGGGGTTAGGGCAAATCCATGGGTTAGGGGGCGCAAATCCACGGGTTAGGGGGCGCAAATCCACGGGTTAGGGGGCGCAAATTACTTGCCTTGCCCCGGGTGCTGACAACCCACGCTACGCCACTGGAACCAAGGTACCACTATAATGCAATTGGAAGTCTAGGCCGTACCCAGGAGGAGAGGCAGACCCCTCCGTGAAGTGTCTTTAAAAACCCAATAACACCAGCTCTCCGGCTGCCATCTGTTGTAGCTGCAATACCAAATAAATTTGTTCTTTTTCCGGATGGAAAAGTCACAGCTGCCTGGACACAACGGCTGTCAACCTGCAGGACCTTTCAGGTAACGGAGTCTGCGAAAACCCTGCTTTTCTGCCTCAGCAGTTTGGAAAGTGTTGCCCAGTCGGTGCCACACAAATTCAAAGGTTGCTGCAAAATTTTCCGAATTCATTTTTGACAGAGCTTATAAATATCACCGAGGAAACTATTCATCCTCATCCGAAATTAATGCAGCTGAGTGTTTTCGATGACACCAACATAGATATACCATCAAAAGAATCGGTCTTACGTACGGCTGCAATCGTTTGCAGCAAGCAAAATAGCTGCTCTATAAAGGACGAAAGATGTTTGCCATGAAGGGGTTGAATAATCGTGAGACTGGAGAAGCCAGTATAAATTGCATTTTCAGCTGAATTCGGCGGGGGCGGGGGAGGCACTTGAAGCATCCGTTGTATCGAGCCATTTCAATTGCTTTGATTTGATTTCCTCATTGCAAACAGCCGAAAGTCTGCAAATGTTGATAATAAACCCAATTTGCAATGGGGGGTTGAATAATTTCAATTGCAACCGTATGATCTTGGCAGCACAAACAGTAATCACAACTCAATGGGAAAAAGCCCATACACTTACACACCGGATACTTGGTAGTGCTTGCTCTGGAATAGAGCTATTATGGAGACAATCATGAATCCTCTGAGGTTTCGACAGGGACTAGAACCTCCAGGCACATTTAATTCGATTTGGTGTTCCTTTATTGCATGTACAGCAAAAGCATCATTTTCAAGGCAACCAGGGCACAAGCCCGACAAATCTGAAACAGTACAATCTGATAAAGTCGAAAGCCTTTGCTATTTTAACCTCTGTGCAAGTGGACTCATTCTACATGCCTATCTTAAAGTTCTGTTTTCCCCCTTTTAATTTTTGTCTGGTGTTGTTCTCTCTGTTTCATATGCACCATAACATGAAATAACAGTGAAAATCTGGACAGAAAAGTTGTTGAGTTTGTTTGTTTGTTTGGCCAAAGTTGTTGAGCACTTTTTTTTGGCAAAATCACCATTTCTGAGCTTTTTTTTTTTTTTAATGGAAAATTGGCAAGCAACATCCAGATTTTCCTGTACTATTTTTTAAAAAACCAACTTCCACCAGAATCCCAGTTTCTGGAAACCACAGGTGGGCTGGCTCTGTGTTCGAATCCTGCTTGCTGGTTTGCCATTGGGGCATCTGGTCGGCCACTAGATGGGCCATTGGCCTGATCCACAGCTTCTTCTTCCTTTCTTACATCTTAGCAGCCTTTGCCATCCTTTTCCACCGCAGGGGAGAGAACGGCTGTGCATTTGGGTGCTCCAGAGGAAATTGAAGTTGATGGACGCGTCTCCCGGAACCGGGGAAGTTGGTGATCTGAAGGCTGATCCTGTCCCTGCGTCAACTGCAATTTTTCAGCTCCGCGTCAAAACGTTGCCTTTTAAAGCCTCTCTCTCCTTCCCCTGCTGTGCTCATCCCCCCCCCCCAACACACACGAAACGAAGAGAATAGGCTGCCTCCCTTTTAAACAAAAAGAAGAGATAGCTTTCCAAAATAGGTGTCATGGAAAATCTCCAGGTATCTGCTCATCTCGGCTGCGTGCATAAGCTATTCCGAACCTGGCAAATTCAATTACTCGGGCAAGGGCTGTTTCCTGAACTGGGAGTTGTTGGGGGGGGGGGGAGTTGGAGAGATAAAAAGGAATTGGATGTTCCATTAACGAACAAGCGGCGGCCACATGCGCTGATTAATTGCGACAGGACGGCGGAACCGCCTCCCGGGATCATAAACAGCCCGGGACATCAAGGCCGTGACAGAGCTTTTAACTCTAATTCACCAGCACAGACAGGTGTGCAACAGGAGTCCTGTTTGCCATCACCCGGGAATCTGTAGGGAACCGTTTCCCCTTCAGAAAAACAAGCAGGCCCTGGATGGAACAGATGTTGATAATCAGGCATTTGGGGTGAGGAGGAAGAGCGGAGAGATCAGAGACATTTGGCCCCCCCAGCTTTTTGTCGCATTTCCCCTCTGGCTCTGCTGTGGCGTAATCTCATTGCATGCCCAAGGGTGCGGTAAAGGTAAAGGGACCCCTGACCGTTAGGTCCAGTCGTGGCCAACTCTGGGGTTGCGGCACTCATCTCGCTTTACTGGCCGAGGGAGCCGGTGTACAGCTTCCGGGTAATGTGGCCAGCATGACTAAGCCGCTTCTGGCGAACCAGAGCAGCGCACGGAAACGCCATTTACCTTCCCGCTGGAGCAGTACCTATTTATCTACTTGCACTTTTGACATGCTTTCGAACTGCTAGGTTGGCAGGAGCAGGGACCGAGCAACAGGAGCTCACCCCGTCATGGGGATTCAAACCATCGACATTCTGATCAGCTGGTCCTAGGCTCTGTGGTTTAACTCACAGCACCACCCGCGTCCCATTATATACACGGGGGTGTGGTAGGCAGCAATAAAAAGATAAAAAGGGAGGTGTGCCCATTGTTCCTGGGGGGAGGAGATATGGAAAGCCAGCCGAGACTCCACATTGTTTGATAGTTGGACTAGAGACTCGCGTTTTGATCCATGCTGATCAGAAGGTCAGCGGTTCAAATCCCCGCAATGACAGGGTGAGCTCCCGTTGCTCGGTCCCAGCTCCTGCCAACCTAGAAGTTCGAAAGCACATCAAAGTGCAAGTAGATAAATAGGTGCCGCTCTGGTGGGAAGGTAAGCGGCATTTCCGTGCGCTCTGGTTTCCGTCACGGTGTCCCATTGCACCAGAAGTGGTTTAGTCACTCTGGCCACATGACCCGGAAAGCTGTCGGTGGACAAACGTTGGCTCCCTCGCCCTGGTCGGCCACTGTGAGAACAGGAAGCAGAATGAGGTGACCCTTTGGCCTGATCCAGCCAGGCTCGTCTTATGTTCTAGTAAAGGGGTCAGCAAACTTTTTCAGCAGGGGGCTGGCCCACTGTCCCTCAGACTTTGTGGGGGGCCAGACTATATTTTCAGAAGAAGAAAAAAGAACGAATTCCTATGTCCCACAAATAACCCAGAGATGCATTTTAAATAAAAGGACACATTCTACTCATGTAAAAACACGCTGATTCCCGGACCATCTGTGGGCTGGATTCAGAAGGTGATTGGGCCGGATCCGCCCCCAGGCCTTAGTTTGCCTACCCATCAGAGCTGTCAAGTTTTCCCTTTTTTAAAGGGAAATTCCCTTATTCCGAATAGGATTCCTCGCAAGAAAAGGGAAAAGTTGACGGCTATGCTACCAATGTTCTAATATGAAGCAAAGCACTATGCAAGGCTGCCCCTCAGCATGCAAACGAAGATGCGCCTTGCAAAACCTGGACTGCCTTATGCAAAGCTGCTGTTCTGCATGGGAAGATGTGCATTGCAAAACCTGGATTTACTGCAAATGTTAAATAGAGCGCTCTCTCTGTGTCTGTCTCTCTGCACTTGAATGTTGCTAAACCTTGGCTGCTCACCAGATTGAAGGTCCTGCAAGCGAACTCTCTAATTTCATATGACGTTTTCTTTTCTAACATGGCAATACAAAACCTCTGAACAGATTTCCTTTCAAGATACAGATATTTAAAAGAGCAGCTTCGGCTTGCCTGAATCTGAGCCAGGTCTGAGACCACAGACGGAGGGCAGGCTAAATAAAGATGCAAGGTAAAGGTAAAGGGACCCCTGACCATTAGGTCCAGTCGTGACTTACTCTGGGGTTGCGGCGCTCATCTCGCTTTACTGGCCGAGGGAGCCGGCGTACAGCTTCCGGGTCATGTGGCCAGCATGACTAAGCCGCTTCTGGCAGACCAGAGCAGCACATGGAAACGCTGTTTACCTTCCCGCCAGAGTGGTACCTATTGATCTACTTGCACTTTGATGTGCTTTCGAACTGCTAGGTGGGCAGGAGCAGGGACCGAGCAAAGGGAGCTCACCCTGTCATGGGGATTTGAACAGCCGAACTTCTGATCGGCAAGTCCTGGGCTCTGTGGTTTAACCCACAACGCATAAAGATGTAGTAAGTAAATAAATAAATGGAGGCCATCATCAAGGCCTCCCCACACAAAAAAAGAAAACATAGGTGTAGCATCCTGCGCACGTTTACCGAGATGTAAACCCCACTATGAACACTGGGCTTACTCCCAAGAAATTTCCATCCCCTGGAATTTCACAAATGGGCAAGGAGCTGGATTGGCTGACAAGCTGGTCGAAAGTACAGGAGGACAACCCTTAGAACATAAGAAAAGTTCTGCTGGCTCCAGTCTAGAATCCTGTTCTCACAGCGGCCAACCCAACAATTTTGGGAAACCTGCAAGCAGTATTCAGGCTGGAAGCTGGAGACACAGAGACCTGTTTGCTCTGTGCTGGCTCCAAAGCTGCGGATAATAGAGAAGCAAGGCCTCCTGGGGTGGCAATGCTGTGAGCCCTTCCACAGTTTGCACACATGTGCAGATAAAACCATACATCCCAAAGACACCGCGGTCTCTGCTGACATTCATTCCAAGGAAACCAAACCTGGATAACCTAGAATCTCTCGTTGCTGAGAGATTGGGGTAATAGATGCTTTCTTTAGCAAGGAGGAGGCAGTGGCACTCTGCACGCGTGTAATGACACTCTTTTCTAAATTAGGTTCTGCACAAGTCCTATTGTAATGAAAATTGGAAAGTTAAAAATTGCAGCCCCACTAAGTTGAAATGTCGCCAGCTGCCACTAACAGCGATGTACTGGCAAATATGAACGTAAAAAGAGGCTGCTGGATCAGGTCAATGGCCCGCATAGGCCAGCATCGTGTTCTCACCGTGACCAAACAGAAACCAGCAAGCAGGATTCGAACTGCTATCCAGAAGGATCGCTGCCTCTGACTGTGGAGGCAGAGTACGGCCATTGTGGCAAGTAGCCTGCGATAACTCTCCCCTCCTCCATGAATTTGTCTCCTCTTCTTTTAAAGCCATCTGAGTTGGCGGCACTCACCGCCTCCTGTGGCAGGGAGTTCCGCAGTTTAGACATAAGTGCTTTTACTTTATCTCTCCTAAATCTGGGTGGGAATGGCTGCTCAAAACATCCAGAGGGCACCAGGAAGGGAAAGGCCGGCACCTCGTCCGTCAGACTGACCAGCAGGCAGCGCACGACACATTGAAATAAAAAAATAAGATCTTATGTATATAATAAAGGTTCATAAATGTACCAAGCAAACACGTACATAAATATATGAACCACATGTCTGAAGCAGCACAGGAAAGCATCCCTGGAACCATTTTTGATTCCCAAACTGACCAAAATGATTTCTCTGCAAGGTTAAGGAAAATGGAAAAGCCTCCCCATTGTCTTTTCCTTCATAAATCCTGCCTTAAGGGTATATCTGTGCATGAATAGGGTGAGCCTGTGACCTGGCTCAGGAACTAAGTATTTATCATTACAAAAGACTGGCCAGGCTCCCCAGCGTATCCAATCAAGTGGCCATTAACAGGTACCCTGCCAGACCGGAGATAAACAATGCACTCAGATTTCTGTTGTAGACCACCCCTTTCTGTGATGTAGGTATGATGTTTCTGGGGTTGGCCTTGAACTCCAGGGCGGGCAGTTTAAAATGTCTATATAAGGGCTTGCACACCTTGGTTCTGGGTCCTCCTCCTTTCCTGCGTGTGAGGGGAGCACCCTGTTGCAACAGATCAATAAAGATTAGGCTTACAAGCTGCTTTGCTTCTCAGTATTCTCTGGTTGGCCTCTGTTATTTTTCTCCGACCGATGGAGAACCTGCAAAGGACTCTACAAGGGCTCTTGTGTCCCCCATAAGGGAATAAGGGCAGATTTTCGTTTATTACACACCATTCTCCTTATCCCTCGCTGGGCATGTTTTAGTCGAGCCAAACTTTTGCAGAGCTCGAGGGCAAGCAAGCACACAGCACCTCCTTCTTGTGACTCTCTCCCTCTCATCTCCCCCGCCCCCAGCCCCCGGATGTATCCTGCTGGCTGGGCCTGGAGCTGATCTTATCATCTTGTTATTTTCCACTGGTTATAAATCTCCAGCCTGCTTGTGTTTGTCTTTGCATCTCGGATGAGGGATTATGAAAAATGAATACATTCTCCGTGTCACCAAAGAAGGAGAAAGTGATGGAGCTTGAAGGAGCTGTGAGAGAAGGCCGGGAGGCGGAGGACTGCGGACTGGAGGGGGCATGATGCGAACTCCGGGCAGGTCCAGCTGCAACTCACCCCCTTGTACCTAATTATTATAGGAACACAGTAAGGAGGGGGTCTTTCGTAGAAGCACCAGCTCCCAGCGGCTGCAAAGGGTCAGGAATTCTGCTTAAGTTTTTGTATGCATTGGTCTGGATGCTTAGTCTCTGCTGGAGGTCATATAACCATGGAATCGTAATAATAATAATAATAATAATAATAATAATAATAATAATAATAATGATGATGATGATGTTTAGTCATGTCCTACTCTTTGTGACCCCCTGGACCAGAGCACGCCAGGCCCTCCTGTCTTCCACTGCCTCCCGCAGTTTGGTCAAACTCATGCTGGTAGCTTCGAGAACACTGTCCCACCATCTCGTCCTCTGTCATCCCCTTCTCCTTGGGCCCTCCATCTTTCCCAATATCAGGGACTTTTCCAGGGAGTTTTCTCTTCTCATGAGGTGGCCAAAGTCTTGGAGCCTCAGCTTCAGGATCTGTCCTTCCAGTGAGCACTCAGGGCCGATTTCCTTCAGAATGGAGAGGTTTGATCTTCTTGCAGTCCATGGGACTCTCAAGAGTCTCCTCCAGCACCAGAATTCAAAGGCATCCATTCTTCTGCGATCAGCCTTCTTTATGGTCCAGCTCTCACTTCCATACATCACTACGGGGAAAACCATAGCTTTAACTATACGGACCTTTGTCTACAAGGTGATAATAATTTATTATTTATACCCCGCCCATCTGGTTGGCTCCCAACAGAACATTAAATACACAATAAAACATCAAACATTAAAAACGTCCCTAAACAGGGCTACCTTCAGATGTCTTCTAAAAGTCAGATAGTTCTTTATTTCCTTGACATCTGATGGGAGGGTGTTCCACAGGGTGGGCGCCACTACCGAGAAGGCCCTCTGCCTGGTTCCCTGTAACCTCACTTCTCGCAGGACGGAACCGCCAGAAGGCCCTCGGAGCTGGACCTCAGGGTCCAGGTTGAACGATGGGGGTGGAGTTGGAAGGGACCCCCAGGAGGTAATAAAACCATGGAATTGTAGAGTTGGAAGGGACCCCTGAGGGTCATCTAGTCCAACCCCCTGCAAGAAGAAGAAGAAGAGTTTGGATTTGACATCCCGCTTTATCACTACCTGAAGGAGTCTCAAAGCAGCTAACATTCCCCTTTCCCTTCCTCCCCCACAACAAACACTCTGAGAGGTGAGTGGGGCTGAGAGACTTCAGAGAAGTGGGACTGGCCCAGAGTCACCCAGCAGCTGCATGTGGAGGAGCGGGGAAGCAAACCCGGTTCACCAGATTACGAGTCCACCGCTTTTAACCACTACACCACACTGCAAGGCAGGAATCTCAGCTAAAGAACAAATGTCCATCCAACCTCTGCTTAAAAACCTCCAAGGAAGGAGAGTCGTCCAACTCCCAAGGGAGACCTTCCCACTTTCTAACAGCTCTTGCTGTCAGAAAGTTCTTCCTGGTGTTTCGTCAATATCTCCTTTCTCGTTTCTTGAAGCCATTGCTTCAGATTCTACTCTCTCAAGCAGCAAAAAAACAAGTTTGCTCCATCTTCCATGTCACAACCCATCAGGTATTTTACTCATCTTTTCTTTAAACTGTAAGGTCCCTACTCTCTACCCTAAACGGCCTCGGTCCAGTATACCTGAAGGAGCGTCTCCACCCCCATCATTCTGCCCGGACACTGAGGTCCAGCGCCGAGGGCCTTCTGGCGGTTCCCTCATTGCGAGAAGCAAAGCTACAGGGAACCAGGCAGAGGGCCTTCTCGGTAGTGGCGCCCGCCCTGTGGAACGCCCTTCCAGCAGATGTCAAAACGATAAACAACTACCTGACATTCAGAAGACATCTTAAGGCAGCCCTGTTCAGGGAAGTTTTTAACGTGTGATATTTTACTGTATTTTTGGTTTTTATGGAAGCCGCCCAGAGTGGCTGGGGAGGCCCAGCCAGATGGGCGGGGTATAAATAATAAATTATTATTATTATTATTATTATTATTATTATTATTAATTTTATTTATACCCCGCCCAGAGCCGGGCTCAGGGCAGCTAACACCAATAAAATCACACTAAAACCATAATAGGGGGGAAAGGGGGGGGAGAAAAAAAATTTAAAATACAGGTTAAAATGCAATTTAAAATGCAGCCTCATTTTAAAGTAGCTGATAAAGCAAAACCATAAGGAGAGGGAAACATAAGGGTCAGACCAAGTCTAAACCTTGCATTTTGTAAGTACTTAAATTCATCTAGCAAGCGCTGGAATGAGAAAGGCTCCATTTTATAGGAACCTGGGAAGCTGCCTTATTCTGAGTAATTGATCCAACCAGCTCAATAATGTCTACACAGGTCAGCAGCTGCTGCCCAGAGTTTCAAGCCAGAGACATTCACTTAGGATATGGATCATCTCCAAGGTCTCCAGGGGAGGAAAACGAATATTATCAAGGGTCTGGAAATCAAGCCTTATGAGGAATGGTTGGAGCTGGGAATATTTAGCCTGAAGAGGAGGAGATGGGATAGCCATCTTCAGATATCTGAAGGTCCATCACATGCAAGATGGGAGCAAGCTTATCTTTGCTGCTCTGGAGGGTGGGACTCGAACCCATGGCTTCAAGTTACAAGAAGGAGATTTCCACTAAATATTAGGTAGAACTTTGTGATAGTAAGAGCTGGTCGACAGCGGAACGGACGTTCTCGGAAGGTAGACTCCTCAGTTGGATTTTTTTAAAGCAGAGATTGAACGGTCATCTGCCAGAGATTCCTCAGCTGCCATTCCTGCATTGCAGAGGGTTGGACTAGAGGATCTTCAGGGGTCCCTTCCAACTGTACAATTCTACAATTCCGTGATTCATTCCTACCTGGAAATACAATGGAATGAATTAGACACCTCCTTCAATAATACAAAGCGGGTGTTCTGACCCTTAACTCTGCCCCCTTTCCCTCTTTCCCCTGTTTTCTAACTCTGTATAGCATCTGCAGATGAGATGCATGCCAGAGTGTGCGTACGAGATTTCTGCCATCGTGTCAATGGCTGAAGAAGAAAAGTTTGGATTTGATATCCCGCTTTATCACTCCCCTTCAGGAGTCTCAAAGCGGCTCACAATCTCCTTTCCCTTCCTGTCCCACAGCAAACACTCTGTGAGGTGAGTGGGGCTGAGAGACTTCAGAGAAGTGTGACTGGCCCAAGGTCACCCAGCAGCTGCATGTGGAGGAGCGGAGACGCGAACCCGGTTCACCAGATTACGAGTCCACCGCTATTAACCACTACACCACACTGGCTCTCTTATGATGATGGTCACTGTGGCGTTTGTCCTCCTAGGTGTGTGACATCATAATGGGTTCATAAGGAAAGGGTTAACTAATTGTAACATGACTAACCAATAGGAACCCAAGGAGAGGAGTTAGAGTTGTTAAGAAGTCAGTCTGGAGTTAGAGAAGAGACAGAGAGAGGATAAGTCTGTGGGTTGGGCTAGTCTGATGTGAGAGAGGGAGAGAATCTGTTAAGAGGAGTCAAGCAGTTGAGATAATCAGTCAGAAGGTATTAGGAAGATATAGGCCACTAAAGAAACTAAAGTTAAGAAACTGACAAGAATATTATCTGAGAAACCATAAACTCCATTGGGATCAATAGACTGTTAAACGTCCGGGGACCCTGTGTGATCGCCACAGTCACCATTCGCGACATGTCCAGCAGCTGTCAGGGCAACTGCTGAGGCTTCCATACATTATCATCTCCATTTTACACATGACTTGGAAAGACAGGCGAACTAATGCCAGTGTACTGGAAGAAGCAAGGATCACCAGTGTTGAAGCAATGATTCTTCAACATCAACTTCGTTGGACTGGTCATGTTGTGCGGATGCCTGATTATTGTCTTCCAAAGCAACGGCTCTATTCCGAACTTAAAAATGGAAAGCGTAATGCTGGTGGTCAACAAAAGAGGTTTAAAGACTCTCTCAAGGCCAATCTAAAAAAAAGTAATATAAAGGTAAAGGGACCCCTGACCATTAGGTCCAGTCGTGGCCGACTCTGGGGTTGCGGCGCTCATCTCGCTTTATTGGCCGAGTGAGCCGGCGTACAGCTTCCGGGTCATGTGGCCGGCACAACTAAGCCGCTTCTGGCGAACCAGAGCAGGACATGGAAACGCCGTTTACCTTCCCGCCGGAGCGGTATCTACTTATCTACTTGCACTTTGACGTGCTTTCGAACTGCTAGGTTGGCAGGAGCAGGGACCGAGCGACGGGAGCTCACCCCGTCGTGGGGATTCGAACCGCCGACCTTCTGATTGGCAAGCCCTAGGCTCTGTGGTTTAACCCACAGTGCCACCCGTGTCCCTAAAATGTAGTATACAGTGGTACCTCGGGTTAAGTACTTAATTCGTTCTGGAGGTCCATTCTTAACCTGAAACTATTCTTAACCTGAAGCACCACTTTAGCTAATGGGGCCTCCTGCTGCCGCCGGAGCACGATTTCTGTTCTCATCCTGAAGCAAAGTTCTTAACCTGAAGCACTATTTCTTGGTTAGCGGAGTCTGTAACCTGAAGCGTATGTAACCTGAGGTACCACTGTAAACACCAACAATTGGGAAACACTGGCCTGCGGGCGCTCCAGTTGGAGAACAGCCTTTACCAAAGGGGTCATGGGCTTTGAAGATGCTCAAACTCAGGACAAAAGGGAGAAATGTACTAAGAGGAAGGCACTCTTGGCAAACCCTCACCGTGATCAATGCCCGCCCAGAAGCCTATGTCCCCACTGTGGAAGGACGTGTGGGTCCAGAATTAGCCTCCACAGTCACTTACGGACTCATTGTTTATGGAAGTACGGGTAAAAGAAGAAAGGCATCTCTCACCTGCCAATGTCAAAACAAAGCTTTTTTTTAAAAAAATCCTTCCAGTAGCACCTTAAAGACCAACTAAGTTTGTTATTGGTATGAGCTTTCGTGTGCATGCACACTTCTTCAGAGTCAAAGTTCTTTCTCTGCAGTGCATAGCAAGAGTGGTCTCAGTTCGTTCAAACCGCTTTCCCTGCTAAAAACAAAACTGTAGCCACAATTTCTTTTTAAAACACATGCAACTGAAAACATACTGGGGCTCTGGAGTCCCTGCCCTGGGCGGATAGGGAGATGAGGCCATTTTAGAGGGGATTGTGATAGAAGCTTGTAAAATCAGGAGAGTGGATATTATTTTCCCCTCCTATAATTTGAGGGTCACCCCATAAAATCAACGGGCAGCAATATTTTTGCATGATGGATGGTATCAAATAAATACTTTCTTCATAAGATGTATTGGTTGCCTAATACAAAAAGAGCCTCAATCACTTTCAAAGGCATTCAAAACAGGGGCTGGCGTTCACCCAGGGCTGCAGCCCAGTGCTATGGCCAGAAACTCCAACGGGTGCAGAACACCGCGGCAAGACTCCTTACAGGGTCCTCATCGCGGGATCACATTCACCCAGTGCTTTACCAACTGCACTGGCTCCCAGTGGAGTACAGGGTCAGGTTTAAGGTGCTGGTTTTGACCTTTAAAGCCCTATACGGCCTAGGACCCTCATACCTATGGGACTGCCTCTCCTGGTATGCCCCGCAGAGGACCTTAACAAATGACAACATTTTGGAGGTCCCAGGTCGCAAGGTGGTTAGATTGGTCTCAATTTGGGCCAGGGCCTTTTCAGCACTGGCCCCGACTTGGTGGAACGCTCTGTCCCAAGAGACCAGGGCCCTGTGGGACTTGACATCTTTCCGCAGGGCCTGCAAGACGGAGCTGTTCCTCCTGGACTTTGGGTTTGGACTCAGTCTGACCCTTATGTTTCCCTCCCCGTATGGTTTTGATCTATGGGCTACTTTTAAAATGAGGCTGCATTTTAAATTGCATTTTAACCTGTATTTTAAATTGGGGTTGTTGTTTTTCCTATTATGATTTTACTGTGATTTTACTGGTGTTAGCTGCCCTGAGCCCGGCTGTAGCCAGGGAGGGCAGGGTATAAATAAAAATTATTATTATTATTATTATTATTATTATTATTATTATTATTATTATTATCCTGGCACCTTTATCTTCACCTGGTATCTGAAGAAGTGTGCATGCACACGAAAGCTCATACCAAGAACTAACTTAGTTGGTCTTTAAGGTGCTACTGGAAGGAAAAAAAATTTTTTTTGTTTTGACTATGGCAGACCAACACGGCTACCTATCTGTAACTGGCACCTTTAAACGTTGTGGCTGCCGACTTAAGTAAGAGCATAACAAACATGAGAAGAGCTTGCCAGATCAGGCCAGTGGCCCATATAGTCCCACATACTGGTCTCACAGTGACCAGCCATGGTGGGAAACCCTTAAGCAGGATTCGAACACAAGAGCAACACTCTCCCCTCCTGTGGTTTCTAGAAATTCAGGAACATTGCTGCCTCCAGCTGTTGAGGCAGAGCAGAGTCATCTTGGCTAATGGCCATCGATAGCCCTTCCCCTTCTCTGTGATTTTGTCTAATCCTCCTTTAAAGCCATCAAGGTTGGCGGCCATCAGTGGGGCAGGGAGTTCCACAGTTGAACTCTACCCTGTGCAAATCACCTTTTTATCCATCCTGAATCTCCCAACTCTCAGCTTCATCCAATATCCCTGAGTTCTGGTCATCCGCTTTCTCCAATTTTATAAACTTTTGTCCTATTCCTTCTTACTCGCCTCTTCGCTAAACTAAAAAAATCCCAAATGCTGCAGCCGTTCCTCACAGGTGAGCTGCCCCATCCCCTTCACCGTCTGGTGTGTGCGATTTTCAATTTTATTGATTTGTTAGCCATAGAGCATCACAGCCCAGAAGAACAAAAGTACTAAGATACCCTCCAAAGCGATAATGAAGTATTAACTTATACAAAGATTCCCTTTTCAAACAATACAGATTTATTGATTTATTGATTTGTTTGTCTATTTATTTATTTATTTTAAAAAAATTGCTTGCCCATTTCTCAACCTTTTCCAACCTTGCGATATCCTTTAAGGGATAAGAAAACGGCAACTGCGCAACTGCACACATTTTGGACTCACAGCTGTCCATGGAGGTGCAGGTTAATTCTGTATCCAGGGCAGCTGTCTACCAGCTCCATCTGGTACGCAGGCTGAGACCCTCCCTGCCTGCAGACTGTCTCGCCAGAGTGGTGCATGCTCAGGTTATTTCCTGCTTGGACTACTGCAATGCGCTTTACGTGGGGCTCCCTTTGAAGGTGACCCGGAAACTACAACTAATCCAGAATGCGGCAGCCAGACTGGGGACTGGGAGCGGCCGCCGGGACCACATAACATTGGTCTTGAAAGACCTTCATTGGCTCCCAGTACGTTTCCGAGCACAATTCAAAGTGTTGGTGTTGACCTTGAAAGCCCTAAATGGCCTCGGCCCAGTAGACCTGAAGGAGCATCTCCACCCCCATTGTTCTGCCCGGACACTGAGGTCCAGTTCTGAGGGCCTTCTGGCGGTTCCCTCTCTGCGAGAAGCCAAGTTACAGGGAACCAGGCAGAGGGCCTTCTTGGTAGTGGCACCCGCCCTGTGGAACACCCTCCCACCAGATGTCAAAGAGAAAAACAACTACCAGACTTTTAGAAGACATCTGAAGGCAGCCCTGTTTAGGGAAGCTTTTAATGTATAACAGACTACTGTATTTTAATTCTTTGTTGGAAGCTGCCCAGAGTGGCTGGGGAGACCCAACCAGATGGGCGTGGTATAAATAATAAATTCTATTTTATTCTATTCTATTCTGTTCTATTCTATTCTACCGTATTCATGCTTCCCATCTTTAATGCAGATGTTTCACTCACAAGCGAGGTGCCTCTTGTCTTTGCTGCAGCAGAAGGGGTTAACTGGGACCCCCCCCTCCAGGTCCAGCGCCCAAGCCTCACTCGCTCCCCTAGCCGCTGATAGAAGGCAGGTTTGAAAATAGCCTTGGCAAAGGCCTTTTAGTGTTTTTCCATCTTTTCCCCCTCTTCTCCCGGCCTCCCACAGGTCACGGCCCAGAGAGAGAGGCTGACGCGGGATGGAAAAACCATTTATCTCCAGGCTGAGACCTGGAGCGGGTTGTGGCGAAGGGGGGGGTGGCAGCTGGGAGGAGGGGGGGTGAAGTGTAAGACAGCAGCAGCCGCCCAGCTGGCTTCAGCCTTGGCTGCAAACCTCCGCCCCAGGTGCAAAAGCAGCCGGTCTGTCGTGCGATGCATCCCTGGGGGACCTCTCCATCACCCATCGCTCCAGGATGGGAGGGTGGTCCTTTGGCTGCCGGCCTGGAACTCAGTGAGGAGGCCGGCAGCTTAGTCTCTGGAAAGCGACCTGGGCAGAGGATGGCTCCGGTGGGAGGCCTTCAATGTGTGGGGCACTGGCAGTCTCAGATGGCCGCTACTACAACAAGGTCCTGTTTCCAAGCACAATTCAAAGTGTTGGTGCTGACCTTTAAAGCCCTAAACGGCCTCGGTCCAGTATACTTGAAGGAGCGTCTCCATCTCCATCATTCAGCCCAGACACCAATGTCCAGCTTTGAGGGCCTTCTGGCGGTGCCCTCACTGCGAGCAGCCAAGTTACAGGGAACCAGGCAGAGGGCCTTCTTGGTGGTGGCGCCCGCCCTGTGGAACGCCCTTCCACCAGATGTCAAAGAGAACAACAACTACCAGACTTTTAGAAGACATCTGAAGGCAGCCCTGTTTAGGGAAGCTTTTAATGTTTAATAGGTTATTGTATTTTAGTGTTTTGTTGGAAGCCGCCCAGAGTGGCTGGGGAAACCCAGCCAGATGGACGGGGTATAAATAATAAATTATTATTATTATTATTATTATTATTATTATTATTATTATTGAAAAATTCTGGGGTGAGAGACTACTCAACAGCCCAGCTCGTCGGGGTGCAAGTCCCCTGTGGGTCCATGTGGTCAGTTAAAGGAGGAAGTTCTAGCCAAGTAATTTGGAGCAAAACAGCGGTCAGTAGACCACAATCTTTACTGCTGCGCAACAGGTCCCCCCAGGAGTAAGAACCCCAAGCATGTGGTCACGTCCTCTTTTAAAACTTTTTAAAAGAGAATACACTTTGAGCAGCATCACTGAGACATTATCACTGAGCTTAGGGTTTGCTGATCAGAAGGTCGGTGGTTCAAATCCCTGTGACGCAGTTAGAAAGCATGTCAAAGTGTTTTCGGGGTCGTGTGGCTAGCAGGACTAAACCGCTTCTGAAGCAACGGGACACCATGACGGAAACCAGAGCACATGGAAACGCCATTTACCTTCCCACCACAGTGGTACCTATTTATCTACTCACACTGGTGTGCTTTCAAACTGCTAGGTTGGCAGGAGCTGGGACAGAGCAATGGGAGCTCACTCCATCGCGGGGATTCGAACCGCCGACCTTCCATTTAGCAAGCCCAAGAGGCTCAGTGGTTTAGACCACAGAGCCACCTGCGTCATAGTGTGGCATCACCTACACGTTGGAACTCCCTGCCTATTGACATCAGGCAGCTGCCGTCACTGGAGAAAACAGCCACACACTGTAGAAGAAAAGGAGCCTCTTGCAAATTCCCAAAAAGACAAGAGTGCTGCAGCAAGATCAGGCCAAAGGGGATCCATCTGACCTTGACAGATGACCCTTCAACCTCTGCTTGAAAACCTCCAAGGAAACAGATTCTACCACCTTCCACTGTCAAACAGCTCTTAATGTCAGGTTTTTCCTGATGCTCAGTCACAATTTCCTTTCTTGTAACTTGAAGCCAATGGTTTGGAGCAGGAGAAAACAAGCATGCTTCCTCCTCCATGTGAAGCCCTTGAGATATTTGAAGGTATTAAAGAACCTCTTAATGAGGGTGAAAGAGGAGAGCGCAAAATATGGTCTGAAGCTCAACATCAAAAAAACAAAGATCATAGCCACTGGTCCCATCACCTCCTGGCAATTAGAAGGGGAAGAAATGGAGGCAGTGAGAGATTTTACTTTCTTGGGCTCCATGATCACTGCAGATGGGGACAGGAGCCACGAAATTAAAAGACGCATGCGTCTTGGGAGAAAAGCAATGACAAACCTAGACAGCATCTTTAAAAGCAGAGACATCACCTTGCCAACAAAGGTCCGTATAGTTAAAGCTCTGGTTTTCCCAGTAGTGATGTATGGAAGTGAGAGCTGGACCATAAAGAAGGCTGATCATCAAAGAATTGATGCTTTTGAATTATGGTGCTGGAGGAGACTCTTGAGAGTCCCATGGACTGCAAGAAGATCAAACCTATCCATTCTGAAGGAAATCAGCCCTGAGTGCTCACTGGAAGGACAGATCCTGAAGCTGAGGCTCCAAGACTTTGGCCACGTCATGAGAAGAGAAGACTCCCTGGAAAAGACCCTGATGTTGGGAAAGATGGAGGGCACAAGGAGAAGGGGACGACAGAGGACGAGATGGTGGGACAGTGTTCTCGAAGCTACCAGAATGAGTTTGACCAAACTGCGGGAGGCTGTGGAAGACAGGAGTGCCTGGCGTGCTCTGGTCCAGGGGGTCACCAAGAGGCGGACACGACTAAATGACTAAACAACATCAACAACAAAAATGATATCTCCTCTCAGTCTCCTCTTTTCCAGGCTAAACATACCCAGCTCCTTCAAGCACTCCTCATATGACTTAGTCCAGACCCTTGACCATCTTGCTCGCCCTCCTGTGCACACCTTCCAGCTTGTCAACATCCTTCTTAAATTGTGGTGCCCAGAATTGGACACAGTATTCCAGGTGGAATACTTTACTTCTGACCAAGACAGAATAGAGCGGGACTATGGCTTCCCTGGTGGACGCGGGTGGCGCTGTGGGTTAAACCACAGAACCTAAGACTTACCGATCAGAAGGTCGGCGGTTCAAATCCCTGTGACGGGTGAGCTCCCGTTGCACGGTCCCTGCTCCTGCCAACCTAGCAGTTCAAAAGCACGTCAAAGTGCAAGTAGATAAATAGGTACCGCTCCAGCGGGAAGGTAAACGGTGTTTCCGTGCACTGCTCTGGTTCGCCAGAAGCGGCTCAGTCATGCTGGCCACATGACCCGGAAGCTGTACGCCGGCTTCCTCAGCCAGTAAAGCGAGATGAGTGCCGCAACCCCAGAGTCGGCCACGACTGGACCTAATGGTCGGGGATCCCTCTACCTTTATGGCTTCTCTTGATCTGGACACTAGACATCTGTTCTTTCTTTTCTACCTTATCAGCCACTTTTCTTTATTGTACTGCTTTCGAGGGAACCAAACTGAGAAGTGGCAGAAAGGGTGGCAAAGTATGGGCTTCGTCCAGGGAATTTTGCACTCGCTTGTGTTCTCAGCCTGCAAGACAGCTCACAGCGGCGCTGCAACCTCCCCCCCTGCTGGTCCAGCGCATCAGCGCAGCCTTGGTTGGCTGCACGTTGAGAGTGCATCTAATTGCTTCACCTGAACCAGCTCAGGGCAGGTGCAAGTTGTGTGTACCTGGACACGACGACATCGACAGGAATCCACAACTCACGTGTCAGTGCTGAAGTGAGTGCAACAAGAAACGCAAGGGCTGTCATGCCTCTAGGAGTACCTTGCCCTTGCGCAACTTCAAAAAAGATTTGTATTTGTTTATTGCGGTTTATTTATTCCACCTTTCCTCCAGGGAGTTTGAGGTGGCCGACACGACTTTCCTCCTCCCCAGTTTATCTCTCAACAACCCTGTGAGGTAGTTTAGCCTGGGAAGCCGAGGCCAGTCCCAACCAGTGAGCTTCACAGCTGAGTGGGGAATTGAACCCAGATCTCCCAGGTCATAGTCCAACACTCTAACCCAGGCAAAGGCAAACTCGGCCCTCCAGATGTTTTGGGACTACAATTCCCATCATCCCTGATCACTGGTCCTGTTAGCTAGGGATCATGGGAGTTGTAGTCCCAAAACATCTGGAGGCCCGAGTTTGCCCATGCCTGCTCTAACCACTGCACCACACTGCCTCCCAAGGAGTTTCTCTTTCATTTCACCCACCTGATTTGTTCCCATCAAGTCCCTTTAATAAGGAAGACTGCACCTTGGCAAAGGCCAGTAGAAGCTTAATGGAAAATGCATTTGCTTTATTAAATATTTTTCAGTCGTAGGTTAGGATTGGCTGCCCACCATCACAAGAACACAAGAAGCGCCTTGCCAGATCAGGCCAGCGGCTCATCGAGTCCAGGATCCTGTTCTCACAGTGGCCAACCAGATGCCCATTATGGGAAACCCACAAGCAGGATTCGAAAACAAGAGCGACAGTTGTGTCCAGCAATGAGCATTCAGAAGCATCGCTTTCTTGATAACGGTGGAGGCAGAACACAGCCATCCTGGCTAGTTGCCATCAACAGCCTGTCATGAAAATTCAACTCAGTGTTGATCCAGAGCAGATTCCAACGTATAGTTAGCAGAACAGGAACTTAAACACATTGCAGGATTCCCCCAAAATAGACGAGAGGCCATTGTATTTCATCCAGCAGAGCTTTACAGCTACTGAAGGCAAATGAGAATAATGATCAAAAATCCAATACAATGGTACCTCGGGTTAAGAACTTAATTCGTTCTGGAGGTCCGTTCTTAACCTGAAACTGTTCTTAACCTGAAGCACCACTTAGCTAATGGGGCCTCCTGCTGCTGCTGCGCCGCCACAGGTCGATTTCTGTTCTCACCCTGAGGTAAAGTTCTTAACCCGAGGTACTATTTTTGGGTTAGCGGAGTCTGTAACCTGAAGCATCTGTAACCTGAAGCGTCTGTAACCCGAGGTACCACTGTACAGTCATACCTCATGTTACGTCCGCTTCATGTTATGTTCTTTCAGGTTACGTCCCACGGTGACCCGGAAGTACCGGAAAGGGTTACTTCCGGGTTTTGCCGCTCGCACATGCGCAGAAGTGCAAAATGATGTCACGCGCAGAAGTGGCGAATCACAACCTGTGCGTGCGCAGACGCGCCACTGTGGGTTGCAATCTTTTCATGTTGCGAAGGGGCCTCTGGAACGGATCCTGTTCGCAACCAGAGGTACCACTGTACATTCAGAATCGGCACAGTCCATAAGAAATCCAGTTGCAGTAGACTTAACTTAAACTTACAATAACTTATAATAAGTCTAAACATTAACGCTTAGCATACTATGTACAGAACACCACACCAGAAGGAAGAGAGAGAGAGAGAAAGTGAAACCCAGGCTCCTTCTGGCCCTACTTTTATAGTCAGCATGTCCTTGGCAGAAAAAATAGAAGGACCAGTTTAAGGCAGCTGTACTCATCTTCTCGGAAGGAATAACCCAAACATCAGGAACCTTCTTCTTGTTTCTTTCACACAGAGAAGCTTCCAGAACCCTCTTGAATTAATTAGAATAGGAAAGATCTCTACACATCAGATCAATACTTTCTGCACTAAGAAATGCAAACTGACACAGCCCTCTCTTTCTCCATGAATTTGTCTAATCCTCTTTTCAAGCCGTCCAAGTTGGTGGTCCTCACTGCCTCCTGTGGCAGGGAGTTCCACAGTTTCAACTCTGCGCTGCATGAAAATATCCTTTGGTTTGTTCTTTCTGATAGTCGTATCTTCCTCCAAGTCATGCCACTTTATCTATCAAGTGATATTATAGTCTGTCTCGAGTTCCTTCTCCCCACACAACCCTGATGCCTTACTGCTTGATTACGTCTCTAGCGGTGGTTCCCAGATTGTTTCACTTAGGGCTTATCATGCGATTGCCTCACATAGGGCTTGAAAACCTACAGCAAAGGAGAGTCCACTATCTCCAGAGGAAGTCTGTTCCGCTATCAAACAGCTCTTACCGTCAGAAAGTTCTTAATGTTTAATCAAATCTCCTTTCTTGTAACTTGAATCAATCGGTTCAGGTGCTCACCTCCAGAGCTGGAGAAAACAAGCTTCCTCCATCCTCCATGTGACAGCCCTTGAGATATTTGAATACGGCTCTTATATCTCCTCTCAGTCTCCTCTTTTCCAGCCTAAACATACCCAACTACTTCAACCGTTCCTCATAAGGCTTAGTTTCCAGACCCTTGATCCTCTTAGTTGCCCTCCTCTGCACACCTTCTTGACTTGTGGTGCCCAAAATTGGACTCCAGGTGTGGTCTGACCAAGGGAGAATGTTGTTGTTGTTGAGTCGTTTAGTCATGTCCGCCTCTTCATGACGCGAACCCGGTTCAACAGATTACAAGTCCACCGCTCTTAACCGCTACACCACACTGGCTCTCTGAATTATTTGTTCTTGTTGTTTAGTCGCTTAGTCGTGTCCGACTCTTCATGGCCCCCTGGACCAGAACACGCCAGGCACTCCTGTCTTCCACTGCCTCTCGCAGTTTGGTCAAACTCATGCTGGTAGCTTCGAGAACACTGTCCCACCATCTCGTCCTCTGTCGTCCCCTTCTCCTTGTGCCCTCCATCTTTCCTAGCATCAGGGTCTTTTCCAGGGAGTCTTCTCTTCTCATGAGGTGGCCAAAGTCTTGGAGCCTCAGCTTCAGGATCTGTCCTTCCAGTGAGCACTCAGGGCTGATTTCCTTCAGAATGGAGAGGTTGGATCTTCTTGCAGTCCATGGGACTCTCAAGAGTCTCCTCCAGCACCAGAATTCAAAAGCATCCATTCTTTGGCGATCAGCCTTCTTTATGGTCCAGCTCCCACTTCCATACATCACTACTGGGAAAACCATAGCTTTAACTATACGGACCTTTGTTGGCAAGGTGATGTCTCTGCTTTTTAAGACGCTGTCTAGGTTTGTCTTCATTACTTCATTTGATCTGGATACTATACTTCTGTTGATACAGCCTAGAATAAAGGTAAAGGACCCCTGACGGTTAAGTCCAGTCGCGAATGACTCTGGGGTTGCGGCGCTCATCTCACTTTACTGGCTGAGGGAGCCGGCGTTTGTCCGCAGACAGTTTATCGGGCCATGTAGCCAGCATGACTAAGCCGCTTCTGGTGAACCAGAGCAGCACATGGAAATGCTGTTTACCTTCCTGCCAGAGCAGTACCTATTTACCTTCTTGCACTTCATGCTTTCGAACTGCTAGGTTGGCAGGAGCAGGGACTGAGCAATGGGAGCTCACCCCGTCACGGGGATTCGAACTGCCGACCTTCTGATTTAGACCACAGCGCCACCCGCGTCCTAAAGTAGCATTAGTTTTTTTGCCGCTGCATCACACTGCTGACTGATGTTCAGCTTGTGGTCCAGCAAGACCAGGGGTCAGCAAACTTTTTCAGCAGGGGGCTGGCCCACTGTCCCTCAGATCTTGTGGGGGGCCAGACTATATTTTGGGGAAGAAGCAAAAAGAACAAATTCCTATGCCCCACAAATAACCCAGAGATGCATTTTAAATAAAAGGACACATTTTACTCATGTAAAAACACGCTGATTCCCAGACCGTCTGTGGGCCGGATTTAGAAGGCGATTGGGCCGGATCCGGCCCCTGGGCCTTAGTTTGCCTACCCATAACCAAGACCCCTAGCTCCTTTTCCCATGTACTACTAGCAAGCCAGGTGCCCCCCCCCTTCCTATATTTGTGCATCTGGTTCTTCCTGCCTAAATGTAGAACCTGACTTGTGTCCCTATTGAAATTCATTTTGCTGGTTTGGGCCCAAGCTACAGATGAAGGGCAGCATATAAATAATAATAATAATAATAATAATAATAATAATAATAATAATAATAATATCTGTTGTCTTTGTCCATGGAGTTTTCTTGGCAGGGATACTGGAGTGGCTTGCCGGTTCCTCCTCCAGGTGATCACGTTTGGTCAAAACTCTCCACTATGACCTGTCCATCTTGGGTGGCCCTGCACGGCATAGCTCATAGCTTCTCTGAGTTATTCAAGTCCCTTCGCCACAGCAAGGCAGTGATCCATGAAGGGGATCACTTGCCAACAAAGGTCCGTATAGTAAAAGCTATGGATTTCTCAGTAGTGATGTATGGAAGTGAAAGCTGGACCATAAAGAAGGCCGATCACCGAAGAATGGATGCTTTTGAATTCTGGTGCTGGAGGAGACTCATGAGAGTCCCATGGACTGCAAGAAGATCCAACCTCTCCATTCTGAAGGAAATCAGCCCTGAGTGCTCACTGGAAGGACAGATCCTGAAGCTGAGGCTCTGGCCACCTCATGAGAAGAGAAGACTCCCTGGAAAAGACCCTGATGTTGGGAAAGATGGAGGGCACAAGGAGAAGGGGACGACAGAGGATGAGATGGTGGGACAGTGTTCTCGAAGAGACCAGCATGAGTTTGACCAAACTGCGGGAGGCAATGGAGGGCCTGGCGTGCTCTGGTCCAGGGGGTCACAAAGAGGCGGACACGACTAAACGACTAAACAACAACAATTATTATTATTATTATTTTGAATCCCAATTCTGTCTTCTGTGGCATTAGCTACCTCGAGGCATCACATGGGGCGAAAAACAAGGCTATCTGCACCCCCACCCATAGCTACAGCACTGCCCACTGGTCAGTGAAGTCCTGACCGCTGTCCGCCTGATTCATTGGATGCTTGGAGCTCAAAGCATCACTCGGACCAAACAACACAGACTCCCATTGTCTTCAGAGTCAGACGGATAATAATAATATCAGTAATAATAATAACAATAAGAATTTATTATTTATACCCCGCGCATCCGGCTGGGTTTCCCCAGCCACATTGGGCGGCTCCCAAGAGAATATTAATATGATTAATAATAATAATAATAAAGCGATAAAACATCAAACATTTAAAACTTCCCTAAACAGGGCTGCCTTCAGATGTCTTATAAAAGTCAGATGGCAACCAAAGCTTACAATTCTAGGAAAGTACACATTCATAGAATCATAGAATCATAGAGTTGGAAGAGACCACAAGGGCCATCGAGTCCAACCCCCTGCCAAGCAGGAAACACCATCAGAGCACTCCTGACATATGGTTGTCAAGCCTCTGCTTAAAGACCTCCAAAAAAGGAGACTCCACCACACGCCTTGGCAGCAAATTCCACTGTCAAACAGCTCTTACTGTCAGGAAGTTCTTCCTAATGTTTAGGTGGAATCTTCTTTCTTGTAGTTTGGATCCATTGCTCCGTGTCCGCTTCTCTGGAGCAGCAGAAAACAACCTTTCTCCCTCCTCTGTGTGACATCCTTTTATATATTTGAACATGGCTGTCATATCACCCCTTAACCGCCTCTTCTCCAGGCTAAACATGCCCAGCTCCCTTAGCCGTTCCTCATAAGGCATCGTTTCCAGGCCTTTGACCATTTTGGTTGCCCTCCTCTGGACACGTTCCAGTTTCTCAGTGTCCTTCTTGAACTGTGGTGCCCAGAACTGGACACAGTACTCCAGGTGAGGTCTGACCAGAGCAGAATACAGTGGCACTATTACTTCCCTTCATCTAGATGCTATACTCCTATTGATGCAGCCCAGAATTGCATTGGCTTTTTTAGCTGCCGCGTCACACTGTTGGCTCATGTCAAGTTTGTGGTCAACCAAGACTCCTAGATCCTTTTCACATGTACTGCTCTCAAGCCAGGTGTCACCCATCTTGTATTTGTGCCTCTCCTTTTTTTTGCCCAGGTGCAATACTTTACATTTCTCCCTGTTAAAATTCATCTTGTTTGTTTTGGCCCAGTTCTCTAATCTGTCAAGATCGTTTTGAAGTGTGATCCTGTCCTCTGGGGTGTTAGCCACCCCTCCCAGTTTGGTGTCATCTGCAAATTTGATCAGGATGCCCTTGAGTCCATCATCCAAGTCGTTGATAAAGATGTTGAATAAGACCGGGCCCAAGACAGAACCCTGTGGCACCCCACTAGTCACTCTTCTCCAGGATGAAGAGGAACCATTGATGAGCACCCTTTGGGTTCGGTCAGTCAGCCAGTTACAAATCCACATTGCTACATTTAAAATACATCAGGAGATAAACGAAGTCCATTATTAACTAAAAGCACTCATCCTGCGATAACGTTAACAGGACACCGCCCGCCCGCCCGCTCACCTCCCGCACCTCTGGGACGCGACTAAAAACATTCATTTAAAGCGAGATAATTTTTTTGCTGCATTAATAGAATAGCAGGAAGAGACACCCCGTTTGCATTCTGCAAAAATAGGAATTGCAAAAAAAAGAAATCAGAGTTTGCAAGCGTGTGCGGGGGGGGGGGGGAGCTGGAGGAGTGACCCCCCCTCCCTTTTGCACGGTGATTGGCACCAAGGGGGCGGTCCCCAGATTTGGGAGCCTCCCCCCCTACCCTCCCCCAGCCCCCCCGTCAGCTGACTGGCTGCGGTCATGTGACCTGCCTAGGAGGAAACGCGCCCGGGCTGCGTCTGAGCCGAGCAGCTGCTTTTGTGCCGGAGCTGCAAAGCGGATCCGGGGGAGTTTAATTTCATTTTATTTCTGGAGCAAAGCTGGGCTGCGGAGCGAGGATGGCCTGGACCAAGTACCAGCTCTTCCTGGCCGGGCTGATGCTGGTCACCGGCTCCATCAACACCCTCTCGGCCAAGTAAGTCCGGTCCCCCCCCCGCCACTGCCTTCTCCTCCTCGTGGGGTGTTCCAGATGACCTTTGGGGGTCCCTTCCAAGTCGGGGGATGCTGGGGCGAGGGGTCCAGGCGGGCGGGATTTGGGGGAGGAGGAGGTCCGGGGGGGGTCTTGTTGCAGTTTTTTGTTGAATTTGCATTTTATTATTACAGTGGTACCTCGGGTTACATACGCTTCAGGTTACAGACTCCGCTAACCCAGAAATAGTACCTCGGGTTAAGAACTTTGCTTCAGGATGAGAACAGAAATCGTGCAGCGGCAGCAGGAGGCCCCATTAGCTAAAGTGGTGCTTCAGGTTAAGAACAGTTTCAGTTAAGAACGGACCTCCAGAACGAATTAAGTACCGTATTTTTTGCTCTATAAGACTCACTTTTTCCCTCCTAAAAAGTAAGGGGAAATGTGTGTGCGTCTTATGGAGCGAATGCAGGCTGCGCAGCTATCCCAGAAGCCAGAACAGCAAGAGGGATTGCTGCTTTCACTGCACAGTGATCCCTCTTGCTGTTCTGGCTTCTGAGATTCAGAATATTTTTTTTCTTGTTTTCCTCCTCCAAAAACTAGGTGCGTCTTGTGGTCTGGTGCATCTTATAGAGCGAAAAATACGGTACTTAACCCGAGGTACCACTGTATTAATAATAATAACAATAATTTATTATTTATACCCCGCCCATCTGGCTGGGCTTCCCCAGCCACTCTGGGCGGCTTCCAACAAAACACTAAAATACAATAACCTATTAAACATTCAAAGCTTCCCTAAACAGGGCTGCCTTTAGATGTCTTCTAAAAGTTTTGGTAATTATTTTTCTCTTTGACATCTGGTGGGAGGGAGTTCCACAGGGCGGGTGCCACTACCGAGAAGGCCTTCTGCCTGGTTCCCTGTAACTTGGCTTCTTGCAATGAGGGAACCGCCAGAAGGTCCTTGGAGCTTTACCTCAGTGCCCGGGCAAAACGATGGGAGTGGAGACGCTCCTTCAGGTCTACTGGACCGAGGCCGTTTATTTGTTAACATTCTTATGTCACATCGATAAACGTTGTCCTATTACATTACAGGACTTACTATAAGATGTATACAAAAATTATATACAAAAGTTATATACACCTAGAAAGAAAATGAAACAAAAATAAAAAGAAAGAGCAAAGAGGAAAAAACCAAAACAATTTCCCCTCCCCAAAATCATATACATACCAACACACTAGACTTCCTGTCTTTCCCGCTGTATATTCCTTTTTTATAATAATTTATAATAATAATAATTTATTATTTATACCCCGCCCATCTGGCTGGGTCCCCCCAGCCACTTCCAACAAAACACTAAAATACAGTAACCTGTTAAACATTAAAAGTTTCCCTAAACAGGGCTGCCTTTAGATCTCTTCTAAAGTGTCTTCATTCTACAAATGAATGTGCTCTTATTATTGTGTATTTCTTTACATATTATCTAATACGTTCCTATATCAATATGTGCTCTTAGTCTTGTTTCTCAACTCAGTCTCACTCCAACGTCAGTCGAACGCTAGCATAGATAGCGAACCTTTACTGTATTTTTGAACATATGTTTTATATCTATCCCACTTTTCGATAAATTTTTGTTTTGAGTTGCCCCTCGGGGTATTTGTTAACTGTGCTGTTTCAGCAAATTCTTGTAGCTTGTAATGCCAGTCCGTTATTGTCGGGGCTCCTTGTTCCTTCCACCCTTTTGCTACCAAAGCCGAGCTGCGGCCGTTGCATATAAGGACACCTAAGAGGTGAGAATTTGTCCGTGAATTTGTCCAATCCGCTTTTGAAGCCATCCAAGTTGATGGTCCTCACTGCCTCCTGTGGCAGGGAGTTCCACAGTTTAACTACGCACTGCTGTATGAAATCTAAAGGCAGCCATCTGAGCAGCAGCAGCAGCAACAGCATCCTTGTATTTTTAGCTAAGCCAGCAGAATGTGGACATCTCCTGACGGTGCATCTTTCGCTCGCTTACTCAGCTCCCGATTTTGCAAGAAGCAGCCCCCAGGAACACAAAGATTAGTCATTGCTTTGGTCTGGAGGGAGGGGCAAGAAACCCAGAACGCCACAGGTTTCGAAACCCCTGCAGCCCTACGAACGCCGACTCCGTGTTCACAAGCACTAGGGGTGAAGAGGCAAAGTCCAGAGACCACTCCCAGTGCCGGATTTACACATAAGCTAAACAAGCTCTAGCTTAGGGCCCCACTCTCTTAGGGGCCCCCCAAAAAATTAAAGGGGAAACACTGGATGTACATTTCCAAAATTTGTTGTTGTTTAGTCGTTTAGTTGTGTCCGACTCTTCATGACCCCATGGACTAAGTTTGTTATTGGTATCTGAAGAAGTGTACATGCACACGAAAGCTCATACCAATAACAAACTTAGCTGGTCTCTAAGGTGTTGTTGTTGTTGATGTTGTTTAGTTGTTTAGTCGTGTCCGACTCTTTGAGACCCCCTGGACCAGAGACGCCAGGCCCTCCTGCCTTCCACTGCCTCCCGCAGTTTGGTCAAACTCATGCTGGTCTCTTCGAGAACACTGTCCCACCATCTCGTCCTCCGTCGTCCCCTTCTCCTTGTGTCCTCCATCTTTCCCAACATCAGGGTCTTTTCCAGGGAGTCTTCTCTTCTCCTGAGGTGGCCAAAGTCTTGGAGCCTCAGCTTCACGATCTGTCCTTCCAGTGAGCACTCAGGGCTGGTTTCCTTCAGAATGGATTGGTTTGATCTTCTTGCAGTCCATGGGACTCTCAAGAGTCTCCTCCAGCACCAGAATTCAAAAGCATCCATTCTTCGGTGATCGGCCTTCTTTATGGTCCAGCTCTCACTTCCATACATCACTACTGGGAAAACCAGAGCTTGAACTATACAGACCTTTGTTGGCAAGGTGATGTCTCTGCTTTTTAAGATGCTGTCTAGGTTTGCCATCGCCTTTCTCCCAAGAAGCAGGCATCTTTAATTTCGTGGCTGCTGTCACCATCTGCGGTGATCATGGAGCACAAGAAAGTAACATTTCCAAAATATAAGATAAAAAACAAATGAAATAAAACCTACATACAGCAACAGTGTTTTGTGTGTGTGGACCTGTTAGGTCCATAACTTACCATATAGCATATACAGTAGGCCAGAGGTCTGCAAGGTTTACCTCGCCTGAGCTGGTTCACTCCAGTGGACATCCGGATTGTGTGCGCACATGAGCGCCCGCGCCTGCAATTTCCAGCATCTGCGCAGACAGGATTTTAGGAGCTGCACTGCGCTGGTTTAGCGCAGCGCATGGGCACTCAGTGAGCGGTCGGCTCAGTTCAGGGGCGGCTCGGGGGCTGGTTAAACGACTCCCGTGGGCCGCTTTGTGGATTTAACCTCAGGATTTAACCTCCTTCCCTCGGGCCTGTAAGACAGAGCTATTCTGCCTGGCCTTTAATTTGAATTCAGCCTGATCTTCCTTCCCTCTCCCCTTTTATGAAGATTATGAAGAGACCCCACAGCTAATTCTCCCCTGGCCTCCTCGCTGGCCCAAGTAGGACCAATTCAGCCAGCTAGCCCTGGGGATTCATGTTATTCATGTTTTTATACTGTATTTTATTCTGCTTTTACAATTAAGTGTTTTAAAGTGTTTTAAATTTGTTGTTAGCTGCCCTGAGCCCGGTTTTTGAACCGGGAAGGGCGGGGTATAAATAAAAAAATATTATTATTATTATTATTATTATTATTATTATTATTATTGTGGCCCATGGGCCTTAGGTTGCCTACCCCTGCAGTAGATCCTCAGCTTACGTTACCCTCGGGTAACGTAAACTTCGGGTTGCAAAAGCGGCAAACCCGGAAGTATATTTCCGAGTTTTGCCGCTCACGCATGCGCAGAAGTGTCCTATGCACCGTGCGCATGCACAGAAGCGTTTTCCCATGCCGCGCACGTGCGCAGAAGCAGCGCCTCCAGTTGCAGAACTTCGGGATACTGCCGGATCTCCATAACGGATGCCGTCCACAACTGGAGGTCCGACTGCGTTCAACACAAAAAAACAGCGACCATTTGTTGTTGGCAAAGGACAGCTGGACATATAAAGGGGCACATTACCTTCAGGAGCTGAGGGCCACATCCAGCCTAAATCCAGTCTTGCACCCTCCCCAAACCAGCCTTCAGCAAGCTAGTTACCCACCAATTGTTTTGGACGGCAGTGACTCCGTAGAGGAAGAACGCAGAATCATAGAACTGTTGGAAGGGACCCGAGGGTCATCCAGTCCAACCCCGTACAATGCCGGAATCTCGAATTCAGCATCCGTGAGCCGTGTTCTTACGGCTGAGGAACTGCTGTAAGCTTTCCCTGAGAGACGTCTCGAGCAGCCTTGCGACGCGGAGCATCTCCTTGCCTTTCATTTCTGGCAGAGATGAGTGGCAGGCCAGACATCCGATCTGCGGCAGACTCTGCCCTCTTTGTTATATCCAGGTCTCCGGTTCCACGAACCTGGCAGGCGCTTGGCGTGACATCAGCCGACAGATGCCCCTGCCTTTGCTCCTCGGCTCGGGGGCAAGTCCAGGCACGGAACGAGGAGCCGGCACAGAAACAATTCCTTTCCAGCTGCTTCGTACTGAGTCAGACCGTTGCTCCAGCTAGCTCAATTCTTCCTGCACTGACTGCCAGTGGTTCTCCAGGTTTCCCAGGCAGCTGCTTCTCCCAGCCCTATTAGGAAATGGCAGGATTTGAACCAGAGATCTTTGGGGTGCAAAGCAGATGCTCTAACACCGAACCATCTTAGACAAATGCAAAGCAATGGCCTACGCGACCATCGGCTCGGGATTCTTCAGTTGCGATTTCTGCTTTGCAGCGGGCTGGACTAGATGACCCCTGGGACCCCGTCCCACTGGGTTCCATACCTGGGAGGCCTCCAGGTACCCTGCTGCTGTTAGGAACCAGCCTTCCCTAGCCTGGTGCCCTCCAAACGTTTTGGACTTGTCTGCTCAGTTTCCTTGCTGAAACACTTCCATGTTTTCTGTTTTGGATAGACCTGGTATACCGCTTGATACTCTAAAATTAATTGATTTTTAAGAAGGTGAGAACAAACTGATCTAAAAAAAATAAATTCAAAACACAACATTTTAAAATATGCATTCTAAAATATTATAGCAAGGATTATTAGGTTTTCGAGGTACTGAAATCTGTGTGAGACCCCAGATTCCATTTTGGGGGGTGGGCCTCGGCCCATTATACCTGAAGGAGCGTCTCCACCCCCATCGTTCTGCCCGGACATTGAGGTCCAGCTCTGAGGGCCTTCTGGTGGTTCCCTCCCTGCGAGAAGCGAGGATACAGGGAACCAGGCAGAGGGCCTTCTCGGTGGTGGCACCCGCCCTGTGGAATGCCCTCCCACCAGATGTCAAAGAGAAAAACAACTACAGTTGACGCTCGGTTTGCGAACGTGATCCGTGCGAGATGCATGTTCGCAACCCGCAGTGTTCGTACCCCGAGTCTGCGCACACACAGGTTGCGATTTGGCACTTTCACGCAAAGCGCGATTTAGCGCTTCTGTGCATGCGCGACCGCCGGAACCCGGAAGTAACCCGTTCCGGTACTTCTGGGTTTCAGCGGTCCACAACCCAAAAAAATGCAACCTGAAGCTGCTGTAACCCGAGGTATGACTGTACCAGACTTTTAGAAGACATCTGAAGGTAGCCCTGTTTAGGGAAGCTTTTAACGTTTGATGTTTTATTGTGTTTTTAATATTCTGTTGGGAGCTGCCAAAAGTGGCTGGGGAAACCCAGCCAGGTGGGAGGGGTATGATTAGTAAATGATGATGATGATGATGATGATGATGGAAGCCCAAGGAGGTGCATGTGGGGGGTTCTAACCAATGCCCCTCTTTTTCAGGTGGGCAGACAGGCTGAGTGCGCGAGGATGCAACGCCACGAGCGAAGAGCACACCTTCCAACATCCCTTCCTCCAGGTACTGCCAGATGGACTCTGCCTGCTTCCACGTAACGTAGAGGCTTCCATCCTCCTTTGATTGCGTATCTGCCCATTTTGGCCCTGGGGTGCTGCCCCAAAATGGCCAGGTTGCTGGCAGGGGCTCCCTTCATATCCCATAAAACCTGTTTTGAATCAGCTGTGCTGGCCGCCGGTTTCTTTCTACGCACAATTCAGGGGCTCACGTCAGTGTTCAAAGCCCTAAATGACAGCTGTCAACTTTTCCCTTTTCTTGCGAGGAATCCTATTCGGAATAAGGGAATTTCACATTAAAAAAGGGAAAAGTTGACAGCTATGTAAATGGATCAGGCCCCACATACCTGAAAGTCTCCTCCCCGACAGACCCTCTCGGGTGCCGAGATCAGCAGAGGGATCCTCTTGGTCACGGGTCGGCAACGTGCGGCCCCTGGGCCGGATGCGGCCCATGAAGACCATTTTACTGGCCCACAAGCCGCCCCTGAACCAAGCCACCTGCTCGGCGAGTCCCCAGCGCGCTGCCCTAAACTGGCGCAGTGTGGCGCAGGGACTCGCCGAGTGGCACCGGAAATTGTGTCTGCACACGCGCAGATACTGGAAATCGCATCTGCGCATGTCCAGACACCGAAAATTGCTTCTGTGCAGGCGCGATTATCGGCGTCTGGGCATGCGCAGAAGCAATTTCCAGCACCGCAGACATGCGCAGATGCGATTTCCGGCATCACGCTTTGGCAGTCTGGCCCACGGACGATCTGCCATGGCCAGGAAACCTTGCTGACCCCTGCTCTTGGTCATGGGTAGGCAAACTAAGGTCTGGGGGCTGGATCCGGCCCATTCGCCTTCTCAATCCGGCCCATAGATGGTCCGGGAATCAGCATGTTTTTACATGAGTAGAATGTGTGCTTTTATTTAAAATGCATCTCTGGGTTATTTGTGGAGCATAGGAATTTGTTCATTCTCCCCCCCCCCTCCAAAATACAGTAGTACCTCTGGATATGAACGGGATCAGTTCCGGAGCCCTGTTCGCATCCTGAACTAAACATAAGACGTGACTGCACGTGCGCGGGTCGCGTTTCACCACTTCCGTGCATGCGCATGACATCATTTTGAGCATCTGCGCATGCGCGAGCGGCGAAACCCAGAAGTAACGCGCTCCGTTACTTCTGGGTCACTGCGGAGCGCAACCCGAAAATATTCATCCCGAAGCTACTTCAACCTGAGGTATGACTGTATAGTCCGGCCCCCCACAAGGTCTGAGGGACAGTGGACCGGCCCCCTCCTGAAAAAGTTTGCCAAGCCCTGTCCTAGAAGCACAGAGCTGCAGAGTTGGAAGCGACCCCCTGGACTGCGGAAATCATGTTGCTTTTCTGCTACTGGTCGTGATCCAGAAAGCTCACAGACCCCCTTTCCTCCCTCCTAGGCCGTGGGCATGTTCCTGGGTGAGTTCTCCTGCTTGGCTGTCTTCTACCTCCTGCTCTGCCATGACCGGCGGAGGCCAGAGCCCACCATGGACCCCCCTCAATCCTACAACCCTCTCCTTTTCCTGGCTCCAGCCCTGTGCGACATGACAGGGACTAGCCTCATGTATGTGGGTAAGTGTTGCTTCGGGGTTGCTTTCACCTCTGCAAAAACTTGGGGGTGTGGAGAACCCTGCTGGGAACCTCTCTCTCTCACAAACTCATATTTTTTGAGGAAAGAAGGAGCAGAAACGCTTGCAATACGTCTCTTGATATTTGGAGTATTTACAGAAGTACTGTTTTGGGGGGACAGGAGACAGGCTGGTGTGGAGGACTCCCTGGTCCTGAATGGGGTAACTGTGCCCCTGAAGGACCAGGTGCGCAGCCTGGGAGTCATTTTGGACTCACAGCTGTCCATGGAGGCGCAGGTCAATTCTGTGTCCAGGGCAGCTGTCTCCCAGCTCCATCTGGTACGCAGGATGAGACCCTCCCTGCCTGCTCCCTGTCTCGCCAGAGTGGTCCATGCTCTGGTTATCTCCTGCTTGGACTACTGTAATGCGCTCTACGTGGGGCTACCTTTGAAGATGACCCGGAAACTACAACTAATCCAGAATGCGGTAGCTAGACTGGGGACTGGGAGCGGCTGCCGAGACCACATAACACCAGTCTTGAAAGACCTATACTGGCTCCCAGTACGTTTCCGAGCACAATTCAAAGCGTTGGTGCTGACCTTTAAAGCCCTAAACGGCCTCGGTCATGTATACCTGAAGGAGAGTCTCCACCCCCATTGTTCAACTGGAACACTGAGATTCAGCGCCGAGGGCCTTCTGGCGGTTCCCTCCCTGCGAGAGGTGAGGTTACAGGGAACCAGACAGAGGACCTTCTTGGTAGTGGCGCCCGCCCTGTGGAACGCCCTCCCTTCAGATGTGAAGGAAATAAGCAGCTATCTTATCTTTAAAAGACATCTGAAGGCAGCCCTGCTTAGGGAAGTTTTTAATATTTAATGCTGTATTGTTTCTAACCTTTGATTGGAAGCCGCCCAGAGTGGCTGGGGAGACTCAGCCAGATGGGCGGGGTATAAATAATAAATTATTATTATTAATATTACTATTATTATTATTACTGAAATTTCCTATGCCTGGACTGGGTAAGGAAGCGTAAAACCAGCCTGTTCTTTCCTTGCTAAGCAAACACAAGCTCTGCAGATCTTTAAATTTAAAAGGGGGCCAGTAAAAATTAACGGTCTTTTTTTTGGGGGGGCACAGATGTAGCTGCAGCAATTTAAAAACTAGGGGTCAGCGCAGTTTTCCCAGTAGTTTTAGAGTGGGGTTTTTACTCAGGGATAGGTCTTCTGTCTGTTTCCCACTGCATGCCCCCATGGCCCCCTTCTATTTCCCCTCCCCTCTCATCCTTTTATATATTTCTATTAATTTTTATATAAAAAGATGAGAGGGGAGGGGAAATTTCAAATTTATTTACTTTGGTACCTTGGTTCTCAAAAGTAATCCGTTTCGGAAGTCCGTTCCAAAACCAAAGTGTTGCAAAACCAAGGCAGGCTTTCCCATAGAAAGTAATGCAAAAGGAATTAATCTGTTCCAGACTTAAAAACAACCCCTATTGAACAGCAGTTTAACATGAATAATTCATCAAACATTAAAAGCTTCCCTGAACAGGGTTGCCTTCAGATGTCTTCTAAAAGTCAGATAGTTGTTTATTTCTTTGACATCTGGTGGGAGGGCGTTCCACAGGGTGGGCGCCACCACCGAAAAGGCCCTCTGCCTGGTTCCCTGTAACTTGGCTTCTCGCAGGAGGGAACCGCCAGAAGGCCCTCGGAGGTGGACCTCAGTGTCCGGGCTGAACGATGGAGGTAGAGATGCTCCTTCAGGTCTACTGGGCTGAGGCCGTTTAGGGCTTTAAAGGTCAGCACCAACACTTTGAATTGTGCTCGGAAACATACTGGGAACCAATGTAAGTCTTTCAGGACCAGTGTTATATGGTCTCGGCGGCCGCTCCCAGTCACCAGTCTAGCTGCCGCATTCTGGATTAGTTGTAGTCTCTGGGTCACCTTCAGAGGTAGCCCCACATAGAGCACATTGCAGTAGTGCAAGCGGGAGATAACCAGAGCATGGACCACTCTGGCAAGACAGTCTGCGGGGAGGGAGAGTCTCATTCTGTGTACCGTATAGAGCTGATAAACAGCTGCCCTGGACATAGAATTGACCTGCGCCTCCATGGACAGCTGTGAGTCTAAAATGACTCCCAGGCTGCGCACCTGGTCCTTCAGGGGCACAGTTACCCCATTCAGGACCAGGGAGTCCCCTCCCCCCAAAATAGTACTTCTGTCTTGTCAGGATTCAACCTCAATCTGTTAGCCGCCATGGATCCTCCAAAACAATCCAGAGCAAACTCTTCCCGTGTGTGTGTCTGGTACTCAATATCCTTGAATTATTTCTTATTTCCTCCTCCGCCCCTCTTTCCCCCCCGTCCAGCTCTGAACATGACCAGCGCGTCCAGCTTCCAGATGCTGCGAGGGGCTGTGATCATCTTCACTGGCCTTCTCTCGGTGGCCTTCCTTGGACAGAAGCTGGTGCTCAGCCAGTGGTTGGGCATCTTGATCACCATTGTGGGGCTGGTGGTGGTCGGCTTGGCAGACCTGATGAGCAGCGGAGATCACGAGCACAAGCTCAGCGAGGTCATCACAGGTACGGCAGGGCGGGGAGAGCCGAAGGGGGGTCCCCAATACCAGGAGGACGACTCTGCTGGCCTCCTGCAGCGCTCCTTTCCTTCGAGGTCCTTGCTTCTCTCTCCCCGCTCCTAATTCTGTCGTTCTCAAATTGGTGGGTGCAAACAGAACTTCACATCTTATACAATATCTTTTGGACTTCCATCAACGCCTCTGATGATTTTCCGTTCTCGTCGCTTATTATGCATTTCTTAATTTCATATTACCTTATCTTTAACTAATAATTCTCCTCATTGTCTTTTTTTGCAATATTTCAAATAATTCACTTTACAAAACTTATTGCAGACCGACTAGCGTAAATCTGTCCATCACAATTACTTTTCAAATAGTCTGTAAATTTACTCCAGTCTTCCGGTGAATCTCTGGTCCCGCAGGTTTTGAATCCAGGGTCAAATAAATTCATCTCCTCTACAGTTGGGGGCTACCTTGGCTATGTAATTTGTTCTCATTTTCCTAGTGGCAGTTGCACAGAGTGCTACATACCAGGTCACATACTTATCTGTGTCTGTAAGGGTTAGGGGGCACCAGGGTTTCAGGGTTTCAGGACTGCCCAGACTCCCCTTTTCTCTCCTGCAGGGGACCTTCTGATCATCATGGCCCAAGTGATTGTCGCCATTCAAATGGTGCTGGAACAGAAGTTTGTCTACAAGCACAACGTCCACCCCTTGCAGGCTGTGGGCACGGAAGGTGAGCAAGCAAGCAGGTGCTGGGGGAGCGGATCGGGGGCTTTGTCTTTTATTTCTAGGACTTCTCTCCCTTCTCCATCGTTCTGCCCGGACACCGAGGTCCAGCTCTGAGGGCCTTCTGGTGGTTCCCTCGCTGCGAGAAGCCAAGTTATAGGGAACCAGGCAGAGGGCCTTCTCGGTGGTGGCACCCGCCCTGTGGAACGCCCTCCCACCAGATGTCAAAGAGAAAAATAACTACCAGTCACACAGTCAATCATTCGGTAGCTGAACTGGGTTCCACACAGTAACAAAAACAAAACAAATAGAGCCGCAAAAACAAATACGCAAAATAAATAGCAAAAACAGACAGACCTCAGAGTAACACTCAAAACGGAAGTGTGGCACTCAAGTTGGAAGCGTAACACTCAAAAGGGAGCACATTCAGCTTCCGAAAAAAGTTGGCAAACAGGAACACTTACAGTGGATGCTCGGGTTGCAAACGTGATCCATGCGGGATGCACGTTCGCAACCCGCAGCAGCGCTTTTGCGCACGCACAGGTTGCAATTCGGCACTTCTGCGCATGTGCTTCTGCACAATTTAGCGTTTCTGCGCATGCGCAACCCCTGGAAGTAACCCGTTCTGGTACTTCTGGGTTTTGGCAGGTCCATAACCCCAAAAAATGTAGCCTGAAGCGTCTGTAACCCGAGGTATGACTGTACTTCCGGGTTTGCAGTGTTTGGGTTCCAAGTTGTTTGAGTACCAAGGCGTTTGAGAAGCAAGGTACCACTGTTCTGGCTATGTGCAGATCATTCATTACTGGCTCCATGCAGCTCATTCAATAGCCACCCTCTTCCAATGCCTCACTTTCTCAAAACTACGTCCAACATCAAAGAAGGTCCCCAGTCCTATCACTTCTTCCTAACTAACTGATTAGGACATTAAAGGCTGTTCTCATGCCATCAAAGGACTTACCGTGTTTTTCGACTATAAGACGCACTTTTTCCCTCCTAAAAAGTAAAGGGAAATGTGTGTGCGTCTTATGGAGCGAATGCAGGCTGCGCAGCTATTCCAGAAGCCAGAACAGCAAGAGGGATTGCTGCTTTCGCTCCACAGAGATCCCTCTTGCTGTTCTGGCTTCTGGGATTCAGAATATTTTTCTTCTTGTTTTCCTCCTCCAAAAACTAGGTGCGCCTTATCGTCTGGTGCATCTTATAGAGCGAAAAATACGATAACAAGAGACAGGGAGGGGGAAGGAATAGAAGCAGGAAGGATAACCGTGTCAGATCACTAACTCCTCGAAATACAATTTATCTTCCGGATAGATCGCCCATACAGTGGGAGGGTCATTGTTTCAGTCTACACCTCTCGTTCGGTTAGTTGATGGAAACCCATCGCCCACGTCCCCCTTTCTGAGCACCTCTCTCTCCTCCCTGCTCAGGGTTTTTCGGCTTCCTCATCCTCTCCCTCCTACTGGTCCCCATGTACTTCATCCCAGCGGGCAGTTTCGGGAGCGGACCGCGCCGCGTCCTGGAGGACGCCCTGGACGCCTTCTGCCAGATCGGCCGGGCCCCCCTCATCGCCGTGGCTCTGCTGGGCAACATCAGCAGCATCGCCTTCTTCAACTTTGCCGGCATCAGCGTCACCAAGGAGATCAGCGCCACCACCAGAATGGTGCTGGACAGCCTGCGCACTGTGGTCATCTGGGCCGTCAGCCTGGCTGTGGGCTGGGAGGTCTTCCATGCCCTCCAGATCCTCGGGTTCTTCATCCTCCTGTTGGGCGCCGCCATCTACAACGGCCTCCACCAGCCCCTGCTGGCACGGCTGCCCTGGAGGAGGGCGGCAGATGCAGATGCAGATAGGGAGGGCCTCTTGGCCGCGGATGGAGCCTCCATCAACGGGGACAGCTGACCGCCAAGCAGCGCCCTTGCCCACTCCAGAGCTTGGCCAGACCTCTGCTGGGCGGGCTGGCCAGCTTCTCAGGCTGGAGCACGAGACTGGTTTGGGGGTCTGCGTTGCCGTGAAATGTCGAGACGTTGCTCTGCCACCTGGCTCCTTGAGCAACTGCCAAGAAGATGCCCTCTGCTTTTGCTTGACCACATCTCTCATCGTCCCTGGCCGTGATGGCAGCGGGAGACCCAACGTGAGCTTGACATTGCCTGCTTTAAGCAATTGGTTGAGGGTTTCCTGTCGCTGGTAGGCCCTCAGAAATCGGCCTGTGAGGCATCTCTGGGCAGCTCGACTCCCAGACTGAATGGGCTTGGTTTGTGGGGACCCCTAACGCCTTCCGGGACTTCGTCCTTTCCCCCAACTTCCTTCACCCAAAGGTGATAAGGGAGGTTTCCCAACAACCCTTTCCAGAAAGCAATTCCCTCTTTCCGCCCCTTCTGCTAAACAAAATATTTCTATTTGCTCTCATCCCCGCCCAAAAGGATGCCCAGAGTGGTACAGATGCCCAGAGTCCAGAACTATTTCCCAGAATCCCCTCTGATGCGGCAACAAAGTCTAACCTCCCCCAGGCTGGCCGCCTCCAAGGTCTTTCGGGCAGCAGCACCTTCTGGGCTGCGGCGGGTGGAAGTTGTCGCCCCGAACATCTCGAAAGAGGCTCCCAGGCTGATGAAGTCTGCTCTAACTTGGCAGTTCGATGTTGTTTTTCCCCACTGGGTCTGTTCCAAACCTCCCTAAGAAAAGCAAATGAGCATCTTTTTCTTAGGCCTCCCCTGTTTCTATCACACTTGGGGTTCTGCAGGAGGCGGCACCGCAGATCGGGCCCCTTGAGGCTAGAGTTCGAATCAGTGGCATGGGAATCACTTCACAACCCTCACACCAGTGGCACTGGGCGCAGTTGTGGGTGACCTGAGAGTCCTTTGCCCTGTGGCACGGCGGGTCTCGGGGCCTTGCCTATCAGATCAGCTTTGGGCTGCCAAAATTACTGGGGGAACCCATTGATAGGGGCTCCTTCCTCGACGGATCACGTAGCTGCGATTGGGAGCTGTGGGGAAGGGAACACCCCAGGAATTCCCCCACGTATGACGCTGCTGCTGCCTTGTCCACTTTTGGGGGTGTTTACAACAGTGTCTCTGCTTCGTCCTAAGGCTGGAGCTGAGTGACGGGGATTGAAGGGATCCTCGATGCTCCCTTAGCATACTCAAGAGGACCCCTGTTCCTTCATCCCTCATGTGACGGATTATTCCCCCTCGTTCCAAGCATTCGGAGGGGGCCCAGAGAGCTCACTCCTCAACCCTCTCCTGATTCTGTTCGGAGCCTGCGAAATGTGTTGCCCCCCAGCTATCGCGAGTCCTGGGACCTCTTAATTTCCCACTGCTAGCAAGGTGAAGGCGAGAGCTAACGTCTTGCCCAGTTGTAGGGGACTTAAGAGGGCTCTCTGGTGCCATTTTGGGGTCCGGTCGTATGGAGGGCAACCCCTCTCTCTAGCATCCAAGCCACGAACACAGCTGGTCTAAGCTGCGCAGCCAGGATCCGTCTCCCCGACAAAGTTCTCAGATGCTGAGCAGACCCACTTCGGTGCTATGGGGGATGAGAGGGAGGGATGGGCTTGTCTTTGCCTTGGGACTATGAACAAGAATGCATTTATTCACCAATAAAAACTGTCTGATCGTAAGGCTGTTTCTAAAAAAACAAGACTGACTGAACCTCTTTTTTTTAACATGTGGGCTTTTGATGGCATGTATGAGCCCAGGGCTCTCTTTGGGGGTTGGGACAAGGGGGGTGGCAAGATTAAAAGGTTCTTTAATTCCTCCTCACTTTCTGCCATCAAGGTTGTGTCATCTGCATATCTGAGGTTGTTGATATTTCTTCCGGCAATCTTAATTCCGGTTTGGGATTCATCCAGCCCAGCCTTTCGCATGATGAATTCTGCATATAAGTTAAATAAGCAGGGAGACAATATACAGCCTTGCCGTACTCCTTTCCCAATTTTGAACCAATCAGTTGTTCCATATCCAGTTCTAATTGGAGTGGCTTGCCGGTTCCTGCTCCAGGTGGATCACGTTTGGTCAAAACTCTCCACTATGACCTGTCCATCTTGGGTGGCCCTGCACAGCAGAGCTGATAGCTTCTCAAGGCAGTGATCCAGGAAGGGCTTTAAAATTATAATACATTATAAAAAAATTACTTTATATACTTATTTATAAGACTTCAGTTATCCCCAGGGTAAAAAAGGGGGGGACGCACATTATCTACCTGGCCCAGGGCCTCTGCCTGGCGCTGCAAGGTCCTGCTCCCAGGCACCAGAATTTATCCAAGGCGCAAAGCCAGCAAAGTAAGGGGAAGGATGGATCTATGGGGCGAGTGACCTCTAGGGGGCGGCGAAAGAGACCAGCTGCAGCGGATCTTCCACCGCGGGACTTTCGCTTTCCTTTTCCGCGGTGCGCGCAGCTGTCGGGAACCGTGCGCGCTCAAGGCCGTGGAGAGGGGCGAGGGCTTCCACCCGGGGGATCCCAGCACCCCAAATCCCGGGGGGTCCCAGCCTGGGAGAAGCCGGCTTCCAATTCCCCCTGCAGCGCGTTCCGCAGGTCAACTCCTCGGACTTTGGCCGGCCAGAGGAGAGATCCAGCCCGGAGGGCGCGGCTCTTTCCGGGGATCGGGGCCCTGGGCGCTGCGAAGCAGGCAGGGTCGGGGATCGACTGAGCGCCGGATCCGCCTCACCGAGTTATGTCCGGGAGGTGGGGAGACGGGAGCAAGGCAGAGGAGCTCCTCCGACAAGCATCCCGTAGCCAGGTGAGATGGAGGGAGGCGAGGGATGGGCGAGGCACTCTGCACATGCTCGGCGGCGGCGGCATCAGGAGAGACGCCTCTCGTCCCGTGCAGAGAGCCCCACCCAATGCAGAAATTTGGGGAAGGCAAAGCTTCCTTTGCTGGTGACGGGACCCCCGGGGGGGGGCGTTCCTGAACCAGAGCAAAGTTCGCACCCCTTTCTTGGGAAGTGAAAGCGGCTAGAAAGAAAGGGAAAGGGAAAGGGAGCCGCTCGCTTAGCACCGGGTGTGGGTGTGTCTCAGGTAAAGGGGGGCACCTCACCCACCTTGCAGGGCTGTCGTGGACATAAAATGGGGAGAACCATTTCGGCCCCAGCATCACGCGCCTTAATGGGGACGCGGGTGGCGCTGTGGGTTAAACCACAGAGCCTAGGACTTGCCGATCAGAAGGTCGGCGGTTCGAATTTCCAACGGCGGGGTGAGCTCCCGTTGCTCGGTCCCTGCTCCTGCCAACCTAGCAGTTCGAAAGCACACCAGTGCAAGTAGATCAATAGGTACCACTCCAGCAGGAAGGTAAACAGTGTTTCCGTGCGCTGCTCTGGTTTGCCAGAAGTGGCTTAGTCATGCTGGCCACATGACCCGGAAGCTGTACGCTGGCTCCCTCAGCCAATAAAGCGAGATGAGCGCCGCAACCCCAGAGTCATCCGCGACTCGACCTAACGGTCAGGGGTCCCTTTACCTTTACATTTGTCTCACACAGCCTAGGACTTGCTGATCAGAAGGTCGGCGCTTCAAATTCCCGCAACGGGATGAGCTCCCGTTGTTCGGTCCCTGCTCCTGCCAACCTAGCAGTTCAAAAGCACGTCAAAGTGCAAGTAGATAAGTAGGTACCGCTCCGGCGGGAAAGTAAACAGCATTTCCGTGTGCTGCTCTGGTCCGCCAGAAGCGGCTTAGTTCTGCTGGCCACATGACCCGGAAGCTGTACGCCGGCTCCCTTGGCCAATAAAGCGAGATGAGCGTCGCAACCCCAGAGTCGGCCACGACTGGACCTAATGGTCAGGGGCCCCTTTACCTTTACCTATCACACGCCTTAAAACCCGGGCCAAAATGGGATGGTTACAGAAGATACGTTCAAAAATACAATAATAGTTTTGACTCCGTGCTAGCATTTGAGTGATAAAAGAACTAAAAGGAGGCGGACAACAAGTAAGGATTTATTATGTCTTCAGAATGCATTGGAAAATTTGTATAGAAAGGTTTATTGTTTTGCGCACATTCGATTGTAAGATAAAATATATGCAAAGGGACTTGACAGGAAGTCAAAGTTGAAGAAAAGATTTTGGAAGATGAAAGGGGGGGATATTTACTTTTATTATTATCATTTTGGGTGTGGGTGTGTGGGTGTCTGCACATATGTGTGTTTTTGTATGGGATGTTTGGGAGGAAATAAGACAGTAAATAACAAACTAAATATTGATGTATGTAATTTTTATTTCTTAATTATATTTAGTGGTAGTATGGTTGTATGGTTTTTTGTAACATAAAACCATTCAATAAAAATGATTTTAAATAATAAAATAAAACCTGGGCCAAAATCTAGGGGGGGGGGTGCCAGGAATCATAGTTTTGCAAGCTCCCTCCCGGCATCTCACGCTATAACTCCCATCAGCCTTGGACAGCATGGCCAATTCTCATGGGTGATGAAGTTCAGCGATGCCTGTTTGTGCTGTTTTTAAGGGACACCGGGAGCGAGGTGAGGCAGAGAGCAGAGGTGGTTCACCGTCAAAGCGAACATCGAGTCGGGCAGAAAAAGGCTCTCTGGGCTCATTTTTTCCAATATTGTGCTTTTATATCATTGCAATTTGCCATGGGAACCTCGTGCTGAAGGGCAGGTGAGAAACTAATAAGCTAGCAATGGTGATTATATTAATCATCAAAGATGGAGGGGTTGTTGCTGGCATCCGTCTCTGTCTCAAGAGGCAATGGAGTGTGCTTCCAGGTTGAGACTCAAGTGTAGACTCCTGCCTTGCAGGGGGTTGAACTAGATGACCACTGGGTCCCCTTCGATTCTCTTCCAAGGCAGCATTCCCAGTGCATGGCTATTGTCTCCTTAGTAAGGCTGGTCTCGCTTGCTTTATGTTCATTCTGCTTTTAAGAGGCTTCTTCTCGTGTCTACAGCCTTCGAAATTGAACAACCGCTATTATCCACCAATGGGAGGAACTTCAAGCCAGACGAAAACCAACCCTCCACAGTCAGTTGTGCAGGCAAGTCCTAAAATCAACGCCAGGAAACTCAGGGGCTGGTTTTAACTTCCAGGCACCCCCTCAATGGGGGTCTTCGTGCTGCTTCGCTGTCATGGATGCTTAAGTTGAGATTCCTGCCTTTTAGGGGGTTGGACTAGATGACCTGGGGGAGTCCCATCCAACGCTACGATTCTATTATTCCTTTTGTCACTTGCCTCCTTGGAATCGCAGGATTGCAAAGTTGGAAGGGACCTCAAAGGGGCATCTAGTCCAGCCCCACTGCAATGCAGGAATGTCATCATCATCATCATTTTTTCTTTCTACACTGCCTTTCCAGAGTTAAAACAATGGTCAAGGCGACTTACAAAATGAAAAGATTTACATAATTGCAAACATGCAAAGTAGTCACAAAAATAAACAAAACACTTTAAAAACTACATAGCCAAACTGAACAATTTCCACCTAAAAATAAAGATACAAAAAGTCAATATCAGTAACAACAGCAAAAACTCCCAACAAAATGTGAGAAGCTTTGCTGCTATTACTGGTCATTATTACTATTATTGGGACGCGGGTTTTATTATTGGGACTCTGTGGGTTAAACCACAGAGCCTAGGACTTGTCGATCAGAAGGTCAGCGGTTCGAATCCCCGCAACAGGGTGAGCTCCCGTTGCTCAGTCCCTGCTCCTGCCAACCTAGCAGTTCGAAAGCACGTCAAAGTGCAAGTAGATAAATAGGTACCGCTCCGGTGGGAAGGTAAACGGCGTTTCCGTGCGCTGCTCTGGTTCGCCAGAAGCGGCTTAGTCATGCTGGCCACATGACCCGGAAGCTGTACGCCGGCTCCCTCGGCCAGTAAAGCGAGATGAGCGCCGCAACCCCAGAGTCGTCTGCGACTGGACCTAATGGTCAGGGGTCCTTTACCTATTACTATTATTTTTTTATATATATAAATTTTTTATTGGTTTTTCAACACATATTAAAAGACAATACAACACAATACATAGACAAACAAACATATAAACATGTATAATTTCTTGACCTTTCTTTCCTAAAACCTTCTTTCAGCGACTTCCCCATACCTCCCCTTTCTGCATCCCTGTTTTAAATCATTCCAGCAACCCCTAATTTCAATTTCTTGTAGCACTTTCTTTAACTCTTTTTTTTTTCATGTCCAATTGTTTGTCACTGCAATTCTATTTTGCATTACCCAAGACATTTTAACATTCATTAATTTTACAGCAATTCTTAAGATAAACTTTAAATTTCTTCCAGTCTTCCTCCACCGTCTCTTTCCCTTGGTCACGGATTCTGCCAGTACCTATTACTATTATTACTCTGTTGTTGCATGTGGGGGAAACAAAGTCCAGGGCAGGAAGGCTTATTGCCCGACGCAATAGTATAGTACAACCTGGCGCCCTCCCGGCGTCTCACGCTATAACTCCCTTCAGCCCTGGACAGCATGGCCAGTGTTCATGGGCGATTTAAGTTCAGCAATACCTGTTTGTGCTGTTTCTGAGAGCACCCTCTGTGTTCACAGCGCCGGGAGCAAGGTGAGGCAGAGAGCAGAGGTGGTTCACCGTCAAAGCGAACATCGAGTCGGGCAGAAAAAGACTCTCTGGACTCAGAGCCACAGGCAAGTAACAGAGTCATCTTCTTAAGCTGCTGATGGGAAGTTCATTAATTTTTTTTCAATATTGTGCTTTTATATCATTGCAATTTGCCCTTATGCTGAAGGGCAGGTGAGAAACCAATAAAATAGCAATGCTGATTATATTAATTATCAAAGATGGAGGGTTGTCGCTGGCATCCATCTCTGTCTCGAGGGACAATGGAGTGTTCCTCCAGAGGTGAAGACAAAGCACTGTGTTTGCAGCACCAAAGTGACCACCCTGGGGTGCAAGCCTCCATCAAGGTCCTGGGCTTCCCAGGTGGCAATACTTCTTGGGGTTCTTGGCCTCGCCGAGGGGTTTCAAAGGAAAGCACAGCAAGACTTTTGACACCTGCTTGGCTGCAGGAGTGCCGGAAGGAGGCATACAAGGTGCCAGCCAAACATCTTAGGAGGCTCCCACACATAGCTGTCAACCGTCCCTTATTTGGCGGGAAAGTCCCTTATCCCAGCGCCATGTCCCACTGCTGTCCCGGATTGATAATGTCCCTTAAATTTCCCGGGTGTCAAAAGAAGCAGCTCCTCTCCCTCCCTCCCTGCCGGCCAGGGAGGAAGGAGGCTCCAACTGTGCTGGGGTGCGCGCCCATGCGCACTCTGGGAGCTTGGCGGCAGTGTGACGCATCAGAGAGAGACCCTCTGCCGCCCCCTCTCTTTCGCAAGAGGTGAGCGCGGCTCCCCGCCACATGACCTCGCCTCTGCCCAGACAGGGTCTCTCTCTTCTCTGCTCCCATCAGGAAAAGAAAAGCGGAGAGGTGGGGGTGACTGATATATATTTATGTGCTTTAAAATGAAATGAGAGCAGGCTTCCACGCAAAGGGTTAAACCCGCCCCTTTCCCTCCACGCACAAAGCGCAACTTTGGCAATGAGGAATAGCAGAACTGTTGCTATTATCTGAGCTCTTTACTTTGGGACCTGTGATCCCTTATTTTGGCTGCTGATCCCTTATTTTCGAGGCTGCTGGTCCCTTATTTTCAAATCTGTAAATTGACAGCTATGCTCCCACAGCTCCAGGGAGCATGGCTGGTGGTCAAGAGTAAAAAGATCTGGAGCCCAACAAACAGTGATGAGACCCTTAAAAGCAGCATGAACCTGTTTGGGCTCACCTGTCCGGAGTTTTGGGCTGGGTTGCCATCAGTATGCTGATGACACCCAACTCTATCTGTTGATGGACGGCCATCCTGACTCGGCCCCAGACACACTGATCAGATGTCTGCAATCTGTGGCTGGATGGTTACGTGGGAGCCGGTTGAAGTTAAATCCTTCGAAGACAGAGGTCCTCTGGCTGGGACGGGACGATATGGGATGGGGGGGGGCAACTCCCATCTCTTGCGGGGGCGCAATTAGCGCCAGCACCGTCCATTAAGAATTTGGGTGTAGTCTTCGACGCCTCCCTTTCCAAGGAGGTGCATATTGCAGCTATAACAAAGGCGGCATTTTTTCATCTCCGCCAAGCTAAGCAGTTGGCTCCTTACCTCTCTCGCCCTGACCTGATCCACACGACGGTCACCTCCAGACTGGATTATTGTAACTCGCTCTATGTGGGGCTGCCCTTGAGACTGACCCAGAAACTCCAGCGGGTGCAGAATGCTGCAGCGAGACTCCTTACGGGGTCCTCACTGCGAGATCACATTCACCCGGTGCTATACCAACTGCACTGGCTCCCAGTGGAGTACAGGATCAGGTTTAAGGTGATGGTTTTAACCTTTAAAGCCCTATATGGCCTAGGACCCTCGTACCTACGGGACCGCCTCTCCTGGTATGTCCCACGGAGGACCTTACAGTCTTCAAACAAAAACATCTTGGAGGTCCCGGCCACAGGGAGGTTAGGCTGGCCTCAACCAGAGCCAGGGCTTTTTCGGTCGTGGTCCCAATCTGGTGGAACGCTCTGTCACAAGAGACTAGAGCCCTGCGGGATTTGACATCTTTCCGCAGGGCCTGCAAGACAGAGCTGTACCGCCTGGCCTTTGACCAAGGCACAGTCTGACCCCCTCCTTCTGTGATCCTCACAGAACTCTAGCTCAATGGTTGCCATTAATTTGATTTTGAACTGATTTTAGAACAAATTGATTTTAGAATGCTGTGTTACTTTTATTGTTGTTAGCCGCTCTGAGCCCGGCTTCGGCTGGGGAGGGCGGGATATAAATTTTAAAAGTTGTTTGTTTATTATTATTATTATTATTATTATTATTATTATTATTAATTTCTATTCACAGGACCAGGTTCAAGACACGGCAGAGAGTTGCACCACGGCAAATGGAGCATCAAGTCAGACAGAGGCGGTCTCTCTGGAGTCACAGCTACAGGCAAGTAACTGAGAGGCATCATAGTCTTGTAGTGCTGAAAGGGACCCTGAGGGGCATCTAGTCCAACCCCCTGTAGTACAGGAATAATATCCTGATGACATTCAAAACAGGAAAAGTTAACTGCATCGTTTTCTTCTTTTTCAAAACCCAATTAAAACTCTTTCATTTAATTAATTGGTCATAAACTAGAAAAGCCCCCCAACAGCCCAAGTGTTCAGCAACCTCAGCTTAGTGCAGTCGGAGTCAGTCCCACCTCCAAGACTCCTCTTACAAGGCCTGTTATGTAGCTCAAGGAGTTTCCCACAAGGCTCTGGGCTCGCCCCACTTCACTGCTTAGACTGCCTTGACAGCCTGGGACCTTCCCTCTTTTGCAGACTTTGAGGGGTTCCTTGCACCCCTTGGCCTCCCAATTCCTCCAGGCCCAGGAAGTGGTTGTCCGAATCGCTGCCCAGCTGTTGGCCAACGATCAGCCCCCGAGAAGCAGCCTGCCAGCTGCAAAGCCCTCCCTGCTGGAAGCCAACCAGCGGCTCCGCCGGCAGCTGAGCGAGCAAGGGGAGCTAGTTTTCCAGCTGCAGGAGAGAAATCGGCAGCTTCAGAGCACCCAGGAAGAGCAAACGGCCCGCAGGCTGGAAGAGAACCGGCAGCTGCAGAAGCAGAAAGAGGAAGTGTCCCGTCTGCTGAAGGAGAAGCAACAAGTCCAGGAGAAGTTGGAGGACCAGGAAAAACTGGTGTCCGAGCTACTAGGAAAGAATGGGGAGCTTCAGCAGGAGCTGGAGGAGAAGGACATTCGAGTGTCACACCTGGTGCAAGAGAACAACTGGCTCCGTCAAGAGAATGCGAGACTCCAGAGGGGCCCCGGATCCCAGAGATGGGCTTCTTCCTCCTGGCCCAGTTCTGCTCCCACACTCACAGGTAATCACAGCCAAAATGCAGCCATTTTGAGTGTGCGCCTGGAGGCGGTTGGAGGATGGATGGTGACCAACAGATTGAGGTTGAATCCTGACAAAACAGAGGTACTGTTTTGGGTGGACGGGGTGGGCAGGTGTGGAGGACTCCCTGGTCCTGAATGGGGTAACTGTGCCCCTGAAGGACCAGGTGCGCAGCCTGGGAGACATTTTGGACTCACAGCTGTCCATGGAGGCGCAGGTCAATTCTGTGTCCAGGGCAGCTGTCTACCAGCTACATCTGGTATGCAGGATGAGACCCTCCCTGCCCGTGGACTGTCTCGCCAGAGTGGTGCATGCTCTGGTTATCTCCTGCTTGGACTACTGTAATGCGCTCTACGTGGGGCTACCTTTGAAGGTGACCCGGAAACTACAACTAATCCAGAATGCGGCAGCTAGACTGGTGACTGGGAGCGGCCGCCGAGACCACATAACACCGGTTCAGAAAGACCTGCATTGGCTCCCAGTGGGTTTCTGAGCACAATTCAGAGTGTTGGTGCTGACCTTTAAAGCCCTAAACGGCCTTGACCCAGTAGACCTGAAGGAGCGTCTCCACCCCCATCGTTCTGCCCGGACACTGAGGTCCAGCGCTGAGGGCCTTCTGGTGGTTCCCTCATTGCGAGAAGCCAAGTTACAGGGAACCAGGCAGAGGGCCTTCTCAGTGGTGGCGCCCACCCAGTGGAATACCCTCCCATCAGATGACCAAGGAAATAAACAACTATTTGACTTTTAGAAGACATATGAAAGCAGCCCTGTTTAGGGAAGTTTGTAATGTCTGATGTTTTCTCGTGCTTTTAATATTCTGTTGGGAGCCACTCAGAGTGGCAGGGAAAACCCAGCCAGATATTATGATGATGATGATGATGATGATGATGATGATGATGATGATGCCGGGAAGATGATTTGACTACAACTCCCATCGGCTACCCTCACCTTGTATGGTCATACCTCGGGTTACAGGCGCTTCAGGTTGCGTTTTTTCGGGTTACGCACCCGCCGAAACCCGGAAGTACCAGAACAGGTTACTTCCGGGTTTGGGCGCTCGCACATGCACAGAAGCACTAAACCGTGCTTTGCGCATGCGCAGAAGTGACGAATCGCAACCCATGCATGTGCAAGCGTGCTGCTGAGGGTTGCGAACATGCATCCCGCACGGATCAAATTTGCACCCCTAGCATCCACTGTAAATCAATAAACAAAAATAATAATGCAGCCAAGTAGGGGTGGGATTCCAGCCATGAACTGAAAGGGGTCTCTCTCTCCCCATTCTCTTTTCCCCTTCCTCCTCTCCCCAGCCTTCCCCGTGCAGGTCTGGACCACTGGGCAGACGGGAGGCTGCGAAAAGGACATTGTCAACGACGTCTCCAAGCTCCTGGCAGGCCACGGGATCTCCCTCCAGCAGGAGGGTTACGAAGAGAAGTCTGACCGTTTCCTTCTCCTCTTCTGCCCTGTCTCCTCCCGCGTGGGCAGCGACACACTCTGTGCCCTGGCGGCGCTGAACAGTGAGTAGCTCTTCCAGAGCAAGCAGGTCTGCGCTCTGCCCCACGCAGACAAACAGCTCGCATTCACGTCCCCCCTTGCGGGCTTCCCAGTAAGGGCATCTGGTTGGCCACTGGGGAAATGGGATGCTAGACCAGGTGAGCATCCCCTGGCCTGATCCAGCCGACAGGCTCATGTCATGGGCTTTAAAAAGGTACAGGGTACCTCTGGATGCGAACGGGATCCGTTCCAGAGCCCCATTCGCATCCAGAAGCGAACGCAACCCAGATCCCGTTCGCATCCAGAGGTACCAAAAAGGTAAAAAAGCCAATGCAATTCTGGGCTGCATCAATAGGAGTATAGCATCTAGATCAAGGGAAGTAATAGTGCCACTGTATTCTGCTCTGGTCAGACCTCACCTGGAGTACTGTGTCCAGTTCTGGGCACCACAGTTCAAGAAGGACACTGACCAACTGGAACGTGTCCAGAGGAGGGCAACCAAAATGGTCAAAGGCCTGGAAATGATGCCTTATGAGGAACAGCTAAGGGAGCTGGGCATGTTTAGCCTGGAGAAGAGGAGGTTAAGGGGTGATATGATAGCCATGTTCAAATATATAAAAGGATGTCACATAGAGGAGGGAGAAAGGCTGTTTTCTGCTGCTCCAGAGAAGCGGACACGGAGCAATGGTTCCAAACTACAAGAAAGAAGATTCCACCTAAACATTAGGAAGAACTTCCTGACAGTAAGAGCTGTTCGACAGTGGAATTTGCTGCCAAGGAGTGTGGTGGAGTCTCCTTCTTTGGAGGTCTTTAAGCAGAGGCTTGACAACCATATGTCAGGAGTGCTCTGATGGTGTTTCCTGCTTGGCAGGGGGTTGGACTCGATGGCCCTTGTGGTCTCTTCCAACTCTATGATTCTAGGATTCTATGATTCTATACCACTGTAATAATAATAATAATAATAATATTAAATAACGTCAATGATAATGATAATGTTTCTGCTCCATTTCCCCCCACCCCAGGAATACGAAAGGCCGTCCTGGTCGTCCTTCACCACAAGCCGAAGGGCAGCACCCAAGAGATCTTGGACACCCAGCGGCAGGTCCAGCACGAAGCCCTGGTGCGCACAGTGCATGCCTGCTACAGCATCCAGGACGGATTCTACCCCTGCGAGATGAACGAGGCCGCCGTGGCGTCCGTGGCAAAGGCCATCCAGGAGCAGAGGAGGAGCTGAGCCACACATCCGGCGCTCCAACTTCTGTAGGGTGGTTGACCGCGGTGGGCATGCAAAATCGAGTTTTTGGGGAGTGAGGGTGCTCACTGCAATGCACGTTTTTCGGACTGGCCTGGCCTGGCTTGCTACCTCCAGGCTGCCCCCACTCGCCCTGGGATGTCATGATAACGGGTGCAGAGCTCTCGGAAGAAGGTGTCTTGTCAGAGTCAGAGCCTCGGGTCCATCTAACTCTACACTGGAGAGTTTACCTTGGATCTTCTGTAGCCCAAGCAAGTGTCCTAGCACTGGGCTATAGCTCTTCCCTCTCGGCACAGGGCTGGAAACCTTCAAGTTTCCAAAACCCACCGGCCCACTTCCAGCCGTGATGGTACTGGAGGAAGCTAAAAGCCTGCCCTTTTGCAGGAACTCTGCTTTACAAAATCACGTTGCTGGAACAGCTCTTGAATGTGGTTGCTCCAGGAGAGAAGTGCAAAGTTTTAAATTTTGAAATCGGGGGTTTTTTTAGAACTGCAATTCGGGTTCAAGTGCCAACGGTGGTGGTTGAGAAATTTGGGTCACCCGTGTTCCTCGCCAGACATCCAAAATCTGCAGCCCGGTTGCAAATGTCTGACCATGTGCATATGTGCTTTTCACACAAGGAGCACATGCAACTGTGTGAAGGTTGTCACGGTTGCTAAACGTGCTGCTGCATTGACGACGGAGACCTGAGCACCCTCTCCAGGCTTCTGCTTGTATGTGTTTGCATGGCTGGATTTGCATTGGTGACGGGGGTCTTTCGGCTTTCTAAGCCTCTGAGACGAAGGCGTAAAATTAGAGCTACACTTCAGGGGTGGTGTTGGAGACAGAGAAGGCAAATTCGGGTCTGCTCATGCACCTGTGTTAGCAACTGTTGTGTTCCCAGTGTGAAATATGGAAATAAAGCTAATAAATTGGGCTACTGAGCCACTGACTACATTTTTGTTTCCTACAAAATCCAGCCTGTGGACGACCCTTTTTAACAGAGACCTGTGATATCGGCCTATGGGTGCTGCGAATTTGTATTGTCAGCGATGCGTCCTAAAATAATTTTCAGAACTGTGAGTGACTTTTCAGCCTGAGGGAAGAGCAAACTGAGTACGGGGTTACGGACACGCCATACATTTAAAGCATATTTTCCCTCCGTGGAATCTAGTGGGGGGGAAAGGCACTTTATAGTTATGGCATGCTTGCAGGCAGAGACCATGAAATTTTATTTAGTGAACTTTGTTGTTTGTCTCTATACAGTGGTACCTTGGTTCTCTAACACTTTGGTACTCAAACAACTTGGAACCCAAACACTGCAAACCTGGAAGCAAGTGTTCCGGTTTGTGAACTTTTTTTGAAAGCCGAATGTGCTCCGTTTTGAGTGCTACGCTGAGGTCCATCTCTTTTTGTAATTTATTTTGCATTTTTGTTTTTGCGGCTTTTATTTTTTTGTGACTGTGTGGAACCCAGTTCAGCTACTGATTGATTGTGTGACTGCAGTACATTGTTTAACGCTTTCATTTCATGTATCAGTGGTCTTGTTGAATAGTAAAATTCATGTTCAATGTCTGCTTTAGGGTTGTTTTTTAAAAGTCTGGAACAGATTAATCCATTTTGCATTACTTTCTACGGGAAAGCGCACCTTGGTTTTGGAACGCTTTGGTTTTGGAACGGAATTTCCGGAACGGATTAAGTTTGAGAACCAAGGTACCACTGTATATTAAAAGTGTGTTAAGGGCTAAGCTACAAAGGCAGGCACATTTTGCAAGGTGGTAGTACACATGCACATTAAGTACACAAGCGCCAAGGACCCAATTCGCATGCCTGTAGTTACTGGTTAATGACTGAAACAGAGAGATTCATAGCACTATAGGCTTGGAAGGGACCCTCAGCGGTCATCTATCCCAACCCTCCGCAATGCAAAAATCGCAGCTAATGAACCCCAGCAGTCAGCCACCGGACCTCTGTTTAAAAACCTGCAGGGGAGGAACGTTCATTTTCAGAGGGAGTCCAACGGCTCTTAAGTCTCAGAAAGTTGTTCCTAAGGTTTCTCCTCTAGAAAAACCAAACCTATAGGAAACACACACAGCACCAATACGTCCCAGAACATTGGGCCTAATATAATCTTTTATTTCAGGTTCGGATCAGCAAAGACCCAGCAGCAAAAACAGGGCAGGCGGTACAGTGTAAACTACTAAGACAGACGGACAGCGCTTGGCGGGCGAAGGTCCTCGGAGGCGTGCTAAGAGAGCATTGGCAGCAGCAACGGCAGAAGGCTATGGCTTCTCTCTCTCTCCCTTGTCGTGGCCTGAGATCCAGGGGGGGCAGGCGGGGTGGGGGGGGGGAGGCAAAGCTACTCCCTGTTGGAAGGGGGGGAGAGAGAAGGGGAAAAGAGAAAGTTATTTGTTGCAGAAGAACTAGTGTATTTTTCGCTCCATAAGACGCACCTTTTTCCTCCTAAAAAGCAAGTGCATCTTATGGAACTAATTATGGTCTGTGCGTCGTATGGAACGAATGTGTGGTCGATTGCTGGCTCCCTTTCTGCATAGCTGTCAACTTACAGATTTGAAAATAAGGGACCAGCAGCCTCGAAAATAAGGGGTTTTGGCTTAGCTTATACATAAATCCGCCACTGATGCAGCCATGCTGCTTTGGCTGCGACTGACTGTGTTTTGCAGGGGGTTGGACTAGATGATCCTAAAGGTCTACGACTCCCACCAAAGAAGAGTGTCAGACAAAACTGACGAACGACGTCCAGATGGCAAAGCTTACAGGCAGAATTAGAAACCAGGAAGAGGACCTCTTTAATAAAGAATGGGGAAAGTTTATAATTTAGTTGAAAAGCTATTGTAAAGAGTTACATACATTGGTAGGATTGACAGAAAACTTGTAGTAAAAATTTGAACTATGGATGGACAAATGATTTATAAAAATAGAGTTATGAAAGGGATGCAGAGGGGGAAATCACTACATTAAGATGCTGTACTGGTTGGAGGGGATGCTAAGCAGCACGTCGGGGCTGCCGTCGTCTTGGAGCAAGGAGTTCCATCGGCCCTTCCCTGTCCGAGAGAGAGGGAGGGAGGGAGATTCTCGCCCATGCCACCCGCGAGCCTGGCATGAGGTGCTTGCGGCAGCGTTGTAGCCGCTAAAGCGCCGCCCTTCTGCGTCACTCCCCATTCCCTCCTCTTCCTCCTCCCTCAGGCTGCCTCCTCAGCCGCTGCCGCCTCCGGCTTCCCCTGGCAGCGCAGCAGAAGTCTTGCAAGAGAGGGGCTGACTGCCCGCCCGCCGCCACCTGTCTCTTCACAATGCGCCCCTGAGGGGGAAAAGGGAGAGACGGAGACGCGGCCGCTTGTGCGCGCTCTCTCTCTCTCTCTCGAGGCGGAGGACCCCGAGCCGCTGCTTCCCTCCAAAGCCGGGCGAGCGTGAAACCCGGGAAATTAAGGGACATCATCAATAAGGGACAGCAGCGGGACATGGCGCTGGGATAAGGGAGTTTCCCGCCAAATAAGGGACGGTTGACAGCTATGCCTTTCTGGCCCCGCTCCCTTGCCCAGGCCTCCATTTTTGAATGTTCTGCAGACGGAGGCTGTTTGTTTCCCCAGCGACATGGGACTGGCTGATTAGATTATCTGTCTGGAAACTGCAGAAAGGGCTCCCTTTCCTTTCTTAACGAAGCTGCAGAACTGTGAGTTGAACCCCATAAAAACAGGATTTTTTCCCTTTGCAAAGTAAGCTCAACAACTGTGAGCTGATCCTCAGAAAAAGGGGGCTTTCCCCCTTTCCTCCTCTAAAAACTAGGTGCGTCTTATGGTCAGGTGCGTCTTATGGAGCAAAAAATACGGTGAATAGCCAAATACAGCGGCCAAATACCCCATGGAAGCTAGGAATCCAGGTAGACTGCCCCTGGCCTTGGAAGCTCCATAAGAAGAGCCCATGGAGCCCAGCTCATTTCTGAGAGGGGGGCCACACCGTTTGGAGCCCCCAATTCGAGGCATGGCCTCTTGGGGGACCCTGCGCCATCTGCCTCGGCTAAAGCTCAAGGGCTCAGTTCCCCCCCCCCAAAGTTAAGTAGCCCTGTGTCTGGGCTGGACCCCTTCGGACTGGGTGCAGGGAGGGGTGTCACGTGATGGAACGCGCCAGTGAGCGAACTCCAATCCCACACGAGACCCCCCCTCCCGCGGTCCTGAATGGTAGAGCCCAAAGAGCCGCTATGAAAGCGCTTTAAACAGTCACGGCTGGCCCCAAAGAACCCTGGGAACTGTAGTTTTCTCAAGGCGTGCAGAGCTGCAATTTCCAGAGTTCACCGTGGAGAAGGAAGGATGGTTAAGCCATAAATCGCTCTCAGAATTGTAGCTCTGCAGGGGGAATAAGGATCTCGGCGCCCTGAAAACTACAACTCCCAGAATTTTTTCTGAGAAGCTATTACTGTTTAAAATGTTATCTAGTTAATCTGTTGTTTGGTCTACCGTTATTTTAACTTTTCAAAAGTCTGAAATTTCTGTCAGTAATTTTTAAATCTTTTTTTAAAACCACTCCAGTCTTTTTCTCTCTCTTTAAATCAAGCAGTTTTTATAAACTAAATAGTGCTTTAAATGTATGGTGTGAATGTGGCCAAAAGAGTGCTTTAGCAATCAATCATTCACAGGGAACTCTGGGAATTGTACCTGTAGGGGGATAAGAATAATGAATCACGAGATGGGAGGGACACCCCAGGGTCATCTAGTCTAACCCCCTGCAAGAAAGGAATCTCAGCTAAAAGCATCCATCCCTGGTGGCCATCCAACCCCTGCTTAAAAAATGGGACCAGATCTACTCCACAATGCTCTCTCCCCAGCTATTTCTGGACTACAATTCCCATCATCCCCTGCTAGCTCAGGATGATGGGAGTTGTAGTCCAAAAAAAAAAAGATGTTTGGGAAACCCTGGTCTACACGGATTGGCAGCCATGGCTGTCTGGGGTTTCAAGCACAGAGTCCCTCCCCCAGCCCTACCTGGAAGTGCCACCGCATTTGAACCCAGAACCTTTCCCCTGCAAAGCTGATGGCTCTAGCCACTGAGCCACACCACCCTCCGGACACACTTACACTTCGTTGGCCTTGAACTGGCGGATGGCCTGCTTGGTCACCAGGTCCATGAATCGGGGGTCTTTCACTTCCAGGTCCCCCGGCACCAACAGGGTCAGCGGCTCAGAGTCAAAGAGCTGGACGGTCACCTGTGTGTCCGACGGCTGGGCTGGGTCCTCGGGGTCAGAAGTTTTGGTCGCCACCTTGGAGAAGAGGGGGGAAAGCAGATCAATGGCTCTTAGCACATGCAAGCGATTCAGAAGGCAGTTCTTGCTGCACACTGGTTTCTCCCAGCTGTGACTGGTGTTGCGTTCTGAAGGCGAAGGAAGGACTGGACCCCAATTAATACAATAGACAAGAGGCTTGACCAGCAAGACCCTGGGAGAAAGTGCACATCCCACTCCCTGGCCCAGGTCGTTTTTATTAACAAAAGAACTTTTACACAGCGTTTTAAAGAACCAATCAGATTTCCCCATAGCATTTCAGAAAAACCCCACGTGGGGACAAAGTCCGATCAGAGAAAGCTTCTTAACTACAAAGAACTATTTCCTATTTTGAGCATGCATAAATGTTTAGGCTAAATAAAACAGGAACCCAGGAGGAATGCATTTAGCAAACCCCGGAGGTCATAAATAGGCAGTAAAAGGAAAGACAGGCATTTTACTACCTATATGTGAACTCTGTTTCCTGGCCCTAAAATCTACCTAAAGATTAACAAAAGCCACAACAAAGCTACCGGAATGGGTTACTTCCGTGTTTCGGTGGTCGCGCATGCACAGAAGTGCTAAATCATGCTTTGCACATGCGCAGAAGCGCTGAATCACAACCCACGTGTGTGCAGACGCGGGTTGCGAACGCTGTGGGTTGTGTACGTGCATCCTGCATGGATCACGTTCACAACCCGAGCGTCCACTGTAAATTACAACAACAACAAGCAAACAACCACGGCTAACAACAACAACGAAAAACAACCATGGCTAAGCAAGGTTTTTGTGTTTGGACATAATGCCAAACCACTGTTAAACCATGGTCCGTAAGGCAACAAACCATGGTTTGCTGGTAGAAAACAAACCATGGTCAGTGTGCTTGGCTGCATCCACACATGCAAACAAACCATAGTTAGGCTGAGCAAAGCATGGCAGAGCATTATGGGCGGACTAGGCACAGGGGCAAGGAGATACCCACCATGGTGACCTGCAGAAGTTTGTCGCTATTCCGCGTGACGTTGGCCAGGCGGGACACCCAGCCAAACTGCTGGTTGAGCTGGTCCAGGAGACTCGTGGTGTTGAACATCTCCTCCTGGAAAGCCTTGAGGATTTCGTCGTATCTCCGGGTAAAGCGCTCCGCCAGTCGAAGGGCGTCCTCAAAACGCTCTCTCAGCAGGGTCTGCTCCGGGTCTGTCTGGGAGCAATCTGGAGGAGGTTTGGAGGCAGGGAAGCAAAGGTCGAGGGAATCAGAGAATCATAAAATTGTAGAGCACAGAATCTTTGATCAAAGATCATTCTGGAAAGCGATCGATCCAGAGCAAAACACCCTCATCTTTTCCCCCCATATAATTTTTACTGATATTTTAAAATTACAGTCATTCCTTGAGTTACAGATGCTTTAGATGCGTGTTTTCAGTTTACAGACGCGCTGAAACCTGGAAGTACCGGAATGGGTTACTTCCAGGTTTCGGCACCCGCGCATGCGCAGAATCACAGAATCACACCTTGCACATGCACAGAAGCACTGAATCGCAGCGCTGCAGGTTGTGAACGCTGCAGGTTGCGAACGTGCATCCCACAAGGATCACATTCACAACCCGAGCATCCACTGTATAAGAAAAGGAAAAATTTACAGAAAGAATAGGAGAGAGAGAAAATATGCCAGGAAAAGAAGTATTATGCAGCCTCATTATGCACGGAACATGAGTACAGCAGAATATGTTTGAGAATATTCCAAATATTTGGGGGGGGGGAAACACCCCAGTAATTATCAATACATTGGCTGGATCAGACAAAAATGTTCATCTTAATTCCCTTGCCGTCTTATCATGTGCACATCATTTGAACAGAGAGACAATCAGAATAAGATATGATAAAATAAAAGAGAATGGGTTTATTGTGTCTTATTGACTGTATTTTCATGAAACCCGTACTTTAGCGCAAGCGGAAACAACCAATTGTTCACATGCCTCCTTACTTGTAAAGGATATGAAATCAAGTCATACCACAATAAATGTGCCTTTTTTTATTAGGCGCCCCCGCCCCCAGTGAAACAATAAGGAATTGTCAATGAAATATAATTTCCAAAAGCAATTGATCCAGAGCAAAACGCTCGGTCAGTAAAGCAGGAGATACTTTATCTTGGGGTCGTGGATTTGAGCCCCACTTTGGGCAAAAGATTCCTGCATTTTACGGGGTTGGACTAAACAACCCTCATTGTCCCTTCTAGCTTTTATGATGGCTCAGACCATCCCCATCTTTGGCACCCAGAACTGGGCAATCCAGGCAGGAAGAACTAAGTGGCCCATCTCCTGCAAAATTACTCCAAACCCATTGCAGCTCCTGACCCCAAAATTCAGGCTCTGTAAGAAAACTGTAAGAAAACTCTGTAAGAAATCTACTTCATTGACTCTGCAAAAGCCTTTGACTGTGTCGACCACAGCAAACTATGGCAAGTTCTTAAAGAAATGGGAGTGCCTGATCACCTCATCTGTCTCCTGAGAAATCTCTATGTGGGACAAGAAGCTACAGTTAGAACTGGATATGGAACAACTGATTGGTTCAAAATTGGGAAAGGAGTACGACAAGGCTGTATATTGTCTCCCTGTTTATTTAACTTATATGCAGAATTCATCATGCGAAAGGCTGGGCTGGATGAATCCCTAGCCGGAATTAAGATTGCTGGAAGAAATATCAACAACCTCAGATATGCAGACGACACAACCTTGATGGCAGAAAGTGAGGAGGAATTAAAGAACCTTTTAATGAGGGCGAAAGAGGAGAGCGCAAAATATGGTTTGAAGCTCAACATCAAAGAAACGAAGATCATGGCCACTGGTCCCATCACCTCCTGGCAAATAGAAGGGGAAGAAATGGAGGCAGTAAGAGATTTTACTTTCTTGGGCTCCATGATCACTGCAGATGGTGACAGCAGTCACGAAATTAAAAGACGCCTGCTTCTTCGGAGGAAAGCAATGACAAACCTAGACAGCATCTCAATAATAATAATAATAATAATAATAATAATAATAATAATAATAATAATAAAGCAGAGACATCACTTTGCTGACCAAGGTTAAAGCCCTGGTTTTCCCAGTAGTGATGTATGGAAGTGAGAGCTGGACCATAAAGAAGCTGATCGCCGAAGAATTGATGCTTTTGAATTCTGGTGCTGGAGGAGACTCTGGAGAGTCCCATGGACTGCAAGAAGATCAAACTGATCCATTCGGAAGGAAATCAGCCCTGAGTGCTCACTGGAAGGACAGATCCTGAAGCTGTGGCTCCAATCCTTTGGCCACCTCATGAGAAGAGAAGACTCCCTGGAAAAGACCCTGATGCTGGGAAAGATGGAGGACACAAGGAGAAGGGGACGACAGAGGACGAGATGGTGGGACAGTGTTGTCGAAGCTACCAGCATGAGTCTGACCAAACTGTGGGAGGCAGTGGGAGACAGGAGGGCCTGGCATGCTCTGGTCCAGGGGGTCACAAAGAGGAGGACACGACTAAACGACTCAACAACAACAAGAAAACTGAATGAGAGATGGACAACTTTTGCTCCATGCCAAAAAGGGAAAACTGCCCCCCCAAAGGGAAGTTGTTTTCATGAATCAAGAGGCAGCCTTGACCGACTCACCGACGTCCAAGATGGCCTGACATTTCTCGCACCTCTCCTTCATCCTCAGGCAGCCGGCAGAATTGCGGCGGATCTCGCGGCACACCAGGCGGTCGTCCGCAGGACTGGGGGCCCCTGGCAGAGAAGGAGAAAGACAGTGACTCTAATGGCGGGGGCTTCTACTCCCTCCCTGATGCACCTGAGACACAAACCAGCATCATCCATTAAAGCCAAGGGGAACTGCAAGTATCGTAATGCTCTACTTGCCCCCATCCAAATGGGGAAAGGGGGCTGGGTGCTCAGCACCAGGGCAGCTGCCTTGCAAGCAGAAGGGCCCAGGTTCCATCCTCACTGGAGCTGGGCGTATCTCCTGCCTGAAATTGGGTATAACTGTTGCCAGTCTGTGCAGGCATTATTGAGCTACATGGACCCACTGACCCGACTCATTGCATAACGGCATCATGATAATGGCTGTTTCATTTCCAGTTCCTTTCCTAATTATTCCTGGCATGGTGTTTGCCACACGCTGGGTCAACCTCCTCATCAAACCATTCACTCCAACCTCAAGATCTCGTTCCTGGTTCATCAGTTCAGACCCCAAGAGTGCATGTGTGAAATTAAGATTTTTTTCCCCTCCGACATGCATCAGTTTACATTTGTCAACATCTAATAGCATTTCCTGTTTTGCCACCCATTCACTCCTTTTGCAGCTCTTGGCAACCCTTTTTGGTTCTAACCACCTCTAGATAATTTGCAAAAAAGTCAAAAAGCACAGGTCCCAATTCTGATCTGGGCTGGGGACTACACATTCTTCTTCACTCCATTATCCCCAACAAAAAGGACTTTGGTGGTTTTTTTGGGGGGGGAGTGCTTTTAAACATTTTTTTCCAATTCATTATGGATCATTTCCCAATACTCTCTTACCCTTTTACAAGTCCACCACATATGAAAGAACATTCCCTCTGCCTCTTTGCATCTCCAGCACCTATCTGATTCAGTCTTATACATTTAAGCAAGCCTAGTAGAGGTAAAGGGACCCCTGACCATTAGGTCCAGTCATGACCGACTCTGGAGTTGTGGCGCTCATCTCGCTTTATTGGCCGAGGGAGCCCGATGTACAGCTTCCGGGTCATGTGGCCAGCATGTCTAAGCCGCTTCTGGCGAACCAGAGCAGCGCACGGAAACGCCGTTTACCTTCCCGCCGGAGCGGTACCTATTTATCTACTTGCACTTTGATGTGCTTTCGAACTGCTAGGTTGGCAGGAGCAGGGACCGAACAACGGGAGCTCACCCCATTGCGGGGATTCGAACTGCCGACCTTCTGATCGGCAAGTCCTAGGCTCTATGGTTTAACCCACAGCACCACCCGTGTTGCCTACTCGGAGTTAAATACCATCTGTAAATCATTTTCAAGTAGTTCTCCCTCAGGGACTAACATGCTGTAAACTTCAAATCGCTTCTCCAAAGTTTTTCCCAGAAGTTTAATTAACAATTACACCCAGTACGTTTCCGAGCACAATTCAAAGTGTTGGTGCTGACCTTTAAAGCCCTAAACGGCCTCAGTCCAGTAGACCTGAAGGAGCGTCTCCACCCCCATTGTTCAGCCCAGACACTGAGGTCCAGCGCCGAGGGTCTTCTGGTGGTTCCCTCACTGCAAGAAGCCAAGTTACAGGGAACCAGGCAGAGGGCCTTCTTGGTAGTGGCACCCACCCTGTGGAACGCCCTCCCACTGGATGTCAAAGAGAACAACAACTACTAGACTTTTAGAAGACATCTGAAGGCAGCCATGTTTAAGGAAGTTTTTAATCTTTAACAGACCACTGTATTTTAATACTTTGTTAGAAGCTGCCCAGGGTGGCTGGGGAGACCCAGCCAGATGGGCAGGGTATAAATTTATTATCATCATCATCATCATCATCATCATCATCATCATCTATATTATGTCCTATATTGATTGCCCAGCAGGCAGGCAATTCTGGACAGGTTTGGAGGCTGGACCTGCTCACCTGCCCGCGATCTCCACTCACCTGTCGGGAACCTTCCCAGGGAAAGCCCCGGCCGTCCCTCCGGCCACTGGCCATAGGGCCCCTTCTGCACCCCATCCATGAGCTGCTGGGTCATCTGGTGAAGCGACTGGAATAGCTGGTGGAAGTCCTGGTGGGGTCGGTACTGGCCTGGGAAGGCGGGGAAGGGGGACACATCCCGGGCCAGGCGGGACCCCGGCAGGCGGATGCTGCGGATGGGACCCCAGAACATGTCCCGGAAGCCGCTGAAGGGCGACTGGAAGAAGGGGGCCAGGTGCCCATAGGCCTGGGTGCTCTCTTGGAAGAGGTCGTCCACGCCGCCCTCTACCAGGCTGTAGCGTTCCTCAAGGTCCTCCAGCCGCTGCCCTTGGTCCTCGTCCGCGTCCTTTAGGGAGTCAATGCGCTCCCCGTTGACCCAGATCGTGAAGGGCGAGGAGTGGTTGAGGAAGTCCTCCAGCTGGAGCAGAGAAAAGCCCAGAGCATCCTTTCAGCTTCTACACCTATAAAGCCTTAAACGGCTCAGGACAGCATCTGAAGGGTGGCAACACGAGAGCAGGGCCTTTTCTGCAGTGGCTCCCTGTCTGTGGAATGCTCTCCACAGGGAAGTTCGCCTGGCACTTTCATTATACACCTTTAAAGGTAAAGGTAAAGGGACCCCTGACCATTAGGTCCAGTTGCAAACGACTCTGGGGTTGCGGCGCTCATGTCGCTTTATTGGCCGAGGGAGCTGGCATACAGCCTCACTCAGTGTGCTAGGAGAGAGAGAAAAAAACTTTTCTCGATCCCCTTTCTCCACACTGTGCATAATTTCATGAACTTCTGGCATGACACCTCGTACTTGCCTTTTCTTTTAATTAAAATGTTAGTGTAGGTTTCTGCACGCAGAGGAAAAGGGAAAAGAAAGGGCTGATTTTGGTGTGCTGTTTAATTTGGCCATGCCTCATCCTGCACCTGCAGCTAGTTAAGCATGTGAGAATGAGTCAGCAAGCATGTGAGAATGAGTCAGCACAATATACAGTATAAATGCTGATGTGTTTGAGGCAAGCTTCAGAGCATCGTCTACATGCTGCAAGGATCTACAACTGTGTGAAACTGCATTATACTGTCAGCAAAGCAAGTGACTCTTCCTAGAACGGTTTGGTGTTGCCATGTTCTTTCAGAACACTCTGCTGGCATTGCGATGGGCACTCTGCACATGCCCCGGCAAAAAAAGTCCCCAATGTTGCAGCCTTTCCAGATAATGGATGGATGGCGGCTAACAGATTGAGATTGAATCATGGGGTAACTGTGTCCCTGAAGGACCAGGTGCACAGCCTGGGAGTCATTTTGGGCTCACAGCTGTCCATGGAGGTGCAGGTCAATTCTGTGTCCAGGGCAGCTGTCTACCAGCTCCATCTGGTACGCAGGGTGAGACCCTTCCTGCCCGAAAACTGTCTGGCCAGAGTGGTGCATGCTCTGGTTATCTCCCGCTTGGACTACTGCAATGCACTCTACGTGGGGCTCCCTTTGAAGGTGACCCGGAAACTACAACTAATCCAGAACACGGCAGCTAGACTGGTGACTGGGAGCGGCCGCCAAGACCATATAACACCGGTCCTGAAAGACCTACACCGGCTCCCAGTACGTTTCCGAGCACAATTCAAAGGGTTGGTGCCGACCTTTAAAGCCCTAAACGGCCTCGGTCCAGTATACCTGAAGGAGCGTCTCCACCTCCATCGTTCAGCCCGGACACTGAGGTCCAGCTCCAAGGGCCTTCTGGCGGTTCCCTCCCTGCAAGAAGCAAAGCTGCAGGGAACCAGGCAGAAGGCCTTCTTGGTGGTGGCACCCGCCCTGTGGAATGCCCTCCCATCAGATGTCAAAGAGAACAACAACTACCAGACTTTTAGAAGACATCTGAAGGCAGTCCTGTTTAGGGAAGCTTTTAATGTTTAATATCCTGTTGGAAGCTGCCCAGAGTGGCTGGGGAAACCCAGCCAGATGGGCGGGGTATAAATATATTATTATTATTATTATTATTATTATTATTATTATTAGGGAGCTGCTCCATCCCCGTGAGATCATTCTGGGTGCCCTTCTCTGAACCTTTTCCAGCTCTTTGATATCCTTTGAGAGGCAAGGCGACCAGAACCTCCAGCCCTAGGCTGCTTCACCCCTTTAAAACCCAAAATAGTTTGCAGAGTCTGGGTACCTTAAAGACTTTCTTCCATATGCCCACTCCTGTGGACCCTGCTCATCACCTGAGGTCCTGATCCCTGGCCCCTGGCGCAACAAGGGACGATGAGGAACAGAGCCTTCTCCATGCCCAACCCTGTGTGCCCAGCCTGGCCCCATCCAGATATTTATCTTTCCGTATCAGATGTTTCCCCGGTTCTCCAGGCGGGTTCTTGGGGTACCCAAATCACATGCTCACCTGCCTGCCGACCAGACCGGCCCCGCTGTGACACGTCCGGGTGTAGAACCTCATGCAGGTCTGCTTCAAGCAGGGCTTGCATTCTTCCCAGAGGGCCAGCATGGTCTCGTTGCAGACCTCCTTCTCGCTCAGCTGTTTCTCAGTCTCCTGGGCAAGGAGGAGAGCTTCCTACAATAATAATAATAAATAATAATAATAATAATAATAATAATAATAATAATAATAAATTTTATTTATATCCCGCCCTCCCCAGCCGAAGCCGGGCTCAGGGCGGCTAACAACAATAAAACAGTACAAAAGTACGGCAGAATCCGAGACCAGGGAGAAGAGTTGGTGGAAGAAGATTGGAGGAAATTTAAAATTTATTTACAGAAGTATTGTAAAATGTATGAATGTGGATGACATTGAAATAAAATGAAGGGGTTCTAGTAACAAGAGATAAAAATTTGAAACTATAAATTTGGGAGGTAAAATATTTAAGGACAAAGTAGTAGGATATGAATTTGCTGAACTAGTTGTTAAAGAGGGATACAAAAAAGGGAGGTGTGAGGAAGTCAGGAAAATAAGTTAATCAAAGATGAATAACTAGAAAAGAGCGATTTGTGTTTGCCCTATTTTATTTGTTGTGTGTTGATTGTTTTTTTCCCCCCTTGTTAGGTTAAATGTTTGTATTTTATGTATTGTGAAAGATTGTATTGTTGTGTCTTATATTTTTTGTGTGTGTTTTTATTGTTGTATGTTTGGTTGTATCTTTTTATTGTTAAACCTAATAAAATATTATTATAAAAAAAAAACAGTACAAAAGTACAACACAACACAACACTCTAAAATCATTCATTATAAAATTAATTCAAAAGCCAAATGGGGCTGTTAAGTTCTTTGCAAGAGGGCAAGACAAGTAATAAATGTTGGAAATGTATTGTTTTTTAAAAAAAACAATTTTTTAAGAAAATAAATTTTATTAGTATTTTCCACAACAACAACACGAAAGATATCAAAAAGTAATAATACACAACAGACAAAAATCAACATTCGAAAACTAAAAACAAACAAACAAACAAACAAATCCATATCTTACAACTTAATATTATAAACACTAAAACAACAAGAAGACATTGACTTCCACCAATCCCACAGCACCTCCTTTATCTCTCATTGTGTCTTCCTGTTTTCTTTATCATCTCTATCCTAACATCTAGATATAAATCCTTCTTAACTTAACTTAATAATTTTCATTAAGTTTCTTACAGATGTAACACATATCACAACAAAAGAAAAACAGGAAGAAAACAAAAAAGGAAAAAGACAAGATCACAAATATAAACAAAAAAGAGAGTAAAAACAAGGTACCGGTAAATACCTAAACAACCTAAACAATACAAATTAATTAATTATTTAGACTTCTCATAAACATATTTTGAGCTTCCTCTGAGCCCTCCCATCTGAATTTCCTTGAAATTAAAACGCAGCAGTTTTCTGCTATCATTTTTTTAAAAAACCACAATATTCCAATTAAAATAAAATTTCTTAACTTTCCTTAAAGTTCTAAATCTTATTTATTTAATTAACTCTTAATTTAATCCTAGGCCTATTTTGGTACTTTCAAGTAATTTCTAATTTTTAATATCACAGTATTTATTCAACTCTTCTTGGTATTCCTCTTCTTTTTGGTCGCAGATTCTTCCAGTAAGGTCAGCCAGCTCCATATATTCCATCATTTTCATCTGCCATTCTTCCACAGTTGGTAGTTCTTGTGTTTTCCATTCCTTGGCTATTAAAATTCGAGCAGCAGTTGTGGCATACAAAAATAACTTTACATCTTTCTTGGGCAGTTCAGAACCTATTATTCCAAGGAGAAAGGCCTCTGGTTTTTTTTATAAATGTATATTTCAACATTTTTAAAGATTCATTATAAATCTTTTCCCAGAAGTCTCTCAACTTGGAACATGTCCACCACATGTGATAAAAGGTACCTTGCATTTCTTTACATTGGAAATGTATTGTTGGAGTGGCACACAAAGGATGAACAAGTTAAATCTGTGATGATAGATTGGGCAAGAGATGTCGGACATAACATAATGTTTGAAGACTGGGAAAGGTCGTGGAGGAAAGGGGTCAAGTTCACTGCATGTACGGCGTTAAAGGAAAATGTTATGAAAATGATGTATAGATGGTACTCAGCCCCCGTAAAGCTAGCAAAGATTTACCACAATCTATGTTGGAAATGTAAAGAAAAAGAAGGTACCTTTTACCATATGTGGTGGACTTGTCCCAAAGTGAAAGACTTCTGGGGAAAGACTTATAATGAATTGGAAAAAATGTTGAAATACACATTTATTAAGAAACCAGAAGCCTTTCTACTTGGAATAATAGGTTTGGAATTGCCCAAGAAAGATGTCAGATTGCTTTTGTATGCCACAACTGCAGCTAGAATTTTGCTGGCCAAAAACTGGAAATCACAAGAAGTACCAACAGTGGAGGAATGGCAGATGAAAATGATGGATTTTTGGGAGCTAGCTGACCTGACTGGAAGAGTCCACGACCAGAAGGAGGAGGAGCACTAAGAGGAATGGAAGAAATTCAAAGATTATCTAGTTAAATATGTTAATTTAAACAGAACTACTTGTGAGTAACAGATTGGCCTAGGATTTAAATATGTGAAATTGTATAATGCTACGGATAGAAGTCAAAATGAAAAGAAAGAAAGATGTTAATTGAACAAGTCAACTTTATATGAAAATAGCAATTGGAAAATTGCTACAATGAGTTACACGGAAACTCAGCTAGGGGGATTTGAGGAAGTCACCCAACAATGTTAACAAAAGTGGAACTATAACAGTTAGGATAAATGTTTGTTTGTTTTTCGATATTGTAATGTTTTTCTTGTTTGTGGATATGTTTGTTATAAATTTGGAAAACCAATAAAAAAATTGGGGGAAAAATAAAGGTCAAAACCAACACCTTTGGGGGTGAAGTCAAGCCGTTGCAAGGTTGCGGCAATTTGACCTCACCCCAAAGGCGCTGCTGGTCAGCTTTGAGTTGCATCTTTTGCAAGAGGTGGGCATTTTGGGGAAAGTTGTGCAGACAGACCTCCTTCTGCTTCTTGGTGTCCTCCAAGGCGTTCAAGATATCCCGGTGGTCCCTGCTGGTCTGGTCCATGAGGACCTTCATCTGCCGGACGCCGTTGATGGCATTCTCCAGCTCCGAGTCGACCAACTTGCTTCCCGTTTCAGACATCTCTGCGGGAAGAAAATGCGCACACTTCAGAAAACAGCCGGCAGAGGCAGAGAGAAATTGCTTCCCGTTTCGTGGGGTCGTCTTGAAGGAATGGGTTTCCCAAAACCAAAACTGACTGTGCAGGCAGTTTGAAACTGCACCAAAATCCCTATTTTTCCTTAGCTAAAATGCTTTAACTTGAGCTCTTGAGCCAAAACCCAGCTGTATAAACAAGTGCTCAAAGCTCTCTCCCTTATCAGTCCATGAAGGCCGGTAATGACGGATGGCTTTGTCCATTCCAAAGTGGAACAGGGATGACACTCTGGGCCTTATCTTACATCCTGACCACAAAGACGCACAGACCTAGTCCGGGAACAGTGCCAGAGTGTGTTCTTGGAGTTGGTGACCTCTTGCTCCAAGATAAGAGTATAAGAACAGGAATATCCTTTTATGGTCAGAAGTACAGGAAGGAATATCCTTTTATGGTTAAGAATACCAGAGCAGGAACATATGTGACGTCAACCTGCGTGTACAAGCTGACGTGGCTGGATTCCTGGGGAAGGGGGGAGAGGGTGCCTGGAGGATATATATACTGCATGTAATCTCTCATTTCTTTGGACTTGCTGTGGACACACCACGCAGGTGCCTTTCTGCTGTTCCAGAGAGCAGAAATAAAGAACTCTTTCTTTGAACCAACCCTTGGTGTCATTTGACTTCCCTCCTCCTATCCGGGAGCAAAGCAGACCCAATCGCTGAACTCCAATAAGGCTGCAGTCTCACATAAGAACGTCTATGTTAAGTGATTAAGTTTATGAGAATATTGGTTCTGGGAAACTGTTAAAATGATATACATTGAAACTCAGCCAGGGGGATACGAGGAAGTCACTTAACAATGTCAATAAGATTGGTTCAATTAAGGCATTGATTTATGTTTGTTTGTTTTTCTGTTTGTTTGTTTAAAAAAATTTGGAATGTCAATAAAAAAATTTGGGAAAAAAAGAATGTTTATCTATTTGTTTATTTGTTGCATTTCTATCCCACCTTTTTCTCCGCGGAGCTAAGGGTTGCGTAAACGGTTCGCCCCTTCCTCATTCAATCCCGACAACAGCCCTGTAAGGCTGAGAGGCCAAGGTCATACCCGGTGAGTGAGGGATTTGAACCCTGGTCTCCCCCAGCTCCTGACCACTACGCCATACTAGCTCTCAGAAGAAGAGCCTTGCTGGATCAGGAAAGCGGTCCGTATGGTCCAGCCTCCTGTTCTCACAGTGGCCAACCCGATGCCCTTTTGGTAAACCTGCAATCAGGATTCGGAAACCTGCAAACAGGATTCGAACACAAGACCCATCTCCCCTCCTGCTATTCAGAAGCATTGATGCCTCTGGCCATTGAGGAAAAGCATAGCTATTGTGGTTAGTAGCCATCAACGGCGCTCTCCCCCATGAGTTTGTCTCATTCTCTTTTAAAGCCCTGTTTAAACTTTTTGAAAGTTTTTGTTGTTAATTTTTATTGTTTTTATTTTTACTTGTTATTTTTTAGTATCAGGTCAGGTTTAAGGTGCTGGTTTTGACCTTTAAAGCCTTTTGTGGCTTAGGCCCTCGTATTTACGGGACCGCCTCTCCTGGTCTGCCCCGCAGAGGACCTTAAGGTCCATGAATAACCATAGTTTAGAGGTACTAAGGAAGTCAGACTATCCTCCGCCAGGGCCAGGGCCTTCTCAGTGATGGCTCCGACCTGGTGGAATGCTCTGTCTCATGAGACCAGGGCCCTTCAGGATTTAACCTCATTCCGCCGGGCCTGTAAGACAGAGCTATTCCGCCTGGCCTTTAATTTGAATTAGCCAGATCTTTCATTCCCCTTCCCTACCTCCCTCTCCCCTTTTTATGAAGATTACCCGCTCTGGGATCCCACAGCTAATTCTCCCCTGGCCTCCTCGCTGGCCCAAGTTGGACTAACTTAGCCAGCTAGCCCTGGGGAATCATCTAATGTATATTGGATGGATTTCCCCCTAAATTGATTTTTGAATTCTGAATTTATTATTATTCACGTTTTATACTGTATTTTATGCTGTTTCTTGTTGCATCAATTAAGTGTTTTAAATTTGTTGTTAGCTGCCCTGAGCCCGGTTTTCTGAACCCAGAAGGGCGGGGTATAAATAAAATTATTATTATTATTATTATTATTATTATTATTATTATTATTATATATTTTCAGAATCAATGTAAAGAAATAGACTCCCTCGCGGGGTTTGACGAAACATTTGCAATTAACAAAACAAATGCAGAAATTATTATTATTAGTCTCATTGTTAATTTTATTGTTTTATCCTTGTTTGCAATTTTTTCTTTTTTTACAATCAAGCAGCTCATTCATGCAATTTATAAACATACCATGCATCCCAGAACTTGGGAGAAGCGGGGAATAGCCACTGACTGGTGAGTTATTGCTGCCTTTTCCTGCCCTTCTTTTTGCATCCTGTCTGGGGCTTTTCAAGTGGCAACAATCATTTCCAAATCATCTACATACACACAGAAACAGCAGCCTCCGCCCTGAACCCTTGACCGCAACCCTGGCAGTTTGGCAACCCTAGCAAAACACTGTGACCTCGCCAGGCAGAAATGATTCCCCCCACAAGCCCCTGAGTCACAGTTCTGGGAAATGACTTCATGGTGCAGGTGTCGAAATTATGCCCTTGGAGCCTAAAATTGGCAAGAACATTTCTTTTTATCCCTTTTTTTTAAGACTCTGGGCATCTATTATGGATGCCACAGGACAGGTCTGATCGAGCCACAGTTCCAGCACATCCTCTCTGCTTGCCCAAAAATGAAAAATGAAAACTGCAAAGTTTTGGTGTGGTTTTTTTGTTGTTTTTTTTTAGCAAACCTGATTGATTTGAGACTCAAATGCAAAAGCGTTTTCCAGTCCAGGGCTCCTTCGACTGCTCTGGAATGAGAAGCACTTCCAGCACAGTCATACTTCTTGTTATGTTTGCTACGAAGACAGGAGTGCCTGGCGTGCTCTGTTCCATGGGGTCACGAAGAGTCGGACACGACTAAACGACTAAACAACAACAACGTTTGCTACATGTTACGTTTTTTCAGGTTGCGTCCCGCGGCGACCCGGAAGTACCGGAAAGGGTTACTTCCGGGTTTCGTCGCTCGCACATGCACAAATGCGCAAAATAACGTCACGTGCATGTGCAGAAGCGGCGAATCGTGACCCGCACATGCGCATGCTCAGAAGTGGGTTGCTTTCCTTTCATCTTGCGAACGGGCCTCCAGAACGGATCCCATTCGCAACCAGAGGTACCACTGTACATTTCTAATAATAACAATTTATTTATACACCGCCCATCTGGCTGGGTTTCCCCAGCCACTCTGGGCGGCTTTCAACAAAGTATTAAAATACAGTACAGTGGTACATCGGGTTACAGACACTTCAGGTTACATATGCTTCAGGTTACAGACTCCACTAACCCAGAAATAGTACCTCGGGTTAAGAACTTTGCTTCAGGATGAGAACAGAAATTGTGCTCCGGCGGCGTGGCGGCAGCAGGAGGCCCCATTAGCTAAAGTGGTGCTTCAGGTTAAGAACAGTTTCAGGTTAAGAACGGACCTCTGGAACAATAACCAGAGGTACCACTGTAGACTGTTAAACATAAAAAGCTTCCCTAAACAGGGCTGCCTTCAGATGTCTTCTAAAAGTCTGGTGGTTGTTCTTCTCTTTGACATCTGGTGGGAGGGCGTTCCACAGGGCGGGCGCCACCACCGAGAAGGCCCTCTGCCTGGTTCCCTGTAACTTGGCTTCTCACAGTGAGGGAACCACCAGAAGGCCATCAGAGCTGGACCTCAGTGTCCGGGCAGAACAATGGGGGTGGAGATGCTCCTTCAGATATACTGGACTGAGGCCGTTTAGGGCCTTACAGGTCAGCACCAACACTTTGAATTGTGCTCAGAAACATACTGGGAGCCAATGTAGGTCTATCAAGACCGGTGTTATGTGGTCTCAGCGGCTGCTCCCAGTCACCAGTCTAGCTGCCGCATTCTGGATTAGTTGTAGTTTCCGGGTCACCTTCAAAGGTAGCCCCACGTAGAGCACATTGCAGTAGTCCAAGCGGGAGATAACCAAAGCATGCACCACTCTGGCAAGACAGTTCATGGGCAGGGAGGGTCTCAGCCTGCGTACCAGATGGAGCTGGTAGACAGCTGCCCTGGACACAGAATTGACCTGCGCCTCCATGGACAGCTATGAGTCCAGAATGACTCCCAGGCTATGCACCTGGTCCTTCATTTAAGAAGAATGCAGACATATAGAAGTGCCAGCCTCTCCACCGTTGCTTACTTACGTTTCAGCTCTTCAGGAGGAACAAGGCAGTGTCCGCCATCCCAGAAAAAGAGGAGCCCCAGCAGAGGGAGCCATCCAGAAGGTGTCATCTTCTCCGCAGAAACAAAACCAGGTTCCTGAAAAGATAAGGAAAGTCGTCAGGAAGACAGGAGGGCCACATCAGACAGCGGGAAGGGTTCAGGTACTGAACTGTTCATGTACAGTCACACCTCATGTTACATTCTTTCGGGTTATGTCCCGCCACGAGAGATTTCAAGAAGGACTGGGAACCATTTCTGTTCTATTTACACAATCAATGTAAAAAAATGGACTCACTCAGCATATTTATCTATATTTTCCATTTTGTCTTTATATGCAGATACAGTTCAAGCCTTGAAATAAAATTATTTGTCAGCATAACTTTTGGGAAAATTGTTTATATACTTACATATGTATAAGACTTCAATTATCCCCAGGGTAAAAAAAGGGGGGCACATTATCTACCTGGCCCGGGCCTCTGCCTGGCCCTGCTCGCAGGGTTTGACTAAACACTTGCAATTAACAAAGCAAATGCAGAAATAGAAAGAGGGTGTTAAAATGATAAGAGAAGAATTATTTTTTTTAAAAAAAATTAAAGAATAAAAAATATCCAATAAGGAGGGAGAGATAATATGCCAAAAAATCCAGAAAAGGAAGTTGAGGGAAGTCGGGGGGGCGTGTTGAGGATTTATAATGTATTTTGTTTTTGAAATAATGATTGTGGTGGTGGTAAAATTCAATAAAAATTATTATTATTATTTTAAAAGGGTTCAGATACTCCAAGGGTGGACAGGAGGGACACCTCGAAGTGCCGAGATGTTGAAGCGTCCCTCTCCTGCCAAAAAAGCACAGGGAAGCTATGGGAGGCGGCGGAACTCCTTGCTACTGGAAACCAACCCTGTGTCCTCTCAGTCATTGCATTACTGAAATTGTGACTGCTGGGTTGTGGTTGTTGCTGTTGCTGAGTTGTGGTTGTTGCTTTTACAAAAAGTTTCTTACCAAAAGTTTATTAGCATTCTGTTTCCATGTTTGATCTTGCATTTGGATTTGCCGTGGCTGCATTTCACTGTATAAGCCACTTTAATTGAATACTTGAAAGGTGAGTTTGACGTAATAAACTGACTGGCTGATTTTGGGGATGAGAACACAAGGAGAGCCCGTCCATGGCCCATCTAGCCCAGCATCCTGTTCTCACAGCAGCCAACCAGATGCCCCAAAGGGAAACCTGCAAGCGGGATTCGAACTCAGGAGCAACTCTCCCCTCCTGCAGTTTCCAGCAACTGGGATTCAGGAGCATTGCTGCCTCTGACTTTGGAGGCAGAGCTGAACCATCCCGGCTAGGAGCCATTGACAGCCATCTGCTCCTCAATGAATTGGTCCAATCTTCTTTCAAAGCCATCCAAGTTGGAGCTTCCGGTCAGCGCCAGCAACTGTAATGGCGGATTTCCTCCGATCTCCGGAGGAAATCTGCTTCGTGGAGCCAGGGTTCTACCGCTACGGCGAAGCGGGAACCTGAAAAAAATCACAGGCGGGGAAGCCTGTGAACTGAAGGCTCGGCGGGCTCCATTTGCGTCCCCCCCCCCGCTGCAAAGGAGCCTTTTTAAAGGCTCCGGAACATACCGGGGGTGAGCGGCGCGGAGCTGAGAGCTGTCTACCCGTCTCCGCGAAGCGAAGCCGCATGCCATGGTTGGAGAGCGCTGACTTCTTCCTTTGAAATTTGGACTAAAAGTAACAACCCGTGAGTATTACGGAAATTGGATTTTAAAAATCACCTTTTTTGATTTGGCACGAGCGGGGAAGGCGCAAAGAGGAAGTCCGTCTCCCCCTCTTGTAAACATTTTAAAGCAAGGACTAGATAACTAAGGTTGAAAAGAACATCTTCTTCGTGAGAAGTCAAAAGCAACTAATTTCACGTTTTGGCAGTATAAGTGAATGTGCTGGAGGATAAGAGTTAATTCTGAAAGTGGATTGTTACCCCTCCCCCAGGACCTGGGAGCGATCCGCGAGGGAGCCTGTTGGAGAGATTTAAAAGACTTTGACAGCTGTCAAACTAGCTGTCAAAGCTGAGAGGGAAAAAAAAGAGAGAGAACTTTGTTTCTATTGCCTCGGCTGGTCATATTTGTTACATTTAGGTAACAAATTGTCGAAAATCAAGGAAAATAAAGGACTTTTGGATTTACAACTGGAAGGAATACTAAGTAACCAGTACTCCCCTAGAGGGGGCTCTGGGACATTACAGAATGGCTGTAAGTGGAAAAATACAGACGGCACTCGAGAAGATATTTCGAAGCCTGGGAAAACTTCATGAACAAAGCACTGTTTTGGCTAAAAATGTTACAATATTGAATGAAAAAGCAAACAAACCTGCGGAAATTGGAAGGGACTTGACACAAGTCTCTGTACCAGAACAAAAAGACTGTGCCCTTGAACTAAAAACTCTTGCAGCTGAACAAGAAAAGGAATTTGAGAAATTTGAAGAAGCTACACATGACAACTTAGAGGGAAAGGAAGGAGGAGCTATAATGCAGCAGAGGATTAAAGAAAGAAGCAAAAAACAAGATTTGGATTACAATCATAAATATGGAGACCTGGCAGGCCAGAGGCCTGTAAAGATGGATTTAAAGGGAAAGACAAATCTGATCAAAGTGGAAGCAGGAGTCTCTGGGACACTTGGACTTAAAAGAAGTAAAAAACAAGATTTGGATTACAATTTTAAATATGGTGGCCTGGCAGGAAGAAGTATGGACCTTATGGGGACAGAGCTTCTCCGAGATCTGGCGTTTAACATAAAGGACTATCAAAAAAACTGGCAGAGAGGAAAGGAGAGAGACTTAAGGGCCTCGGATGTGAGATCACCAGGCTGATACCAGATGGACTGATGGACATTGGTTGGAGATTGAAACCGGGATAAGCGGGGAGTGGGGTTTTGGGTATCCAAAGGCGGTATAAATATATTCTTTTTTTTTTCTTTCTTGTAAATAATTTGTTTTGCTATTTTAGATTAAAATGGGGAAATCGTGAAATGGAATTGGGGTCGACTTTAGAAAAAGGTATTAAGAATAAGATTTGATGTATCAAGATTGAGATTTATGTTAAAATTGGTTAAACAAAAAGGATTTAAATATAATAAGGTAAAACTTGGGGACAGGAACTTGTTGAATTAAAAATTGAATTGGAATACAAGAAGAGGAGATGTGGGGAAGTCAAGGAAAAATGTTATTGAAAGGAATATGTTTGTTTTTGGTTTTTTTCTTTTTTTGTGTGTGTTTTGCTTTTCTTTAAATTTTTTGAAAACTTCAATAAATATTTTATAAAAAAAAAAAAACAAAGCCATCCAAGTTGGTGGCCGTCACTGTGGCAGGGAGTTCCACAGTTTAACTCTGCACTGTGTGGAGAAGTCCTTCCTTTTATATAATAATAATAATAATAATAATAATAATAATAATATTCCAACACAATATTAAAATACAGTAATGCATCAAACATTAAAAGCTTCCCTAAACAGGGCTGCCTTCAGATGTCTTCTAAAAGTCTGGTTGTTCTCTTTGACATCTGGTGGGAGGGCGTTCTACAGGGCAGGCACAACCAGCGAGAAGGCCCTCTGCCTGGTTCCCTGTAACCTGGCTTCTCGCAGGGAGGGAACCGCCAGAAGGCCCTCGGAGCTGGACCTCAGTGTCCGGGCTGAACGATGGGGGTGGAGACGCTCCTTCAGGTATACTGGACCGAGGCCGTTTAGGGCTTTAAAGGTCAGCCCCAACACTTTGAATTGTGCTCAGAAACGTACTGGGAGCCAATGTAGGTCTTTCAAGACCGGTGTTATGTGGTCCCAGCGGCCGCTCCCAGTCACCAGTCTAGCTGCCGCATTCTGCATTAATTGCAGTTTCCGGGTCACCTTCAAAGGTAGCCCCACGTAGAGCGCATTGCAGTAGTCCAAGCGGGAGATAACCAGAGCATGCACCACTCTGGCGAGACGGAGCTGGTAGACAGCTGCCCTGGACACAGAACTGACCTGCGCCTCCATGGACAGCTATGAGTCCAGAATGACTCCCAGGCTGCGCACCTGGTCCTTCAGGGACACAGTTACCCATTCAGGACCAGGGAGTCCCCCACACCTGCCCGCCTCCTGTCCCCGCAAAACAGTACTTCTGTCTTGTCAGGATTCAACCTCAATCTGTTAGCCGCCATCCATCCTCCAACCGCCTCCAGGCACTCACACAGGACACTCACTTTCTCTGTCCTGAACGTTCCAACATTCAGCTTCATCGCATGTCCACAAGTACAAGTGTTAGGAGGGAGAAAAACTTTCCTCTGCCCCCTTTTTCATCTTTAATTATTACATTTGCATACCGCCCTTCATCTGCAGATCTCAGGACGGTTCAAAACATTTAAGAAAAACCACAAAATAAGTATTAAAATAAGAACAACGACAAACCAATTTTAGAGATTGCCTTAATTGCAGAGGCTGCCGTCACGCTCTCTGAACAGCTGGCGCTCTGGCCGTGCGCAGTCTGTGCCTTATCTAGTCCAGCCATTGAAAAACAAACAGGAGACTTGGCCGCAGAAAGATGGAGATGACGGCTGAAAAACGCTCCACCTGCGGCTCTTGGAAGCGGCTGGAGTTTTGCATCATTCTCCCCGTCCCCCTGCCGCCCTAGAGACCAGCTGCAAGACCCTCCAAACAGAAGCCAGCCAAGAGCCACAAAACAGGGGTGGACATGCTCTGAGTACAGAGTGTCTGAAGGGAGAAACACACAGAGCTCAGATACAGAGAAGTTTCTTGGCCGGCCGCCCTCATCTCCATGGCCTGGAGCTTCTGGAATCCAGGGGGGGTGCGGAAATGGGGGCCGCATTGTGCCAAGGTCCCGCTTTCTGGAAACTCCCTCCCTTGTGCCCGTTGGGAGGAAGAGTTGCGTAACAGATGGCACTGCCATCCAAGGCAAGCGGGGCGGGCAGGCGGCTCTCACGGAGAAATGGAACGAGGGGGGAGATTGGCAAGCTGGCTGCGTGTGCCCTCTGAATCAGCAGGCATAATGGGGGGAGGAAAGAAACAGGCTGAGCCTCCCTCCCTCGGAGATTTTGTGCCTGTGCCTTCAGCAAGACTGGCAGATGGATCCCCACCAGGAGAGGAAAGGGGGAGAGGAGTGCTGGGAAACGTTCGGAAAAAAGCCAACCCAAACCAGCGAGGGTTTGAGCAAAAAAATCCCCGATCATGGCAGGCTGGAGGGGGGCTGGCAAAGAGAGAATAGACAGGAGGGGAACCTCGGCAGACTTTGGTAATCTTTGGCAACACGGTGCCCTGAGCGAAGCCAACATTTGGAGCCCCCAACTGGATCTTCTCAATTGTGGATCTTCTTGATTTTGCACCCCCTTGGCTAGGCATCTGTACAGTGGTACCACTGTACCACTGCATCTGCAGGTCGCGATTTGCCGCTTCTGTGCATGTGCACGATGTCATTTTGACCGTCTGTGCATGAGCGAGCGGCAAAACCCAAAAGTAACGTGCTCCGTTACTTCCGGGGCGCCGCAGCGCGCAACCCAAAAATACTTATCCCGAAGCTACTTCAAGCCAAGCTATGACTGTACAGTCGTACCTCGGGTTAAGTACTTAATTCGTTCCGGAGGTCCGTTCTTAACCTGAAACTGTTCTTAACCTGAAGCACCACTTTAGCTAATGGGGCCTCCTGCTGCCGCCGTGCCGCCGGAGCACAATTTCTGTTCTTATCCTGAAGCAATATTTCTGGGTTAGCGGAGTCTGTAACCTGAAGCGTATGTAACCCGAGGTACCACTGTACAGGAAAACCACAAACACCACCCAAAATCCAATGCTGCTCTTGCTCCGAACACTAGAACTCACATTCACCGAATGAAGCTGAATGTTGGAAGATTCGGGACAGACAGTGCCGGATTTGCGTATAAGCAAAACAAGCTATAGCTTCGGGCCCCGCTCTCTTGGAGGGCCCCCCGAAATTTAAAGTATACCTGAAGGAGCGCCTCCACCCCCATCGTTCTGCCCGGACACCGGGGTCCAGCTCAGAGGGCCTTTTGGCGGTTCCCTCATTGCGAGAAGCCAAGTTACAGGGAACCAGGCAGAGCGCCTTCTCGGTAGTGGCGCCCGCCCTGTAGAATGCCCTCCCACCAGATGTCAAAGAGAAAAATAACTACCAAACTTTTGAAGACATTTGAAGGCAGCCCTGTTTAGGGAAGCTTTTAATGTTTAATAGGTTATTGTATTTTAGTGTTCTGTTGGAAGCCGTCCAGAATGGCTGGGGAAACCCAGCCAGATGGGCGGGGTATAAATAATAAATTATTATTGTATTAATATAAAGGAAAAAACCTGGATGTACATTTCCAAAATACAACATAAAAAACAAGAAAAATACAGCAACAGTGTTTTGTGTTGTGTAGGTTCCTATGATGTAAGTCACGGGCCCCGCCTGCTAGCCTGCTCCCTCAAATATCACATATAAAAGGCCCCATTACCTTCAGTAGCTTAAAAGTAAAGGGACCCCTGACCATTAGGTCCAGTCGCGGCTGACTCTGGGGTTGTGGTGCTCATCTCGCTTTACTGGCCGAGGAAGCCGGCGTACAGCTTCTGGGTCATGTGGTTCTGATGAACCAGAGCAGCGCACGGAAACGCCGTTTACCTTCCCGCCGGAGCGGTACCTATTTATCTACTTGCACTTTGATGTGCTTTCAAACTGCTAGGTGGGCAGGAGCAGGGACTGAGCAAGGGGGGCTCACCCCATCACGGGGATTCAAACCGCCGACCTTCTGATCGGCAAGTCCTAGGCTCTGTGATTTAACCCACAGCACCACCCGCATCCCTCTTCAGTAGCTTAGGGCCTCATCAAACCTCAATCTGGCCCTGGGGAACTCGCAACAGCAGGAGACCGACTGCCCATCATGGGGCAGGGAGTAAAATGCTTATTCCCAGGGAACCATTTTATCCTTGAGTGCCAGGGGGCTGCCCCACACAGGAGTGACGCCCGGGGCAGCAAGAGAATGTGTGCTTTGGATCCTGGCAACAAGTAGCCAGTGTATCCCAAGCCGCCCTTGGCCTCCCCAGAGCTCGATGGCGTGGGAAGGGAGCAAAAGAGGCATCATGTTGCTCAGACCCACAGCTCAATGGCAAAGCACCTGCTCAGGGATGCAAGAGGTCCCTGTCTCAAGCCCTGGCACCGACACCTGGGAATGTGTAGCCGGCAAAGAGCATCTCTCTCCCACCCTCCTCTCCTTCCACCTGCTCAGCGACAGGGCAGGTGCTTGGCATGCAGAAGGCTCCGGGTTCAACACCCCCAGCATCTCCAGTTAAAGGGATCGGGTAGCAGCAGGGGATGGGAAAGACATGGCCGGCTCGGCCCAGGAGGCCTGCCAACAATTCTGGGCTCAATGGACCAGGATCAATGCACTACCTTTTTTCAGCGACAAACACAGTTTTCTCGCTAGACAGGCAATGACAAGGGAGACCCTGCAAAAACTCGGCACATCCACACCATATACCGTGTTTAAAGACCTAAGGAGAGACTGCTGGATCAGGGCTGTTGCAGGAATTTATGTATAGCTTAGGGGGGGTTGCCCCTCCAGCAGATATCATGCACATGCAGCCCACTACCAAAATCAGCACATGACTTTTGCGACTTCTGTGATTTGTCCCCCCAAAACACCCCATCACAGTTTCTTCCTGTCTATTCAAAGGGCCTCTGCTGCACGATACCAAATGCAAGAATTCACTGATAAATGTATCTCTGTACTGGCTCACAGGGAAAACTTCAGAAATTCCTATAGACATGTGAGCTCAGCTACTCAGCAGCCCCTCTGCCTGAGTGATAATTCCTGGCATCCTGATACCTGAGTGCCAGACAGGTAGCCGTTCCAGAAATAACAAACCCAGATGAAGACAAAAGGGTGTGATGAACTTGGCTGGGAAACAGGGAAATGTAAAGATCTCTTTTGTTCCACTTGATGGGTGTTTCGTGGAGAGCAAGGGGAGCCATGGGGCAGGGTCCAAGATGCTCAGATTCCTGCCACCATACCTCCCCTTTCATGATGTATTAGTGATGTAGTTTGGGGGTGTGTAGCATGGGGGATTAGCATCTAATAAAAGTTTGGGGGCTCTTTTGTTCAGGGCTTCCATCTTGTTCCACCTGGTGGCAGGTGGGAGTCCTGTCGCCACAGTCTTCAATAAAGACCAAGCCTACTGGCTGCTCTTTTGCTCTGGTATTCCTGGCTGGTGTCCAAGGGAGCCCTCGGATTTCTCCATTAACAGGGCAAAGGCGGCTCATCTAGTCCAGCATTCTGTTCTCACTGTGGCAAACCAGATGCCCCAAGGTAAACCCTGCAAGCAGGATTCGAACACAAGAGCAACACTCCCCTGCTGTGGTTTCCAGTGAAATAAATATTTTGATGCTCCCTTTAAAAGGGTCCCAGCCTTGTAGGGAGGACCGGACCCTCGGAGAGAGCACTTTTGCGGAGGCTCTGCACCGGTTGGGAAATATAGTACAGTATAGGAAGTGGGTGCATGACCTTTCAGAAGACATTCAGAAGCCTCGCTGTCTCTGACTTGTGGGGGCAGGGCAGAGCTGTGATGGCTAGTAGCCCTGGACAGCCCTCTTCTAATAAATAATATAATAAATTTTATTTACACCCCACCCTCCCTGGCCAGAGCTGGGCTCAGGGCGGCTAACAACAGTAAAAATTACAGTAATAACATAAAGGGGGGGCAATTTAAAATACAGGTTAAAATGCAATTTAAAATGCAGCCTCATTTTAAAGGTAGCCCATAAATCAAAACTATAAGGGGAGGGAAACATAAGGGTCAGACTGAGTCCAAACCAAAGGCCAAGCAGAACAACTCTGTCTTGCAGGCCCTGAGGAAAGATGTCAAGTCCCGCAGGGCCCTGGTCTCTTGTGACAGAGCATTGCACCAAGTCGGGGCCAGTACTGAAAAGGCCCTGGTCCTAGTAGAGACCAGTCTAACCACCTTGCGACCTCCAAAATATTGTCATTTGTGGACCTTAAGGTCCTCCGCGGGGCGTACCTCTATGAATGTGTCTCGCCCTCTTTTAAAGCATCATTCAGATTTGGTTGGTGGCTTTTAGTCAAAATGGCAGTGGAAGGAAACTGGTCCAGCAAGTGAGATCTCAGCACCTGCTTTGTCTCTGTCTTTATTCTCTGGGACCAACGAGGCATCAAAATGAGCAAAAGAGAGAGAAGGGCAGAGAAAGGGGGCTGTGAATGCCAGCAAAGTTGGACGGCTGCCCTCCTGCCCAGGCTGCAAAACAAAAGAGGCAGGGAAACAGCTCTGGGACAAAGTAAATTCCTCCCAGAGATAAGGCGCCAGACAGGGAAGAGGAGGAGGAGGAGGAGGAGGGAATTGTTCCTGCACTTGCAAACAAAAAATAAAAACAGAGAAAGAGAGAGAGAACCCTCTTGATTCAAGCCCTGAGCCCTTCATTGTGCAAACAGACCATAATGATCTTCCATGCCCTTCAAACACAAACACCACACAGCTGCCCACACCACCTCTCCAGTTCCAGGGCCTGGATGAAAAACACGGAACGGTGTCGGCTGCGTTTCACAGCAGCCGACATTTCACGCGCGGAAGCTAGCCACACAAATCTGTCGGGATCACGTTCCACAAACTGGCTGCGCATCGCTGGCCCTCTCTCCAACCAGATTGCATCTCAAATGAGAAAAGCCAGTAGCTCAGCCCTGCCTGGAAGCCCTGCCAGGCCACAGTTGCTCAATGATGGCAGAAATGCTCTCTGCGCTGTTCTTCCCATGCTCCTGTGTGGATTTCTAGTGGGCCCTGGCAAATAATAATAGTAATAATTTATTATTTATACCACGCCCATCTGGCTGGGCTTCCCCAGCCACTCTGGGCAGCTTCCAACAAAATATTAAAATACAGTAATGCATCAAACATTAAAAGCTTCCCTAAACAGGGCTGCCTTCAGATGTCTTCTAAAAGTCTGGTAGTTGTTGTTCTCTTAGTGGGAGAACACTAAGTGGGAGGGCGTTCCACAGGGAGGGAGCCACCACCGAGAAGGCCCTCTGCCTGGTTCCCTGTAACTTGGCTTCTCTCAGCGAGGGAACCGCCAGAAGGCCCTCGGCACTGGACCTCAAATAAAGTCTTATTTTCCAAATGATGGACTGACTGTGATTGATTCTTAGTTAAATATCTGGCCAGTTCAGATGACAACCTTGAGCTAGGTTAAGAACTTTGAGTACTTAAAGAAGAAAAGTCACTTTTCGCAGGGACAATCCTAATTACTTTTTCTTAATGGTGACCATTCATAACGTAGGGATATTCTTCACAACTGTGAGCGCGAAGATGAGCAACGAAAACGAGCTATAGCGTTTTGCACTGCTCCTGCTCGGGCTGCGCGGAAAAGGCATTTTGGTCCCTGAAATTCATTCTGATTGTGCGGATCAAATAGAACTGCTAGAATTCCACAGGACATTGCATCAGTGTGTGAAAACAGCCCAGATTCAATGATCCCCAGATGGTGGAGACGTTAGGCACCAATCCTGGCACCCGGGCATCTTCACTTGGTTGCAAGTGGTCGATAGCCAGACATTCCGCTTTGGTGACTATAACCTTGGTTTAAGGAGCATTTTGGCATCTAGCTTATACTTTAGTTTCTAACATCTAGTCCAACCCCCTGCAAGGCTGGAATCTCAGCTAAAGCATCCCTGACAGAGAGCCATCCAACCTTCGCTTAAAAACCTCCACCACCTTCTGAGGGAGTCTGTTCCACTGTCAAATGCCTCTTACATGATACCAGCTCTGCGATATGAACAAATCCTTCCATCCCCAAAACAGGCACAATCATTGTATTATTTGATAGCAATAAGCCATCCGCTGCGGCACTCTGAATACAGCAAGCGTTCCCTGTTTGCAGACATGACCGGCTCCTTTGCAGGGGAGAGAGGAGCAAATTTGGCCAGGCTTTATGAATACTCTTCCAGGAATCTTTTGAGATCTGGGTTTTAAAAACCCAAGCAAGTTTCTAGCTCTCATTAACGCAGAAGAATACGTTGCCTGCAAACTTGGGAGAACAGACGAAGGCCGAAAGCCTTTCAAGGCAAGACCCAGTGTCAAAATGAATGGGGCACCAATTCACGGGGGTGTGCAAGAGAGATATGATCACTATTGTCATCCCTCTAGATGACAATTTGACACTCTTCCCTGCTGCTCTTTGAGCACCAGAGCGCAGCTATCCGGTGCAATCGCATTTCAGAGCAGGAACAAAGCCCGTCATGAGAGATCAAACGGATCCTTGCCCCGGGTCTTGCACTTAAGGGACAAGCTGCCCCAAACGCCTAAAAATCTGCAACAATTTTCCAGGCACAAGAGGGGGAGAGAGGGAGAGAAGGAAGAGAAGTATCAAACGCTGCCACAAAGAACTGCAATTGCAGAAAAATGTAACGACACAGGTGGTGGGTTGCAATTCGGCTGCAAAAGGCCCGGTTTAGAGCTCACCAGAACCTAATGAGAACCCTTTCTGGGAGATGATATATAATGAAATGTAAAAAAAATGTTTAAAATAACTTTTGTTAAAAAAACAAAAAACCCAGAAGCTTTTCTATTGGGAATTATAGGTACAGACGTCCCAAAGGACAGCAGAAAAGACTTTTTATGTACGCGACAACAGCCGCACGGATGCTACTAGCCGAGGGATGGGAAGAAGAAAGAGTTCCCTATGAGGGAGGAATGCCAAGCTGAGCTGATGGACTGTGCAGAGATGGCAAAGTTGACCGGAAAGCGAAGGAACCAAGAGGATGAAAACTTTTAAAAAGAATGGAGGAAATTTATAATCTGTTTGAGAGACGGTTGCAAGAAGATGAAAACAGCAGGGTTTTAATCTCACTTGCAAAACACTATAATTTTATGTTTGTAAAATCAAATAAAAATGATTTCATTAAAAAAAGAACCAAAGGAGAGCCTGCTGGATCAGGTCACCCTTTTTTCAAACCATCCAGCTGCATGTGGCAGGGAGTTCCATAGTTTCTGCACTGAGTGAATCTGTCCTGAATCTTCTAACCTTCAGCTTCATTAAAGGTAAAGGTAAAGGGACCCCTGACCATTAGGTCCAGTCGTGGCCGACTCTGGGGTTGCGGCGCTCATCTCGCTTTACTGGCCGAGGGAGCCGGCGTACAGCTTCCGGGTCATGTGACCAGCATGACTAAGCCGCTTCTGGCAAACCAGAGCAGCGCACGGAAACGCCGTTTACCTTCCCGCCGGAGTGGTACATATTTATCTACTTGCACTTTGAGGTGCTTTCGAACTGCTAGATTGGCAGGAGCAGGGACCGAGCAACGGGAGCTCACCCCGTCGCGGGGATTCGAACCGCCGACCTTCTGATCGGCAAGTCCTAGGCTCTGTGGCCACCAGCGTCCACAAATTCTAGAGTTACGAGAGAGTTATGAGTCATCCTCTATCCACTACCTCCAGGCCAGGCATAATTTTTTATCCTCTTCCTCATAGCTGAAATCTGTTCGACAGTGATACAGACTCCCTCAGAAGGCGACACACTCTCCATCGCAGAATCATAGAGTTGGAGGGGACCTCAAAGGTCATCCAGACCAACCCCCTGCAGGGCAGGAATCTCAACTGTAGCATCCATGAGGTTGGAGGCTTTCAAGCAAAGGTTGGGTGGCCATCTGTCAAGGATGCTTTAGTTGCGATTCCTGCATTGCGGGGGGTTGAGCTGGATGACCTTTGGGGTTCCCTCCCTCCTCCAGAGTTCTGTTTCTGCTTGCCTTTTCTCTGAACTAAAAAGCCCCAAAGGCTGCAAGCTCTCTTCATGGAGTTGTTCCATCCCTTCAATCATTTTGTGTGCCCTTTTCGAAGCTTCTCCCAGCTCTACAGTATCCTTTCTGAGCCGGATGAAGGCTGCAACTCGGGCGAGGAAAGAGGGCACTGGAAGGGACTGGGGTGCCCTTCCTCTTGCAATTTGGGGTGGTGCAGGGCCTGCCCCCTCAAACTGCCCACCCCGCCCTCCCCTTCCTCGGTTTCCCCCATGGCGGCATCTAGACTGGCCAAGACCTGCACACTCCCTCCCTCTGCCAAAGCCCCAGATAGGAATTCAGGGGCATGTTTTGAACGGTCATGAGGACCAGAAACCTTGTCAGGAGAAAGCCCGCCGCTGATGCGTCAACAGCTCTCCGCCCGAGTGCCATTCCGGGGTCAGCAAAGCATTGTTTCCCAAGGCAGCCGCGGAGCCAGAAACTGCATCAGGGACACCGTGCCCAGCCTACGAAAGGAACACGGTGTACCTGGTCTGCTTCATCTGACCCAACTCAGCCGCGGTGACAAAGCCTTGCCCATCCTCAAGGCCAGGGACGGATTCTGCATGGCAACGAGGGCAGGGCTCAGGGCACAGGATCTGCACCGATGCCACACACGCACACACCCCGCAGCCTCCCACATCTCCAGGGAGGGCAGCTGAAGGCTCCCTTGTCTGAATTCCCAGAGGGATGCTGCCAGTCAGTGCAGGCCATATAGGGAGAGGTGGGGCAACGGTTTGACTCGGGATAAGGAAGCTACCAACTCCGTTCAGTATAAGGAAGTGAAACACTCTTAATTGAAGGGGGGAAGCACAAGGCCTGGGTTCTCACCACTATACAGCACTTCCCTCCAGCGTACCCCCTGGAGACTGCGTTCAGGAGCCAGGTTCCCAACCACTAGGCGACACAGCCTGCCCTCTTTCCCATCAATGTGCCACTCTACGGCAACCCGCACGCTCCGTCTCGGGGGCGCACCCAGCCCATCCTCTCCCCCACACCCCACGCCGAGCACGCGCGTACAAACCAACCCACACGCGTGCGCGTACACAGACACACACACCCCTCCGGCAACGCAAGACGTCCCAGCCCGAGTTCTCCCGCAAAGACCCGCTCCTTTCCCACCATCCCCAAAAAGGCCGTTTTCTAACCGCGTCCTTGAGGGAAAGCGTTCACACGTGACGCGTGTGCCCGCGCAGGTCAGACTAGGGCTTTCCCCGCATCCACCAACACAGCAGGTGTGCGGTGGTCGTTTCTTCAGTCGACCACCCCTCCCCGCCCCACTTGACCTACTCCGAAGCAGGTGCGCCCTACAGAGCTCTCCTCTCCGGCTCCGCGCACGTGTGGATGCGCTGCTCCGGAAAGGAAATTTGCCTTTGCAAATATTAAGCATCATCGCCTCCCCTTTTGCGCGCGCGCTTCCCAGCCCTTTGCTAACCCTGCCCGGCCTGCGCAGATATCCGCAGCCGCTGTATGCAGGCGGGGGCGCAAAATCCAGCTGACTTTGCGCGCCGCCTCCACTTTTCCTGCAAAAGCGCTGCAGCTGCATCACCTCTCGAATCGCTCTCGGCTTGTCCTCCTCGCCCGGTCGATCCGTGGCGCAGTGGCCGCTCTGCGCTTTTATAGGCGGGTCCCTCCCCCCCCCCACTCTCCCCCCCCCTCAGCTGCTCTGAGCTCATCGCAAGACAGACATCAACCTCCACCCCCCTCCTGCCCGCCAGGGATGGAGCCTGGGAAAGAAGCAAGCCGGAGCGCAGCTCCCCGACCTGCCGCCAGGGGTAGCTCCCGCTCCATCGCCGACGGGGCGCCCCCCAAACCGGTTCTGGTTCCCCCAGACTCCCGCTGTTTGTTCAAGCATCTGGGGTCCGTTCGTAAAAGGGGAGCCAGAGCGACCCCCCCAGGCCTTCTCACCGTCCCCCATCACCGCAAAGCCCCTTTCTTCAGAGCGTTCTTCATGCACATGAATTACAGTGGTACCTCGGGTTAAGTACTTAATTCGTTCCGGAGGTCCGTACTTAACCTGAAACTGTTCTTAACCTGAAGCACCACTTTAGCTAATGGGGCCTCCCGCTGCCGCTGCGCAGCCAGAGCACGATTTCTGTTCTCATCCTGAAGCAAAGTTCTTAACCCGAGCAGTGGCGTAGCGTGGGGGGTGCAGGGGGGGCCGGCCGCACCAGGCGCAACATCTGGGGGGGCGCGCTCGCACTCGCAGCTCTCTGCCCCTACCGGGTTAGGGGGCGCAAATTACTTGCCTTGCCCCGGGTGCTGACAACCCACGCTACGCCACTGAACCCGAGGTACTATTTCTGGGTTAGCGGAGTCTGTAACCCGAAGCGTATGTAACCTTAAGCATATGTAACCCGAGGTACCACTGCATTTGTTGTTGTCGTTGAGTCGTGTCCGCCTCTTCGTGGCCCCCTGGACCAGACCACGCCAGGCCCTCCTGTCTTCCACTGCCTCCCGCAGTTTGGTCAAACTCATGCTGGTAGCTTCGAGAACACTGTCCCACCATCTCGTCCTCTGTCGTCCCCTTCTCCTTGTGCCCTCCATCTTTCCCAACATCAGGGTCTTTTCCAGGGAGTCTTCTCTTCTCATGAAGTGGCCAAAGTCTTGGAGCCTCAGCTTCAGGATCTGTCCTTCCAGTGAGCACTCAGGGCTGATTTCCTTCAGAATGGAGAGGTTTGATCTTCTTGCAGTCCATGGGACTCTGAAGAGTCTCCTCCAGCACCAGAATTCCAAAGCATCAATTCTTCAGCGATCAGCCTTCTTTATGGTCCAGCTCTCACTTCCATACATCTCTACTGGGAAAACTGTAGTTTTAACTATACAGACCTTTGTTGGCAAGGTGATGTCTCTGCTTTTTAAGATGCTGTCTAGGTTTGCCATCGCCTTTCTCCCAAGGAGCAGGCGTCTTTTAATTTCGTGGCTGCTGTCACCATCTGCAGTGATCATGGAGCCCAGGAAAGTAAAATCTCTCACTGCCTCCATTTCTTCCCCTTCTATTTGCCAGAAGGTGATGGGACCAGTTGCCATGATCTTCGTTTTTTTGATGTTGAGCTTCAGACCATATTTTGCGCTCTCCTCTTTCACCCTTTTTAAAAGGTTTTTTAATTCCTCCTCACTTTCTGCCATCAAGGTTGTGTCATCTGCATATCTGAGGTTGTTGATATTTCTTCCGGCAATCTTAATTCCGGCTAGGGATTCATCCAGCCCAGCCTTTCGCATGATGAGTTCTGCATATAAGTTAAATAAGCAGGGAGACAATATACAGCCTTGTCGTACTCCTTTCCCAATTTTGAACCAATCAGTTGTTCCATATCCAGTTCTAACTGTAGCTTCTTGCCCCACATAGAGATTTCTCAGGAGACAGATGAGGTGATAGAATAATGGAATTATGCTGTTGGAAGGGACCCCAAGGGTCATCCAGCCCAACCCGCTGAGATGCAGGAATCTCAACTAAAGCATCCATGACAGATGGCCATCCAGCCTCTGCTTAAAAACCTCCAAGGAAGGAGAGTTCACAGCTTCCCAAGGGAGACTGTGACCACTGCCCAACAGTTCTGACTGTCAGAAAGTTTTTCCCGATGTTTAGTCTTGTCACTTGAAGCCATGAATTCGAGTCCTGCCCTCCAGAGCAGGAGAAAACAAGCTTGTTCCCTCTTCCATGTGGCAGCCCTGTAGATATTTGAAGATGGCTCTGCAATCTCCTCTCAGTCTCCTCTTTTCCAGGCTGAACATACCCAGCTCCTTCAACCGTTCCACATCAGGCTTGACTTCTAGACCCTTGATCATAATCATAATAATGATAATAAAAATAAATTTTATTTATACCCCACCCTCCCTGGGCTCAGGGCGGCTAACACCTGTAAAAGTTACAGTAAAAACATAATAGGGAGAAAAAGATCTGTTCCAACTCTACTATTCTATGATTACATTTATATACCATGTTTTTCTTCCAAGGAGCTCAGAGAGGTCTCCTCATTTCACCCTCAAAACAACCCTGTGAGGTGGGTTAGGTCAAGAGATGAGGACTTGAACAAAATCACCCAGTGAGCTTCATGGCTGAGCGGGGTTTCGAACCCGGGTAAACTGCTCCCAAGTTGTTAAGGGCTTTATATACCATTAGTAACACTAATCACAGTGATAATAATAATACCATCTCCACAAGAACCTGTGATAACCCAAAGAATCGGGTTGTGGGTGAGAGTCTGGGTCGGGTCAAAGGGACAGCAGCAGTTGTGGCTACAGTAGCCGGGCAGCTATGAGGGTGCTGACGTCCGCACGTCCAGTGGTGGAAGTGAAACTGGGGCAGGGGGCTAAAAATAAAAGAAATCCTTGCTCAGCTGTGGCAACTGATCTCTTGCCAAATCACAAGATCTGTCTGGCTTTGGGGTTTGTCAGATCTGAGAGAGGGGAGTTCTGCAGAAGGGGGGACACACACACACCTTAGAAACCTCCCTGGATAGCATCATAAGATTCTAGAGTGGGGATAGACCCCAACGTGGGAATGTTCAGGGTGGCAGGAGAGGATATATGGTTTATTAATATGTTTCCTAACTTGCGTTAGCAAGTTCCTTTACATAGCAGAGTTTACATTCCTGTGATGGCCTGGGATTCGGACTCGGAGGCTGAACCTGAGGGATCCCAGCCTGCACAGGATTCCCTGCCTCCAGAACCAACTGAGCCGGGGCTGGGGCTTCAGCCTGAAGGGTCCTCACCTGTGCTGGGTCCTCAGGTGCAGGCACCAGCTGAGTCTGCTCTGGCTCCTGAGGTGATGGAGGACCCATTGCCTGCAGGTGCTCCACTCTCAGCCCCATCAGAGGAAGCTGAGGTTGCCTCTGGGTCCGGTAACCCTCCAGCCTCTCTTGAGCTGCAGAGGCTCAGGGCAGAGAGGTGGAGGGAACTAAGTTCCCGCAGGAGGAGTGCTCGCCTCCAGGCCAGGAGAGGCGAGTCACCAGAGGATCGGGGCTGCCTGAACCCTGTCCTGCTTTCCTGCCTGAGCTCCTGACCCGCCCTGGTTCCCTGCCTGTCCCTGACTTCACCCGACTCCCTGCCCTGCACCCAGCTTCAGCTACTACGGACTGCCTCCACGTTGCACCTTTGACCACGGACCGGACTTGGACCTCGCCTCTTGGGTAACCCACGGGACCAGCACAATTCCCCTTTTTACATGCACAGCAGATAGCTGGTTGCAGGCTCGTGTGAGTCTCTCGCTGTTATACGATTCAGTCTGTCTCAGATTGAATTGTATAGTTCCTGGTAAGTTTGCTTGAATCCCTCTTAAAAGAATAAAGACACGACAATCTTATTCGAAGTCAATAAAATAAGTTTACTCACATCAGTTCACAGTTGGATTCCTGAAGGCAGAGTTAGTTACAAGTACGTACATGTGGATCTACCCCATATGGGGGAATAATCCCAGTGCTGCTGCTGGCTGAGAGCTAGCAGAGCAGTCCTAGCTAAAAGCTGGTCAAATGAAGAATGAAGTGAAAAAGAGAGAGAGTGCTGTGTGCCTTGTCCTTTTGTTACCTGGACAGGTAAGGTCACACCCACCTCTAGTCACATGCAAGGAAGGATGCTCCAGCCAGGAGGAACAGGAAGTTTCCACTGTCTGGACCAAACATCCCCTTGCATGTCCACTCTAGGAAAATAAGGAATGTTGTACTTGACTGCTCCCAGTGGATTATATCCCACACCTAATGGATCATCTCATCCAACCGCTTGCAATGCATCGCTCTTCTTAGGTGCATAGTGGGGCATCGCCAAAGACTGCCCTCTGGAGCCAGAGGCAGCTATAATTGTTGTGGGCATCCGTCTCTCTCGGCAGACAGTGGAGGAGTGCACCTGTACGGGTAAAAGCAAACCATTGGAGAGTTTCTGTGCCTGCTGTGGCTGTAGAGGCCGATACAGGAGAGACATGTTTCATTGCAGCCGGGGCAGATGAAGGCGTCCAGTTTCGCTACTGCAGATGCACCAGGGCGCTTCTTCTCTCGCCACCCCTTCTCTCGTGTGTGTGTCTCAGGAAGCAAATCCAAAAGAATGTAGCTGTAGGTGGGTCATTCGCACTACGGCGCACAAATAACTACAAAATCCAACGCGGCGCATGAAATTCATTGAGTGCGACTCACTCCTATGGTGGCAAGATGAGCCCTTCCTTCTCAGATGCAGGAAATGCTGGTGTGGTCAGAGAGCAGAGCTTTTGGCCTAGCTGGGGCCACTCACAGAATTGTAGATTTGTAGGGCTAGAAGGGACCTCAACGGTCATCTAGTCCAACCCCCTGAAATGCACAAGATGTGTTCAGCAGCTGACAAGGTGGCTGAGATTCTGAGCGGCTGTGTGGCTGCTGAATTCAGTAATCACCTGAAAGGGGGCAGGACCACAGAGGCTGGGGTTGTGGGGAGAGGAGGAAAAGACTGAGCAAGGTTTGGGGGGGGCTTGAAAGTGAGTCTCCATTTCCTGATGGGCCTCCCTTCTGTCAGCAGAGGGCAGCAGCCCCAAGCGCTCAAGCCCTCTGTGGGAACGAGGGTCTCTTGTTAGCCTGTTGCAAGAAAGATCACCAGGAGAGCACCGCAGCCACTGGGTCAGCCAAAGGGGGTCCCAAAAGTCTGGCTTCCTGTTCTCCCAGAGGGCAACCAGATGCCCATTAATAGAAATAGAAATACTTTATTGTCACTGTACAACTTGTTTAAAGGTAAAGGGACCCCTGACCATTAGGTCCAGTCGTGGCAGACTCTGGGGTTGCGGCGCTCATCTCGCTTTACTGGCCGAGGGAGCCGGCGTACAGCTTCCGGGTCATGTGGCCAGCAGGACTAAGCCGCTTCTGGCGAACCAGAGCAGCGCACGGAAACGCCGTTTACCTTCCCGCCGGAGCGGTACCTATTTATCTACTTGCACTTTGACGTGCTTTTGAACTGCTAGGTTGGCAGGAGCAGGGACCGAGCAACGGGAGCTCACCCTGTCAAGCGGATTCGAATCGCCTACCTTCTGATCGGCAAGTCCTAGGCTCTGTGGTTTAACCCACTGCGCCAGCTGCGTCCCTCATATGACTTGTTTACAGTGAGATTAAACAAGCCCCCCTCCCCACACCCACAATCTCTCTGCCCTTGTTACACTCTGTGTGCTGTCCTACAACCACCAACCCTGAACGCCAGCTGCAATGTTGCTGTCTTCCATTCAGCAGCCTCACGGCCCATGGGTAAAAACTGTTATTTAACCTGTTGGTGCAGCTTATCATGCTTCTATATTTCCTGCCTGAGGGCAGGAGATTTAAAAGGTGCTGGCCAGGGTGTGAGTCATCGCTGAGAATGTTCCTCGCTCTTCTGAGGCAATCTAGAGGACTCAGGGGACAGCCCATGATATCATGCGCTGTCTTCACCACCCTCTGTAGAGACTTTCTGTTTGTGGCTGTCAAACCAGCGTACCACACCGTAATACAGTATGAAAGAACACTTTCTATCATAGACCGAAAGAAGGAATTCATCAGTTGCTGTCTAATATATATATATATCTGATATATATCTGATATATATGATATATATCAGATATATATGTCAGATATATATATATATATCAGATGTCTTCTAAAAGTCTGGTAGTTGTTTTTCTCTTTGACATCTGGTGGGAGGGCATTCCACAGGGCGGGTGCCACCACCGAGAAGGCCCTCTGCCTGGTTCCCTGTAACTTGGCTTCTTGCAGTGAGGGAACCGCCAGAAGGTCCTTGGCGCTGGACCTCAGTGTCCAGGCAGAACGATGGAGGTGGAGACACTCCCAGTCACCAGTCTAGCTGCTGTATTCTGGATTAGTTGTAGTTTCCGGGTCACCTTCAAAGGTAGCCCCACATAGAGAAATTGGAATTGCAGAATTTTGAGAAATTAAAAGATAAAGTGCGAGACTGGCTTCATTATTATCAAATAAGAGAGGCCTATAATTTGGACAAAAAAATTGGCTTCCAGGTGGAAAAATCAAAACTGGAAACAGAACGGTTAGATCCCAAAACTAAGATACTTTCAAGAATGTATAACTTGCTGTTAAAATGGAACACGCAGAATGAAACGGTTAAATCTGCAATGATTAAATGGGCACAAGATATTGGTCATAACATTATGTTTGCTGACTGGGAACAGTTGTGGACCACCGGTATGAAATTTACGGCATGTAATGCCTTAAGAGAGAATATTATGAAAATGATATATAGGTGGTACATGACACCAGTCAAGCTTGCAAAAATATATCATTTGCCTGATAATAAGTGTTGGAAATGTAAAGAAAATGAAGGTACATTCTTTCACCTTTGGTGGACGTGCCCAAGGATTAAGGCTTTCTGGGAGATGATCTATAATGAAATGAAAAAGGTATTTAAATATACCTTCCTGAAGAAACCAGAGGCCTTTCTCCTGGGCATGGTCAGCCAATTGGTGCCAAAGAAGGACAGAACTTTCTTTATGTATGCAACAACAGCAGCAAGAATTCTCATCGCAAAGTATTGGAAGACACAAGATCTACCCACCCGGGAAGAATGGCAGATGAAGGTGATGGACTATATGGAATTGGCGGAAATGACTGGCAGAATCCGAGACCAGGGAGAAGAGTTGGTGGAAGAAGATTGGAAGAAGTTTAAAGACTATTTGCAGAAACATTGTAAAATTAATGAATGCTAAAATGATGTTGGATTGAAATGAAGTGGCTTTAGCAATAAGGTTAAAAAGAATATGTAAAAATGGACTGATAATTAGATGAAAATATAAAGTTATAATATGTTAAGATATAGAATTAAGATAAATACAAAGAGGGAAAGGATTTGCTGAATTAACCATGTGAATTGGAATACAAAAAAGGGAGGTGTGAGGAGGTCAGGAAACAAGTAATTGAAATATAAGATACGAAAAGATTGAATTGTTTTTTAATCGTTTTTTATTTCCTCATGTACCGTATTTTTCCCTCTATAACACGCAGATTTTTTCTCCTAAAAAGGAAGGGGAAATGTCTGTGCGTGTTATTGAGCGAATGTGTGGTCCCTGGAGCCAAATGGCAAAAAAAATCAGGCAAAAATCAAATCGCGCGTCTCGGAGAAGGGAAACCTGAAAAGAGGAAGTGGCTGCTTTCCTGCATTCTGCCTCAGGGTCTTACTGCCCACCCTCCTCTGTTTCCTTGCTGTGTTTGCTCAAACGGAACAAAGAGCAGGGAAAGCCCCTCCCCTCCAGGCAAGCAGAGGGGAGAGAGAGAGAGAGAGAGAGAGAGAGAGAGCTGGCTGGCTTGGGTGGGTAGGTGAGGGAAAACTTTTGCCTTCCTTTCCTCCCTCCCGTTATACCCCTCTCCTGCATTCTTAGCCAGCTGCTTCTCTGCCCTCTCGTGCTCCTTGTCCATTCTGTATTTTTCCTTCCTTCCCCACTTAAAATGTGGTTAAAAAGCATGGATCCACATGGATCCTCAGGGTCTTTGCATTGGGTCACCCCAAATTCACCATCAGATCACATAGCATGTCCATGGCTACAGCCTGCCCCCCAAAAATCACACACGCACTGTTGCCTGGGGCTGCAATGGTGCAAAAACGTGGTTACAAAACATGGATCCTCAGGATCTTTGCATTGGGTCACCCCAAATTCACCATCAGAGCACATACCATGTCCATGGCTACAGCCTGCCCCCCAAAAATCACACACGCACTGTTGCCTGGGGCTGCAATGGTGCAAAAATGTGGTTAAAAAGCATGGATCCACATGGATCCTCAGGATCTTTGCATTGGGTCACCCCAAATTCACCATCAGATCACATAGCATGTCCATGGCTACAGCCTGCCCCCCCCAAATCACACACCCACTGTTGCCTGGGGCTGCAATGGTGCAAAAACGTGGTTACAAAACATGGATCCTCAGGATCTTTGCATTGGGTCACCCCAAATTCACCATCAGAGCACATAGCATGTCCATGGCTACAGCCTGCCCCCCCCCAAAATCACACACCCACTGTTGCCTGGGGCTGCAATGGTGCAAAAACGTGGTTACAAAGCATGGATCCACAGGGATTCTCAGGATTTTTGCATTGGGTCACCCCAAATTCACCATCAGATCACATGTCTGTGGCCACAGCATGAAGCACAAAAATGATACATCCACTGTTTCATTCAGAATGTTTTTTCCCTTGTTTTCCTCCTCTAAAAACGATGTGCGTGTTATGGTCAGGTGCGTGTTATCGAGCGAAAAATACGGTATTTTGTATTTTTCTTTGCATTTTTGTATCTTTTTATTTTTATTTTTATTTTCTTATTCTGTAACTCTCTTTTGTCTGTAAAATTTCAATAAATATTAAAAAAAAAAAACAAAGAAGGTAGCCCCACATAGAGCGCATTGCAGTAGTCCAAGCGAGAGATAACTAGAGCATGCACCACTCTGGCAAGACAGTCTGTATTGTATGCTCTTTATTCCCAGAAGTCCTAGGTCAGAGGTCAGCAACCTAAGGCCCATGGGCCAGAAGCGGACCAAGCCACCCACTTGGTGAGTCCTAAAGCAGCGCAGCACAGCGCAGGGACTCTCTTCCACGGCTCCGGAAATCACTTCTGCACATGCCCAGATGCCAAAAATCACTTCTGTGCAGGCGTCTGGGCATGCGCAGAAGTGATTTCTGGCACCGCGGACATGCGCAGACGCTATTTCCGGCGTCACGCTGCGCCAGTCCAGCCCACGGAAGATCTCTGTGGGAGTGATCCAGTGCATGCCCGGTAAGCCTTGTAGACCCTTGTCGTAGGTGCTGCCTGAAACCTGCGTGGTCCCACCCAGAGCCTCATTTGAATGCCTCCTCCCATCTTCCATCTTTTTCCTGCCCCCACCCCCTTCGCTTCATTTACCATCCCAGTGAAGAGTAATGGAGAACTTGAATGCTTGTGAATGTTAGAATGATGTTGGATATAAATTAAGTGGTCTCCAGCTGTAATGCTTTAAGAATATGGAAGAAGGGTATAATTAGGTAAAAAAATAACTAAAATGGTGTTGGATTGGAAATAAGTGGTATTGGCAACAAAGTTAATAAGAATATGCAAAAATGAATTGATAATGGATGAAAATACTGAGTTATAAAATGTTAAGTTATAGAGATAAGATAAATGAAAGAGGGTAAGGATTTGCTGATTTGATTATTTAAATAGGAATACAAGAAGGGGAGGTGTGAGGAAGTCAAAGAAACAAGCAAATGAGTTTTATGTTATGAAAAACAATTGTTTTTAATTTTTCTTGTTTTTTCTGCATGTTTTACTTATCTTTTTATTTTATTTTATTTTTTCTTATTATTATGTGTTTTTGTATATTTGTCTTTGTAAAATCTTAATAAATATTTCTTTAAAAAAAAGAGAGAACTTGAATGCTTGGACACTATTTTGGGATGTTTTGCTTGGCCTAATAAAGACCAGTTATTGATTTTGAGATTTTCCTTATGGACCAGCAAGGCTATCTTTGCTCTGTGTGTGTGTGTGTGTGTGTGTGTGTGTGTGTGTGTTCCTTAGAAACCAAAGTTTGTGAAAACAACTTGTAAGGCACAAATCCAGGAAAGACTTCTACAAACTCAGCCCCACCGAAGGTCCCTAAGGCTTGAAGTGATGATGGCTGCAGTTTTTAAAAATATGAACATGTTCTCAATGTGTTCCAGAACGTTAGAGCTGGCACCTCTACAAGATTTTAATTCCTTCTTTAAATAAAAGAAATGGGCGTTTGGCCACCAGCTCTAGAAATCCCCATTTCAAGAGATAAATGTAAAACTGTGATAAATACACATTTCTATTTATGTATAGGGTCTGTAATGCATCTGTGAGAGATTTTACTTTCTTGGGCTCCATGATCACTGCAGATGGTGACAGCAGCCATGAAATTAAAAGACGCCTGCTTCTGGAGAGAAAAGAGATGACAAACCTAGACAGCATCTTAAAAAGCAGAGACATCACCTTGCCAACAAAGGTCCGTATAGTAAAAGCTATGGTTTTCCCAGTAGTGATGTATGGAAGTGAGAGCTGGACCATAAAGAAGGTTGATCGCCAAAGAATGGATGCTTTTGAATTCTGGTGCTGGAGGAGACTCTTGAGAGTCCCATGGACTGCAAGGAGATCCAACCTCTCCATTCTGAAGGAAACCAGCCCTGAGTGCTCACTGGAAGGACAGATCCTGAAGCTGAGGCTCCAAGACTTTGGCCACCTCGTGAGAAGAGAAGACTCCCTGGAAAAGACCCTGATGCTGGGAAAGATGGAGGGCACAAGGAGAAGGGGATGACAGAGGACAAGATGGTGGGACAGTGTTCTCGAAGCTACCAGCATGAGTTTGACCAAACTGCGGGAGGCAGTGGAAGACTTGAGTGCCTGGCGTGCTCTGGTCCAGGGGGTCACGAAGAGACGGACACGACTAAACAACAAGAACAAGACCTCCATGGCTGAGATGCTTCTGAATCCCTGTTGCTGGAAGCCGCAGGAGGTGAGATACTGTATTGCTCTTGAGTTCAAATCCTGCCTACAGGTTTTCCACATGCATCTGGTTGGCTCCTATGAGGACAGGAAACTGAACTAGGTAGCCCATTGGCCTGACCCAACAGGCTATTCTTAGGCCCCTCCAGAAAGGGCATGCTTGGGGGGTGGGGAGACCCCGGGTCCCCCCCATCTTCCCCCCCCCCCCCACACACACACACTGCCTGCCTCCTGCTTGCCTCTTTCTCTCCCCCTCCTCTCCCCCCTTCCCCGGTGAAGAGGACATTTGTTAGCAATTAGGGCTGGAGGGAGGGGACCCAGCGCATATTTCGGCAAAGCTCCAAGGCCGCCTCGCCTCCCTTTCCTCCCCTCCCTCCCCCACCCCCACCCCCTGCTGGATTTGGGGGCAGCGGCCATGGGAGGGAAGGCTCCAGCCAGCCGGAGAGGCGGCTGGCATATAGAGGAGCCACTCGCCCTGTTTTGAAAGCGCGAGGAAGTTTGTCTGGGCAATGGCCCAGAGGGAGCACGCAGGAGAGGAGAGAGAGCCGTGCGCCCTCAAGGCAGCAGAGATGCTGTTCCTTGCGCACTGACTGAAGGCCACTCTCTGGGGCGAGGGGAGCCAGGCAGGGGATGGATGTTTAGCCAGGAGGAGGAAGGAGAACCCAGCCACCTTCATGGGGCACTGAAGGGGTGAGTCTCGCCGCCAGCTCCCTCGGCGCACCGATGGCCAGGTGAAAAAATGGCCCACTTTTAGCAGCGCTGGATGGAAGCGAGGACCCCCTTCTCCAGGCTGCTGTGGAGCGCGGTGGAAAGGATGTCCACTCCACGCTCCGGAGCCGCGATGCTCTGTTCCCCGAGCCGCGTCCGGTGTCTCTGGGATGCGTTGCTGGGATGTGGCGCGACCCTCTGAGCTCCATCCTCGAGGACCAGAGACGTCTGGCAAGCTGCGCCTCTCCACCTGCAAGGCCTACTGGAGTCAAACCTCCCTCGCTCGCTTGCTTGTTTCGGTAGAAGCGGCTCGGACTGGGTCGTAGTGGTCGCAGTCCTCCTCCGGGTGAGGATCATGAAAGGTGAGTCGGAGGCAGCGAGGCTGCTGTGTTCCGCAGAGCTATTTGTCGCTCCCACTACAAGACAAAACAGTGGCGACCCTTCTGGAAATGAAAAAAAAGTATCCCTTTAGTGATCTGAGGTTTGTTTAGAATTGATGCAGCTCTTCAGAGCCACAGTTATGATCTGTCACCTACCCTGAGGTTCGCACTGGAGAATGTCCCGGTGGACATTAACGAATCTGGGCAAAGGCATAGTAGATCTGTTTGGATTTTCTGCTTTGCGCGTCCAATTGACTTGGGGTGGCCCAGACTGAACGCATAGCACCAGCTACAGATAGGTAGCCGTGTTGGTCTGCCATAGTCAAAACAAAAAAAATTTTTTCCTTCCAGTAGCACCTTAAAGACCATCTAAGTTAGTTCTTGGTATGAGCTTTCGTGTGCATGCACACTTCTTCAGATACACTGAAACAGAAGTTGCCAGATCCTTCTATATAGTGAGAAGGTGGGGAGGGGTATTACTCAGAAGGGTGGTGGGAATGGGTGATTGGCAGATAGCGGTGATGAGCCTGTTGACGACTCTTAACGACTGCAATAGGTCTTACAGGAAAAAGCAAGGGGTGAGGAGGTGAAAAATGGCTTTTTCATGTATAATGAGATAAGAATCCAATGTCTTTGTTCAGACCAGGTCTCTCCATGGTTTTAAGTTTGGTAATGAGTTGCAATTCAGCAGCTTCTCTTTCCAGTCTATTTCTGAAATTCCTTTGTAGTAATACAGCTACTTTGAGATCTTGTATAGAATGTCCTGGGAGATTGAAGTGTTCTCCTACTGGTTTCTCTGTGAGAGGAGTCCTGGGTACACTTCTGAGCCTGAAATCTTGTGATTGACTCTACAGACATGATGTTAGCCACAGTCAACAGCTTGTAGTGTCCAGGTCAAAGGAAGGACTAGTCCCACTGTGTCCAGTTCTGGGCACCACAATTTAAAGAGGATATTGACAAGCCGGAAGGTGTGCAGAGGAGGGCAACAGAGATTCTTGGTTCTGAAAACCAAGCCTTACGAGTAATGGTTGGGGGAGTTGGGGATGCTTTAGCTGAGATTCCTGCATTGCAGGGGGGTTAGGCTAGATGACCCCTGGGGTCCCTTCCAACTCCACATTTCTATCATTCATGGCCATCCTGTCATTTCTTACGAAAGGCTGTGTTTTGATGTATTTCCCCCCCTCCCAAAAAAAACCCCCAGCTTCGATCCAAACTAGGGCAAAAGAAAACCCCAGCTGCGTTTTAAACTGGTGATGCGCCCACAGCCTAAATCTCCAGGGCGCTTAATTCAAAATGAGCGTCCCCTTTGCAAATGCCGGAGACCCCGAGATGTTTGTGCCAGAGAGGCAATGCAGGGGGAGACTGGGCGAGGAAGGCAGTCAGGAATTGCTACCAGGGGTCTGAGGAAACTCAAGAGGCGGGCGAGGGGGCGGGAGAGGCGGAGCCGGTGTGCGGAGTGAGTCCGGGGTTACGCAGAGGGCTCACAGCTCTGGCTACAACAGCGGCTCATTGCTTGCCTTCCAGTCCTCAGGACACACACCCACCCACCCCCTCCCACTTTTCCCCCCTTTTTGTCTGACTTCAGAGATCAAAAGTACAGCTCAGATTTCAGAGTGCAAATTACCAGAAAAACAGATGGAGGGGACGGGACGGGACTGTTTCTCGTCCGTGCGCAAGGCGCATCATTTAGCGCTGATAGTAGTCATAATTGCGGGCTTGAAACTTGACCCCGCGAATGTCGCTGGGTTCCTGGTGCAGGAAATTGCAGAAGCGCCGTTTGAATCTGCTCTTGGCCCAGGCAGCTTCTCGGTCCTGAACACGCCCTGAGGTTTCCTTTCCCCCTCGCTCTCATCCTGTAAGCGCCACCCTCTGGGATTGCTGCGGGCCGGTTCTGCCGCCGTGGAGTCACAGAATTGTAGAGTTGGAAGGTACAGGAATCACAGCTGAGGAATGCCTTAATCCGAGGTTTCTAAGCAGAGGTTGGATAATCACCTCTCATGGATGCTTCAGCTGAGATTCCTGCATTGCAGAGGGTTGAACTAGATGCCCTTTGGGGTTCCTTTCCAACTCTACAATCACTACCTGACTTGTGGGAAAATAGCAGCGCTAACCCCACGTAAAGGTAAAGGGACCCCTGACCATTAGGTCCAGTCGTGGCCGACTCTGGGGTTGTGGTGCTCATCTCGCTTTATTGGCCGAGGGAGCCGGCGTACAGCTTTCGGGTCATGTGGCCAGCATGACTAAGCCGCTTCTGGCGAACCAGAGCAGCGCATGGAAACGCCGTTTACCTTCCCGCCGGAGCGGTACCTATTTATCTACTTGCACTTTGATGTGCTTTCGAACTGCTAGGTTGGCAGGAGCAGGGACAGAGCAACGGGAGCTCACCCCGTCACGGGGATTCCTGCGTCCCCCCTAACCCCACATACCTGGGAGTAAACTTACAGATTTCAATAGGACTTCTGAGTAGAGCAGACATGGTTAGAAGTGCACTGTTAGAGATGTATTTATTGTTGCATTTTGTGGCCTATGTAGGCATTCATTCTTTGTGTGTGTGTGTGTGTGTGTGTGTGTGTGTGTGTGTGTGTGTGTGTTACATACACAAAGACGCCCTGACCTACATCCTAGTGTTGAGACATGAATGCAGCGCAGAACTAGGGCATCATCAGATACCATGGATGGGGCAGTCAGTGGGACTTCCTAGTCATTAGGAAGACAATGGACTCAATTGACTGGGAAGGTCTCATAACGACCCAAGAAGAGCGCTGCTGGATGAGGCCAATGCCCAGCGTGGTCTTCTCACAGTGACCAACCTGATGCCTCGATGGGAAGGAGGATCAGAGCCCAAGAGCCACTCTCCACTTTCCGGCAACTGGGATTCAGAAGCAGTACCATGGATGGCCTCTGTTCTAAACGAAATCTGCCCTTATTCCCTTATGGGGGACACAAGAGCCGATATAGAGTCCTTACGTAGGTTCCCTGTTGGTAGGAGAAAATAACAGAGGCCAAGCAGAGAATATTGAGAAGCAAAGCAGCTAGTAAGCCTGATCTTTATTGATCTGTTGCAACAGGGTCCTCACTCACGCAGGAGGAAGGAGGAACCCAGAACAATGGGGCGCAAGGTCTTATATAGACATTTTAAATTCCCTGCCCTAGAGCTCAAGATCACCCCTCCATACATCATACCTACATCACAGAAAAGGAGGTCTACAGCAGAAATCTGAATGCGTTGTTTATCTCGTCTGACAGATTACCTGTTAATGCTCACTTGATTGGACACCCTGGGGAGCCTGGCTAGTCTTTTGTAATGATAAATACTTAGTTCCTGAGCCAGGTCACAGGCTCACCCTATTCAAACACAGACAGACATACCCTTAAGACAGGATTTGTGAAGGAAAAGACAACGGGGAGGCTTTTCCATTTTCCTTTGACCTTGCAGAGAAAACATTTGGTCAGTTTGGGAATCAAAAATGGTTTCAGGTCGGTCTTCCTGTGCTGATCTATGTACGTGCTTGGTTGGTACATTATATATCTAAGACCTTAAAATTCTTATCACAATTTATATCCTCCTTCACAAATCTGTCTAATCCTCTTTCAAAGCCATCTAGTTTGGCAGCCATCACTGCCTCCTGTGGCAGGGAGTTCCATAGTTTAACAATGTGTAGCATGAAGATGAAGTTTCTTTTATCTTTCCCGAATCTTCCAGCATTCAGCTGCATTGGATGCCTGCAACGTACCTCCTTTTTGCAAATGAATGGGAGCTGGGAAACCAGACCAGACCCTGAGTCATTCTTCCAGATCTGTGGATTCCAGCCCCCTGCCCTAACCCAGCTGATACGCAGAACAATCCCTGTTTCTTTGGCTTAAAAGCTGCTCCTGTCCAAACAAGAACCGGAGCTCTGTTCGTCTTGCACGCACTGCAGGCTTCATTTTTGGCTAACAGAACCCCGTCATTACCAGATCCCCAACCCGGAGTTTACAATAAATAAATAAATAAATTAAAGGCCTGCATCTCGCAAACCCACCAATCCTGGGAGTTCAAGCTAGCAATCATCTCATTTCCAAATGGAGGGCCTGGTCGTTCCTTGCTCTCCTTCAAAGGCCTCCTGGAGTTCACCCTGATTTTTGTGGACCTCTTCCATGCTATAATCACTCAGAAGAGAGACGATCTGCAATCATGAGTATTGGTCTGGACTTTGATGAGCATTTGTGCAGATCCCAGACTGGGTCTGGAGCTTATTAATTTGATGATGATGATGATGATAACTTTGGGCAAATAAAGGGGAGTGTGACAGAGGTTTAGAAAACTATGCACAGGCATGGGGAAAGTTGGCAGAGAAACATTTTCCTCTTCTCAGCTCCTAAACAAGTCCCCCGTGAGGATCATCCAGCCAAGCAGGCAGATTCACTTGGACAAAAATATGGTCCTTGGGGGGGGGTCTCTCATGGAACTTTGAAGTGTCAGGCATAGCTCTAATGGCTTTAGCCCAAACGTAGCAGAGTTTTCCTGCACAGCGAAGAAGCTAGTTGAGGTGGAAATGACTAGTCAGCTAGACTAAGAATAACTATTTACAGGATTTATTAAAAGGAAAAATAAAACCAGCAGAGTTTCTGCATACAAAACAAAGCAAAATAAATCCTTTCTTTCTCTCTCTCTCTCTTAACCATACACAGCACTCCTACTCCTAACTCCTAACACACCAAACTGTGCTAGCAATCCCTAGATAACAGAGTTGAGTGCTGGTCGTTAACCAATCAGAGTAAGTAGTTTCTTGGTCAAGCTGACCTTGGCTTTCTGCCAAGAGTAAATTGACACGGCCTTGAGTTAATTGTGTGAAGCCAGAATCTGTAAGTTTCCCATGAGAACCAATTAACAGAAACTGAACACCCCCTCACAGATTCTGCTGGACAATTAACATCAAATACACCTATGTAGGAGATTATTTTTCCAGGAAACCTAAACCCTTGCACATTCGCTTGTTCTTTACCTTTGCCAATGGTTTAGTTAACACATCTGCTACATTTTCTTCACTTGATACATAAGTACAGGTGATTACATTGTCTTGTACACAGCAACGCACATTTTGGTATTTTACAGAGATATGTTTGGAACGCGATTTGAAACCCTCTGTTTTACTTAAGGTTATACAAGCTTGATTATCAATGTAAACTTGTACTGGTTCTCCACAATTTACATTTAAATCTGTTAACAAATGCTTGAAATAAATCACCTCATTGCACAATTCACTCAACGCGGCGTACTCTGATTCCGTTGATGATACACTTACAACGTCTTGCTTGCGTGACCGCCAGCTGATTAAAGCTCCACCGACCATTATGACTAGTCCTGTGACAGATTTTCTATCCGGCAAATTTCCCCAGTCACTATCACAGTAGCAACTCAACATTTCATCCTCTGAAGAATTTAATTGTAACATATAGCCAATTGTCTGTTTGAGGTATCTCAGAACTTGTTTTACCCCTTTCCAGGCATTTAGTGTGGGTTTTGAGACCAATCTACTTAATATGCCTACTGCATAGCTAATATCAGGTCTGGACCACTGTGCTAGATACAATAAACTTCCAATTACAGAATGATATACATCAGGATGTTCAAATTCAGGACTCTCATCTGTATGAAGTGTTTTTATGAAACCTGGATCCATAGGCACCACTGCCCCTTTGCAATCCTGCATCCTGTATGTAGTCAGTAGTTGTTTAACTTTGTTCTGCTGACTAATTAGGCAGCTGCCATCTTGGGCCCAGCACACTTCCAACCCTAGATATGTCCTAACCGGGCCTAAGTCTTTCACTTTGAACTTACTGGACAATTGCTTGGCAAACCTTTTAGTTTGTTTATCTGTTTTGCAAGCATACAATACATCATCTACATAAATCAGACAAAACTCTTGATCACTGCCTGTACCACGTACATAAACACAATTGTCAGCTGTACTCTGCTTGAAACCAAATGACACTAAGGCCTCATGGAAACATTTGTTCCAAGATCTTGCAGCCTGTTTGAGACCATATAGAGCTTTGTTTAATTTCAACACTCTATTGGAACCTGTCTCATAACCAGGCGGTTCGGCTAGATACAGGTCTTCTGATATTGATGCATGTAAATATGCAGTCTGGATATCAAAATGGTTTAACAGGAGTTTTCTCTTTGCTCCAAGCGTTAGAATCAGCCTTACACTGTCCCCCTTAGCAGTAGGGGAAAAAATCTCGTCATAATCTTTTCCAGGCCTCTGAGAGTATCCTTGAGCCACTAAACGAGCTTTGCATTTGTACTCTCCTGTCACCAGAGGTTTAAGTTTGTACACCCACCTGCAGCCTACAATCTTTGCCCCCTCAGGCGCTGCTACTGGTGTAAAAACCTTGTGCTCATTCAGAGAGGACATCTCTTCCTCCATTGCCTGCTTCCAGAGCTCTGCCTCCTCTTTTGGTAACTTTAACACCTCCTGAAAACTCTTGGGCTCTGCAATTACACTAAACACATTTGCAGTATCTGGAGAAAAACGCACCGGAGGCACTCCTTTGTTTTGTCTTTTAGATCTTCTGGGAGAAAATTTTTCTTCTGACCCACTTTCCTCCTCAGAACTACGACCTCTCTTTTGTTGCTTAGCAACTGGTCTCTGGCTAATTCCACTTTCTTGAGAGCTCTTATCTGAACTTTCCTCCCCCTCAGACTCTGATTCTCTATGTTTACCTTCAGAGTCATGAAGCTCCTGGGAAGGTTCAAACCAAACCTCAGTATTGGCATGTAGTCTCTCCCAGCCACTATGTTCACAAAAACTGGCATTCCTGGAGATCACAATGCCATTTGTCCCTTCAGCAAAGCGGAAACCTTTTCCCAGCTCCTGGTAACCCACAAACACTAACTGTTTGGTCTTAGGATCTCCCTTCTTTCTCATTTGTTTTGGAATTAATACCCAGGCTTTTGATCCAAACACATGCAAATGGTCAATTTTGGGTTTTTTCTGAAACAATTTAAAGTATGGAGTTGTACCTATTGTTTGATGAAAGAGCCTATTTTGGAGATAACACGCGGTGAGCATGCTCTCCCCCCAATAAGACATGGGCAAATCAGCATCATCAAGCATGGCAAACATCATGTCTTGTAAAGATCTGTTTTTTCGCTCTGCAACGCCATTCTCCTCTGGGGAAAAAGCGTTCGTTTTTCTATGCCCAATGCCACGCTTTTGTAACCAATCTCTAAAAGCATTTGACATAAATTCGCCACCTCTGTCCGTCTGAATCCTTTTGAGTTTAATGGACAGAAATCTTTCCACAGATGCCACCCAGCCTTTAAACTTAGTGAACACGTCACCCTTATTCTTCATGGGAAAAACCCAAGAATAACGCGTGGCGTCATCCACAATTGTTAATGAAAAACGCGATCCACCCCTGCTTACAGCAAACGGACCAATTACGTCCATGTGAACCAGCTGTAGCGGTGACTCACTAACTCTGTCACTTCTGGGGTAAGAGACTCTGTGGGTTTTAACCTTTTTACAAACATTACAATCAAGGTACTTGTTACAACTCTTTAAATTACCCCCATCAGCCAATTCAGACATTTTTAGTACACTTTTCCAGCAAGCATGCCCCATTTTCCTATGCAATAAGTGCACACAGTTGTCATGTATAGCTTTGTTATTCACTGCAGGCTGAGATTTACTGACTACTGCTGCAACTTGAGATCCCGCTTTAAGCCAAAACAAGCCTCCCTCTGACTTAGCAGTGCCTAAAGTCTCACCAGCCTTCTTAATAATGCAACTGTCTCCTTCAAAATACACTTTAAACCCAGCTTTTAGCAAACAATCTACAGACATCAGATTGCTCCTTAATGAAGGCACATAAAGTACATTTTGCAGGCATTCATGAAGACAAGGAACAAAAACTGCACCCCCCGAAATCACTTCGGAAGTACTTCCGTCTGCTAGAGCCACCTGGCTGCGCTGTGCTGAGTTCTTGGAAACAAACAATTCATCTGAATTTACGATGTGCCGAGACGCTCCCGAATCAACCACCCAGACAGCTTGTTTCTCATCAGCAATCTTGACCTCGGCGGTCACCAGCTGAGCCGACTGTTTTTGTTTGAAGAACTTCTTTTTCCGCTGCTGCTGCTGCTGCTGCTGATCTCGTCTCTGCTCCTGCACCGGCAACTGAGACTTGACCAACTCCGGACATTGTCGTTTTAGATGCGCTGAAGACCCACATCGGAAACAACGCCTAACAGCAAACGCAGACTCCTCACCGGCACGCTGCTCTTGCTTCACCCCTGGCACGGCATGAGAACTCCTTCCAAACCGCCCGCCTGTAGAAGCCTCTGCAGCCAACGACCTTTCTTGCCTCTTCTGCCACTCTTCAATCAAACGCCCAGTAACGTAACTGACTGATAAATCACGCTCCTGTATGCCTTCTAGAGACAAAACTAAATTATCCCAGCTTTCCGGGAGAGAACTCAAAATAATAGCCACCTTCTCCTGCTGGTCTAACGCACAGTCTCTTTCCTGTAGCGCAGCAAACTTTAACTGTAAACTGTGTAGGTGTTCCTGCATTGTAACCCCAGGCTGTAACATTGCCTTGTACAATGCCTTGCGAATGAACAGCTTGGAAACCGCTGTCTCACGCACATGGAGTTCTTTAAGTGCTTGCCACACACCTCTAGCTGTCTTTATTCCCCTCACATACGGCAACTGGGAATCTTCCAGCCCCAAGACAATTGTGGCCCTTGCTCTTTGGTCTTTATCGAGGTCTTCATCATCAGGCTTTGCAGGAAACTTACTCACCACTTGCCAGAGACGATCCCTCTGCAGCACTGCCTGCATGCGTTCTGACCACAGCAAGTAATTGGAGTCATTCAGACGCTCAAAAGCCATCTGAACTGGTTGTGAGGCCATCTTGAGAGCGATGTCCCTGGAACCCGGAACCAGCTACTCACGACCACCGAGAGAGAAAACAGGAACCACAGCACCCAGCACTCACACGCTGCAGCTGTTGTCCTTGTGTCCACTGAGTCACCAGCTCACCACAGTCAGGAACCAGCCAGTGTCCATCTGCTGCACCAACAGGAACAACAACTTCTGGAACTACTGGAACCAACGCCGTTGATGCTGACACCACCACAACTCAGGCTGGCAGCACAATGCCCATAACCTCATGGAACTTTGAAGTGTCAGGCATAGCTCTAATGGCTTTAGCCCAAACGTAGCAGAGTTTTCCTGCACAGCGAAGAAGCTAGTTGAGGTGGAAATGACTAGTCAGCTAGACTAAGAATAACTATTTACAGGATTTATTAAAAGGAAAAATAAAACCAGCAGAGTTTCTGCATACAAAACAAAGCAAAATAAATCCTTTCTTTCTCTCTCTCTCTCTTAACCATACACAGCACTCCTACTCCTAACTCCTAACACACCAAACTGTGCTAGCAATCCCTAGATAACAGAGTTGAGTGCTGGTCGTTAACCAATCAGAGTAAGTAGTTTCTAGGTCAAGCTGACCTTGGCTTTCTGCCAAGAGTAAATTGACACGGCCTTGAGTTAATTGTGTGAAGCCAGAATCTGTAAGTTTCCCATGAGAACCAATTAACAGAAACTGAACAGTCTCTTCCAACACGGCAGCTCTATGATTCACACGGTGCTTTGGAATTCAACACCACAAATTCCTGTGGCGTCTCCTAATTTTTATGGCTTCAAAGTGAGATTAGACAAATTGAATAAGGCTATCAGTTTCTATGCCTCCAGGCAGAGAATCAGCTTGGCCCCTTCCTGAAACAACTCATTTGGTAGGAGGAATAGAAGTGTAATTGTAATTATTATTATTATTATTATTAATAATAATAATAATAATAATACCCTGCCCTCCCCAGCCAAGACCGGGCTCAGGGCAGCTAACACCCGATATAAAAACAAATTGATTCAAATACAAATTAAAAACAAGATTAAAATACAACATTAAAACATTAACATACAGCCTCATTTCAATGGAAACTCAAATCAAAAACTTTTGGGGGGATGAAAACGTCACGTCTTCACCAAGGCCAACTATCCAGACTGGTCCAGAAAAAAAGCCAGGGAAGTCCCCAAATAGGAGTTCCATCACAGGAGGAGAAAGGAAAAAGAGAAGAGGGAGAGGGAATCAAATTGCAGCGTTGGCAGGGATCCCCAGAGGTCATCTAGTCCAACCGCAGGAATCACAGTGAAAGAACCCCCAACAGATGGCTATCCAGCCTCTGCTTAAAAACTTCCAAGGAATGATAGTCCGTCACCTTACGAGGGAGTCCGTTCCTTTGTCAAAAAGCTCTTACTGCCAGAAAGTTCTTTGGCATGTGCAAGCAAGCTTTTGAGCTGCACAGGTCTCTTCGTCGGGCACAATGGGAAACACAAGTAGATCACAGGTACTCCTTTGGCAGATCCTTTCCACAGAGTGCAGCGTACGCCTCTGTCTTTGGACCCCAAATCTCCAGGGTGCCCCTCAGCGCTAAGATTTTCACCTGGCAGCCCTCGGTCCTTCAGATGGCAAATATTTGCTTGCCTTTGCCGCAGGAGGATAAACACGGGTGCCAGGTCTGCTGCTCTGGAAAACAGCCTGCACCTGGCCGGACAGCTTCTCCCTTCCCCTTGTTGATGTAAGGGAAGATGGGGCTTTCATAAGCTGTTGACCCAAGGAAGCCTGTCAGATGTTGAAAGGCTCTTTGCGAACCCGTTTGCTGGATTGATTTCGTCCCACATCAAAGTCTGGGCACTCAAGCCCACGGTAACCATGAGAATGCCACGGGGGTGCAAGGCCTGGGGGAACACAACGCCCGCCCTCTGGGCATCCACCTGGGTGAGGCTAAGACAGGGGCTCCTGTCTCTCTCAGGTGCGTGGGGCCACAAGGAGAGGCATCACCTGGCCATCTGGGGCATCTTTCTGCAGGGCCTGCAAGACAGAGCTGTTCCGCCTGGCCTTTGGTTTGGACTCAGTCTGACCCTTATGTTTCCCTCCACTTAAAGTCTTGATTTATCGGCTACTTTTAAAATGAGGCTGCATTTTAAATTGCATTTTAACCTGTACAGTGGTACCTCGGGTTAAGTACTTAATTTGTTCCGGAGGTCCGTTCTTAACCTGAAACTGTTCTTAACCTGAAGCACCACTTTAGCTAATGGGGCCTTCCTGCTGCTGCCACACCGCCGGAGCACGATTTCTGTTCTCATCCTGAAGCAAAGTTCTTAACCTGAAGCACTATTTTAGGGTTAGCGGAGTCTGTAACCTGAAGCGTATGTAACCCGAAGTACCACTGTATTTTAAATTGCTGTTTGTTTGTTTTTCTCTCCCCCCCCATTATGTTTTTACTGTGATTTTATTGGTGTAACCCAATATGGGGAGGGTGGGGTACAAACAGAATTTATTATTATCATTAGGATGCGGGTGGCGCTGTGGGTTAAACCACAGAGCCTAGGACTTGCCGATCAGAAGATCGGCGGTTCGAATCCCTGCAACGGGGTGAGCTCCCGTTGCTCGGTCCCTGCTCCTGCCCACCTAGCAGTTTGGAAGCACGTCAAAGTGCAAGTAGATAAATAGGTACCGCTCTGGCGGGAAGGTAAACGGCGTTTCCGTGCGCTGCTCTGGTTCGCCAGAAGCGGCTCAGTCATGCTGGCCACATGACCCGGAAGCTGTACGCCAGCTCCCTCGGCCAATAAAGCGAGATGAGCGCCGCAACCCCAGAGTCGGCCACGACTGGACCTAATGGTCAGGGGTCCCTTTACCTTTACCTATTATCATTATCATCATCATCATCATCATCTGCCAGGGCCCAGTATTGATGCCTGCCCCCAACCTCTTAAGATCCCGCTGGATCAGGGCAAAAGCCCATCTAGTCCAGCATCTCTTCTCAGCATGGCCAACCAGATGCCCCAGCGAGGAACTCAGCCAGCAGGATCCGAGAACATCAGCACCACTCTCCCCTCCTGTAGTTTCCAGCAACTAGTATTCAGAATTGTTGCTGCTGCTGACTGTGGAGGACAGGGCACAGCTATCCTGGACAGTAGCCATCAATATGTTCGGAGTCAATTTAGTCCGGGGGTCCGGCACACTTCCCTGCGCGGCTCTGACCTTTCTCAAAGACCTTTGACTCCAGCAGAGTAAACACAGCAGAAGCAGAAGCAGGAACGTTCTGTCGTGTGGTAATAACTCAGGCTGAAACACAGCAGTCTCCTTATCTTTAAAGTCTTTATTTTCGTACAGATCAACACATCGTAAATCTTCCCGGTGAGACGCAACCCATGTCGACTCTCTCCGTGTGCGACTAGGCTCACACTGCGTGCGTCTTTCTCTCTCTCTCAGAGATACTGGCCACTCCCAGTGTTCTAAACCCGCCCTCAGAATGTGAGGCGTCATCACTCAGAACTCTTAACCCTGTAAGTTCTGAGCCACTCCCAACACCCCCTCTCGAATCACGTTCTGAGAGGACTTCTGAGTGTTCAACACCTTCCCCATTGCCTTTCGCCCCTTCCTGGCATCGTTGTTAGGCACCTGTTGAACCTCACAAACCTCAGGTTCGCACTGTGCGAAACCAACCCACGCATTTGTGACCTGAAACCTCTCAGGTGGAATTCCCTTTGTTGCCCGTGAAGACCGCCTGGGCACAAACTGGGGTTCTTCTCCTGACCCACTGGGGCCAGCTTGTGCGTCTTCCTCATCAGACTCCCCCTCTGACTTGACACGTCTGTGAGCTTTCTCCATTATGCGCACAGGAGATGAGGGCTCACTCTTGGACACTCACAACCTGTGGAGACGCCTCCCCCTGGTCCTGATCCTGATCATCGACCAGATCACCATTATCTGGCTCTCCCTCCTGCTCAGATTCGGATTCAGACAGACAATCTGAGACAGTGTCATGGCTGACTTTGCGCCTTGACCTATTTCCCTGCTGCTCTTTGAACTCAGCATGCTTGCTGACCAGAAGCTTGGTCTGATCACCTTCTGGGTATGCAAATCTCCACCCCTTTGTCGTGGGTTCATACCCACAGAAGATCATTTCCTGGTACTTTGGACCACCCTCTTGCTGCAACCACTTTGGTACAGGCACCATGGCCCTGCAACCAAACGAACGGAAGAAATGCACCTGTGGCTTCTGTCCGTTGAGCAAGAAATATGGGGTGTCACCTACCACTGCATTGTAGCACCTGTTCATCGTGAAATTGGCCATTTTTACTGCCTCCCCCCAGAAACTGTGAGGCAACCCAGAGTCATCCAGTAAAATCTCGGATGCTCGAACCAGAGCTTTACTCCTCAGCTCTGCCACGCCACTCTTCTGAGGAGAAGTCACCTTGTGACGTATCCCCCTCTGGCGAAAGAAACCCTTTAGAGCAGACCCAGTGACCTCAGAACCACGGTCAAACTGGAAACCTTGCACCTTGGTGGAGAACCTCAGTTCCACCTCTGCGACCCAATCTTTGATCAGTTGCGCTGCTTTCTCCTGCGTTGTCAGAGAAAAAGCCCAGGAGTTCTGCGTAAAATCATCGATCAAAATCAGCAGATGCCTGGCTTTGCCCAGACTTGGCTGAGGCATAGGCCCAAACAGGTCTGCGTGCACAAGCTCAAAAGGCTTTGTGGTTACTCTCTCCACCCTGGGATGACTAAATCCCTTGTTTCTGGCTTTCCTGCAAGCCTTGCAATTCAAAGGTTTACCACATTCTTGTACCTTGCAACCTTTGGTGCACTCTGATAACATCTGGACGTCCTCACAGGACCCATGTGACATTCTCTTGTGCCACACGCAAGCACATGACACATGAGTGTGCCCCCCTCCCTCTAGAGGTGATTCCAGAACAAAAAGGTTGTTCTGATTTTTCTCAACACGTACCAGTTGCTTCCCCCCTCTGGAAATGGTACAGACATTGTTTTCAAAACTCACTGAATATCCCTCCTGTAAAAGGCACGGTACAGATAGCAGGCAATGTTTTATCTCAGGGAGAACATAAACCTTCACTTCAGCCTGTAAAAAAGAGACAAACATGTTAGAAACATGGGTTACACGTCCCTGTGAACCTGTAGCAAATCTAACTGTTTTCTCAGTTGAAACAGCCTTGCAGTTCCACATTTGTCCATCAGGTGGCGCTGTGACCAGATGGGCATTCGCAGCCGAGTCAACAACCCAACGTAGGACTCTCCCCCCTCCGGAGCTGTCCTTCTTTGTTGCCTTAGCAACTGCCTTCCTGCAGGTGTTGTTGTTGTCCAAAACTGCCATAGACGCAGACAGCTGATAAACGTTTTCCTCCCCTTCTGGAGCGCGTACTTTTTGCGGTTTCCCACGCCTACTCCCTTTGTTGCCATGGAAACCCGGCTGGTTCCCATGGGAAGCAACCTTGGAAACATCCTGCCCTGTCTCCCTTGCTCTCTGTGGGCAGCTGCGACACAAGTGGTCCGGGGAGTTACAAACAAAGCAGCGGCGAACGGAAAAAGCCTGAACAGAGCACTCCGCTGGTCTGGCCCCTCTGCAACTGGAGGAGCCGCCCGAGCCAGCCTTGCCCTCTCTGATACGCCGTTCTTCTTCATCCCCCAGACGGCCGGTCACATATTCCAGCGTCAGCTGTTGCGGATCCATTGACTCCAGAGTTAGACACAAATTGTCATAACTCTTGTCCAGAGAGCTGAGCAAGATATAAACTTTCAGCTCCTCTGAGAAGTTCACCTGCAGCAATCTCAGCTGGTTGAACACAGCAAGCATCTCAGTTACATGCTTCCTGATGCTGTCCCCAGGACGCAGCTTCATCTCAAACAAGCGCCTGGTGGTGTGTATCTTCGCCCCAGCTGTTGTTCTGTGGTGCACTCTCTCCAGTGCTTGGTAGGCCTCCTGCGCAGTCTCAAGCCCCTCAACCAATGGCAGTTGCGAACCCTCCAGGCTGAGCACTATAGCTCCCAGGGCCTTCTGGTTCTTTCTGCGCGAGGCATGAGCTTCTGCGATCTCCGCTGCCGTTGCTCCGGCTCCTGGCTGGGGCAATGGGGCCTGTTGCACCGCCTCCCACAGACCCTTGGCTTGTAGCCAGGCCTTTAGCTTCCTACTCCACTCTTCCCAGTTCTTGCCGTCCAGCCTCTCAAAAGGGACGGAGTACGATTCATGGCTGTCTGCCATCTCTCCCCCGGGGCCCGGCCTACTCACGAGTACCTCCCGGTCCGGCAGATCTCAGCTCCTCCCAGCGAACTCCTGGCTGGCACCAGCTACTCCTTAGCTGGCCTTTGGCTGCTCCTCAGCCTCTTTGCCTGCAGTTTCACTTCCCAGCGACTCATCGGCTGGCCTCTGGCTGCAGTCCTCTCACACGCACGAACGTTGCTTATCTTTAATGCTGACCTCCATAACCTGTTCGGAGTCAATTTAGTCCGGGGGTCCGGCACACTTCCCTGCGCGGCTCTGACCTTTCTCAAAGACCTTTGACTCCAGCAGAGTAAACACAGCAGAAGCAGAAGCAGGAACGGTCTGTCGTGTGGTAATAACTCAGGCTGAAACACAGCAGTCTCCTTATCTTTAAAGTCTTTATTTTCGTACAGATCAACACATCGTAAATCTTCCCGGTGAGACGCAACCCATGTCGACTCTCTCCGTGTGCGACTAGGCTCACACTGCGTGCGTCTTTCTCTCTCTCTCAGAGATACTGGCCACTCCCAGTGTTCTAAACCCACCTCTCGGAATGTGAGGCGTCATCACTCAGAACTCTTAACCCTGTAAGTTCTGAGCCACTCCCAACACAATATGCCTCCTCTCCTCCATGAAATTGTCCAGTCCTCTTTTAAAGCCGTCTAGACTGGTGGTCCTCACTGCCTCCTGTGGAAAGGAGTTCCATAGCTTAATAATAATAATAATAATAATCTATTTTTTTAAAAAATCATTTTTATTAAGTTTTCCATTTTAAAAATCCAATCCAATCACACTGAATGTTCCAAATTATACAAATACATATCAAATAGTCCAAATATTCTGCCTAAATTATATTTTTTTTGTTGGGACTTCCCATGTTCCAGGTTCTGAGGGGCTCTGATCATCTCATATCTCTACTGCCTTGAACAGTCTTTCCAATAGCTCCTTTAAATCTTCCTGTTGTTAGCCTTCCTTCTTTCATGGCCTCTGAGTTGTTTCCACAAGTGAGTTGAAATAAGCAATGATTAATAATAATAATAATAATAATAATAATAATTTATTATTTATACCCCACACATCGGACTGTGTTTCCCCAGCTGCTCTGGGCAGCTTCCAACAGAACACTAAAAACAGAATAAAACTTCAAACATTAAAAGCTTCCCTACACAGGGCTGCTTTCAGATGTCTTCCAAAAGTCCAGTAGTCGTTTATTTCCTTGACATCTGATGGGAGGGCGTTCCACAGGGCGGGCGCCACCACCGAGAAGGCCCTCTGCCTGGCTCCCTGTAATTTGGCTTCTCGCAGGGAGGGAACCGCAAGAAGGCCCTCGGAGCTGGACCCAGGTGTCCGGGATGAACGATGGGGGTGGAGACGCTGCTTCAGGTTTAATTCTGTGCTGCGTGCAGAAATCCTTTTATCTCTCCCGAAAACCCCAACATTCAGTTTCATTGGATTCCAACTCCACCATTCTATGATTCTTGGAGTCTCTTGGTTTGTCCTTTTATTTTTATTTTCTGGCTCAGAAACGTCCATCAATCTTGCATTGCTGACAGAGCAAGTCAAACCATCTCTTTTTTATTTTTTAACCCTAGCAGGCACTTGGAGGAATGGGTCTGAATTTGTCACCGGTGATTATTTGTTTCCCCCCTCAAACTGAGACATTGGTTTGCTGCTAATAGCTTCCGTCAGCCTCCAGCAACCAGGCGCCGTTCAGAATCTTTGAACTACAACTCCCCAGGGCCATCTGTTTTGCACCCAGGTTTATGTATGTATTTATTTCACAAAATTTATACACCACTTAAAAACAACTCTGTAGCTCATTCAAAATATAGAATCACCAATCAACTAAAAACAGATTTTTAGAAGTCTACATTCTTTCTTTTATTAAAGTTCTAACGTTATATCATCAGACATTGTCATATTACATCACAAAACTTATTATACTGTAATTTTCAACCTGTATGTATACTTTATATTTATAAAGAAAAAAGAAAAAGAAAAAAAAAACCCAAAATAAAAAGCATATATATATGCTTTTATTAAAAAAGTATATATAAAAATCATATATATACCAACACTTTGGACTTCCTGTCTATCCTGTTGTATATTCCTTTGTTTACAAATGAATGTACTCTTATTGTATATTTCTTTACATTTTATCTAAAACATTCCTATATCAATATGTACCCTTGGTCTTATTTCTCAACTCGGTCTCTCTCCAACATCAATCAAATGCTTGCATAGATAGCAAACCTTTACTGTATTTTTGAACATATATCTTATATCTATCCCACTTTTCCATAAATTTTTGTTTTGAGTTGCCTCTCAGGCTATTTGTCAGCTGTGCCATTTCAGCAAATTCTTGTAGCTTCTTATGTCAATCCGTTGTTGTCGGGGCTTCTTCCTTCCACCCCTTTGCCACCAAAGTCAGAGGCATTTCTTTTTTATATATATTATAAATATTTATTAGATTTTTCACTTTTATACAAACACAAAAAGAAAAAGAAAAGAAAAATATTAAAAACAAGTCAATTTCAGTAACAATTTTTCAATAACATGTTTCTTTGACTTCCTCATACCTCCCCTTCTTGTTTTCTAGTTCAACTTGTTGATCCAGCAAATCCTAATCTCTTAACATTCCTTTTTAAAATAACACCTTATTTTCCAATCAACTTTTTAAATTTTATGACTTAAACAATATTAATTCCAGCTCTTTTTATCATAACAGCTAGAGACCACATAAGTTCAATCCAGCATCTTTCAAAGTTCATTAATTTTATAGTATTTCTGTAAATAATCCTTGAATTTCTTCCAATCTTCTTCTGCTGACTTTTCTCCCTGGTCGCGGATTCTGCCGGTCATTTCTGCCAGTCCCATACAGTCAATCAACTTCATCTGCCATTCTTCCAGAGTGGGTAGATCTTGCGTCTTCCAGTGCTTTGCTATAAGTATTCTTGCTGCCGTTGTAGCATACATAAAAAAAGGTTCTGTGCTTCTTTGGCACCAAATGGCCGACTATGCCCAAGAGAAAAGCCTCTGGTTTCTTCAAGAAGGTATACTTAAATACCTTTTTCATTTCATTATAAATCATTTCCCAGAAAGCCTTAATCTTTGGGCACGTCCACCAAAGGTGAAAGAATGTACCTTCAACCCAAAGTCAGAGGCATTTCTATTAAGTGTCGTTGGCAGGGACATCCCGAATGCCTTGAAGGAGGATTTTTTTATATGCTATGGCTGCAGCCCTAGAAGTCCACATTCTACATGTCTGGAGAGGCTTGCCTAAACAAAAAGGTTTTTAGCGGGTGCTTGAAAAGAGCACAGGTAGAGCGTTTGCCTGGCGTCAAGTGGCAGGGAGTTCCAAATTGATTCACTCCACATTGGCATCTGCAGGCAGGGCTTGCCTGAAACCCTGGAGAGTCGCTGCCAGCCAGTGTTTACAAGACTGACTCAACATAAAGCCGTTTCCACTATTCCTGTACATTGTTGTAAACAAAAATTGCCCTTTTCCCTTATGGGGTATGCAAGAGCCCCTACAGAGTCCTTACATAGGTTCCCTATTGGTAGGAAAGAATAACAGAGGCCAACCAGAGAATATTGAGAAGCAAAGCAGCTAGTAAGTCTGATCTTTATTGATCTGTTGCAACAGGGTGCTCCCCTCACACGCAGGAAAGGAGGAGGAACCCAGAACAATGGCACGCGAGGCCTTATAAAGACTTTTGAAATTGCCACCCTGTAGATCAAGACCACCCCCAAATACATCCTACATACATCACAGAAGGTGTGTAACCTAAGACCACCCCTCAGATACATCATCCCTACATCATAGAAAAGGCGGTCTAAACAGAAATTTAAATGTTGTTTTTCTCCTGTCCTTGTTCACCTCCTGTCTGGCAGGTTACCTATTAATGGTCACTTGATTGGATTTCCTGGGGAGCCTGGCCAGTCTTTTGTAGTGATAAATACTTAGTTCCTAGGCCAGGTCACAGCCTCACACCCTATTCAAACACAGACATACCCTTAAGACAGGATTTGTGAAGGAAAAGACAACGGGGAGGCTTTTCCATTTTGACCTTGCAGAGAAAAGATTTGGTCAGTTTAGGAATCAAAATGGTTCCAGGTTTGCTTTCCTGTGCTGATCTATGTATGTGCTTGGTTGGTACACTTATGAACATCACCATATATCCAAGACCATAAAATTCCTATCACAACATTCTGGGACCGATCAGATTTGCAGTTCGAAACATCTGGGAGATGCCAGGTTTGGGGAGACTGGCTTATGTTGCTTTCAAATATAGGGCGTGAGTTGCATTTCTGATTTGGCTTTGAGGTGTTTCATTGTTTTTTTATGGCCCTATCGCCAGCCCCCCTTCGGCTTTATGGAGCCATGAGGAGGATCAAGAGGGAAAGGAAAAATCAATAGCAGACGGTGCTGAAATAAACTGTGCCCTGAGTGCCTTCGGAAATGAAACCTTCCCCCTCATCCATAGCTGCCTTATACAAGGCCGGACCATTGGTCCATCTAGAATCATAGAAGTGTAAAGCTGCAAGGGACCCCCAAAGGTCATCCAGTCCAACCCCCTGCAAGGCAAGAATCTCGGCTAGAGCACCCATGACAGATGGCCCTCCAATCTCTGCTTAAAAACCTCCAAAGAAGGAGAATTCACAAGGGAGTCCGTGCTACAGTTGGACAGCTCTTACCGTCAGAAAGTTTTTCCATGTGTTGAGTCGTAAACTCCTTTCTCGTCACTTCAAGCCATGGGTTTGAGTCCTACCCTCCAAGAGCAGGAGAAAATCTTGATTATTTTTTTTTATTATTTATTGAATTTATATAGCACCCAATACCCGGAGTTCCCTCTTCCATGTGACAGCTCTTGAGATGTTAGAAGATGGCTCTCCTATCTCTTCTCAGTCTCCTCTAAACATACCCAACACCTAATGATGGGAGACTGCTATAATGTCAGCTGCATTTTCCAATTTAATTTTTTAATTTTTTATTTAGTCTTCAGACCAGCAGTGGCTAGTATCAAATGTTAGCTATCCTTGTCTTTCCCACCCCCCAGAAGCAGAACTTTACTTTTTCTTTTCCCCTCCCCTGCAAATTCTTGTACGCTATGATGGCTTTGGTGATTTCTTCCTCATAACAACCCACAAAATTAGGAGAGGGGTCGCTCCCTGCTCCCACCAAAGCAGCTAAACCCCAACACGTAAACCAACTTTGTCACCAGGGAAACATTTGGTAATTACACATTTCATTTCCTTTTAAAACTGTTTTTTAGAATAATAATTATATAATAATAATTTATTATTTATACCCCACCCATCCGGCTGAGTTTCCCCAGCCACTCTGGGCGGCTTCCAATCAAGTGTTAAAAACAATACCGCGTTAAATAGAAGATGTAATTAACTGCAAAACACACAAACAAAGCAATGCAGATTCAATGTGTGTGTGTGTTTTACAGGAGGATATAAAAAGAGGTTTAAATGGGTATTTCTGAACTATTAATCAGTTTCAACGGCTGCAGCATATGGCACTGTATTACCTTAATTCTCCCGAAATTCTGCTTTTGACTAGGCATTAAAAACTAAATTTGCAAATACAGTGCAAAGAAAGAAAAAACTAAAAATAAATATACCCACTCCACCCTCCCAACCTCACACACACGGGAGCCAACTCCTAGGGGCTGAAGTCCCTTCGCCCTCCCCAATAAAATTTTTCAGGATTCTGGGGACCCCAAGACTGATGGGCCTTGCCATTCAAATGGTGTGTGTGTCCCATGTCATGTGCTTGATTATGTGGGGTAGGGTTTGTCTGGGCCCCCCAATATTTTATTCAAGTTGGCACCCCTGCTCACACACAATACTGTGCCCCTTACCTATCAGCCAGGTAGCATTAGTCCAGAGGAGCCGCTCACTTAGTTGCGTCTCTCGCATCCTGGCTCCTTCTTTTGAGATGTTGATGAGGACACTCAAGGGGCCAGCGAAGGTCCTTGTTGTGTAACTAAACTTGTCTGACTAACACAGGAATTGGAAGGGGGGGACACAGGGCATCATCTAGACTGACCCCCTAGCCCTGCCCACAACAGTGTGTATGTTTGTAAACCATAAGCCTAGCTGCTTTGGGTGAGGAACCTGCTCTGAGGGCTCTTGAAATCTTTCGTCTGTCTTCTTCATCCCTCAATGGCCGACGTCTCTGCCAGCTCTTATTCTCCTTGTCAGAGTGCCCGGCTTGCGGCTGGCAAAGAAATCCCTGGTGCGCCCTCATCTCTTAAATGAACCACAGCGTCCAAGAAACACAGAGCAGGGGGGGGGCGAGCTCTTTGCTCTTTTCCCCGAAGCATCCCGGTTGTACTTGGCCATCTACTGCTTTCGAAAAAGGCTGGAAGCCTCAAGGGCAGTGGGTCAAAAGGAGGTTTCTGACCAGAAATTCAGAGTAGGTTGATTGGCATCTGTCTGTCTCAGGAGACAACGAAGGAGTGCGCATTCTGGGGTGAAGTCAAACCATTGGAAGGTTGCAAGACCTGCCGTGGCTGTAGAGGACAATACAGGAGAGGCATGTTCATGTATGGCGGGGATGTGATAAAATTAAGAAATTTTGGGGAAATATACATGATCGCCGAAGAATGGATGCTTTTGAATTCTGGTGCTGCAGGAGACTCTTGAGAGTCCCCTGGACTGCAAGAAGATCACACCTCTCCATTCTGAAGGAAATCAGCCCTGAGTGTTCTCTGGAAGGACGGATCCTGAAGCTGAGGCTCCAAGACTTTGGCCACCTCAGGAGAAGAGAAGACTCCCTGGAAAAGACCCTGATGTTGGGAAAGATGGAGGGCACAAGGAGAAGGGGACGACAGAGGACGAGATGGTAGGACAGTGTTCTCGAAGCTACCAGCATGAGTTTGACCCAACTGCGGGAGACAGTGGGAGACAGGAGTGCCTGGCGTGCTCTGGTTCAGGGGGTCACGAAGAGTCGGACACGACTAAACGACGACAACAACAAGCTAGTGGGGTAGGCTCCAGGCACTTTAATGCCATGTGCACAAACTCTCGCTTCATAGGGCATCCGGCAATTTTTCAGCTATGGCCAAGGGCACAGAGTGGAGATGCAGAGCTGGAAAGGATTTTCTCTGTTTGACAATTTCAGTGCTGGTTGCAAAATGAGGGCAAGGGTCCGAAGAGGTCATTTGGCATGCCAAGGGGACAGATAGTTTGTTTAAAAAGGTTTAACACCGTGCCCCTTTTGTTCCATGGAAGCAGCTGATCCCAGCACTTTGTCCTTCTTATTTTTTAACAAAACAATGTTTCCATTTTGTATTTCAGAGGAAGACCTCATTGGAGAAGACGACGAGATGCCATCCTTCAGATACAGGCCAAATGGTAAGAGCAGCTGGGCAGAATGTGTGTTAGAGCCCAAAAAGAAGTGTGTGTGTGTGTGTGTGTGTGTGTGTGTGTGTGTGTGTGTGTGTGTATACGCTCGCATGCTTGCAAGCGGTGATGCGAAGAGAAGGAACATACATAAAAGTACTGGGCATTTGAAACATGCCACAGAGTGTGTGCAGAGTAGACCACGCAGATGGAAACACTGAAGAGACGCAAAAATATATTTGCATGGTTTAATAACAAAACTCCTCTAACATACATCTTACATAGTGTCTATAATCATCACCCACCCACCCACCAGGAGAGAGTAAGGTATATATCATTCACAATTGCTGACACAGCTAATTACAGTGACTTTTCATCACCAGCTACACTGCTAAACAGCTGTGAAAATTAGGTCAGGATATGCATTCCTACTTTTAAAGTGGTACACATCCTGTGGAACAATAATGAACCCTAACATTTAAACAAGATAGTCAACAAAAAGTGGCAGCGGCGGCAACAACGTAATATGAACTAGGACTCCTCACACAGCTTTAATAATAATACATTATAAAAAACTTTATTTATTACCCACCCTCCCTGGGCAGAGCTGGGCTCAGGATGGCTAACACCAATAAAATCACAGTAAAAACATAATAGGAAAAAACCATTTTAAAATGCAGGTTAAAATGCAATTTAAAATGCAGCCTCATTTTAAAAGTAGCCCATAGATCAAAACCATAAGGGGAGGGAAACATAAGGGTCAGACTGAGTTCAAACCAAAGGCCAGGCGGAACAGCTCTGTCTTGCAGGCCCTGCGGAAAAATGTTAAGTCCCGCAGGGCCCTGGTCTCTTGTGACAAAGCGTTGCACCAAGTCGGGGCCAGTACTGAAAAGGCCCTGGCCCTAGTTGAGACCAATCTAACCCCCTTGTGACTTGGGACCTCCAAAATGTTGTTATTTGTGGTCCTTACGGTCCTCCGCGGGGCAGACCAGAGTCCCTCCAGACATCCTTTTTACTGAACATTAATGATTATTTGTGCTTGTGATGCTATCGGAGCAATCAATTGAATGTAATCAAAAATTATCAAGGGGACAGAGTGATTCCCTTGCGAAGGGAGACTGCAGCATTTAGGACTTTTTAGTCTGGAGAAATGGCAAGCAAGAGAAGGTATTGTAGAAGCTTATAAAATAATGCAATGCCCAGAATTCTTTGAGGGAAAGAATGTGCTTTAAAGTTATGGTGTGTCCACATCCCGGCATGCACTAAAGAAGGGAACCTGAGCATGGACAGGTACAGGGCAGAAAGTCGGCTGTGATAATTAACTGTCATGAATGCTTTAGCTGAGATTCCTGCATTGCTGGGGTTGGACTAGATGCCCCCTTGGGGACCCCTTCCAGTTCTATGATGCCAGCAAGCTTTCTGGGTCATCTGGGGGTAGGGGTGGAGTTTTCAGGCCAGGGGAGAAACCTCCAGACAAATGTAAACTCCACCATTTCTGATTAAGACATTTAAACTTGACACTGATGCACAAACACCTCTGCTAGACACACAATAGTCTCCCATCGAGTGTCCCAAAATCCATCTATTCTGCAGAACAGCCATACGAGAAATATGTAAAATAACTAAGTATTAGAAACCACCCCAGAATTAGCCCTGCTAAACATCTCCCAAGACAATAATGCCCATTTAAACCACAAAGAACTCATAACCCACCTACTTTCAGCAGCCAGAAACATCATAGCCAGACACTGGAGAGACCTGTCAGGAGCAAACATGGACCAATGGTACCAAATAGTATGGGAAACAGCCCTACTAGAAAAAATTAACCAATAAACTGAAACTGACACGGGGACAAATAGAAGAAGATACCTTCACCCCAGTATGGCTCCCCTTTATCACATACACAGCCCAACAAGACAGTGACAAAAATCCACCAACGGCATACAAATCAATATGGCTAACCTGATCCAAAACACCCACCCACCCCACTCACACACGAAAACAAAGACCACAACAGCCAACCACAAATGAATGACCACACCCTGGGCCAACCCCAACCTCTCTCACCACCAAAGGAACACAAGTGAACAGCAAAGAACCTGCACAAGCGACGCTGATACCAATCCCCACATATATTAAGTAAAATAGAAACATCTCAACAAATGAAATAGAAACGTCTCAACAAAATAGAAACGTCTCAACAAATGAAACTGATCTGTAAAAAAATGTTACTTAAAAAGAGAGAGAGAGATTGCACATACTTTTGTAAACCAAGAAAATCTTTAATAAAAATACACTAAAAAACAACAACAGCAATCTCCCATCTCTGCTTTATGCTCCCTCCCCAATCCAGGCCGGATGAGGACCAACTGCAGTCAGTGCGAGAAGACCCTGACCCTGCAGACGTCCGTGAAAGTCCTGTATGTCTTTGTCGTCTTGCTCATTGTGGCTGTGGTAGTGCTGGCAGCTCTGGGTGAGTAGGAAACACACATCCCTCCTGTCTCTCAGGTTCAGGAAACGGAAACCGAAATCATCAAGGGGGTGGAGTGGCTCCACTCTGCAGGAAGGTTGCAGAACCCTGGGACTTTTTAGTTCAGAGAGAAGACCAGGAAGAGGCAACATGGTAGAAGTTTATAAAATTATGCATTGCATGGAGAAAGCAGACGGAGAATCGTTTTCCTCTCTCAAAAATCTAGAACCGGCGAAGATCCAATTAAGGTGAATGCTGGAAGATTTGGGACAAGGGAAGGGCTTCTTCGCAAAGTGCATAGTTGTGGGAATGTTCAAGGATGCAGGAGAGAATATATTGTTTGATTACACCCTTTCCAACTTGTGTTAACAAGTTCACAATTTAGCAGAGTAACATTCCCCTTTTTAAACTTGCACAGCAGATGCGTTTGCTCAGGATCGCTAAAGCCTCTAAAATAAGTTTCCTTGGTAATTTCCCCTTTAGTCCCTTCATAAAAAGATAGACACGACACAGTCTTCTATAAAAGTATATAAAGAGTTTACTCACTCACATTCTGTTCACAAATGGATCCCAGAAGGCAGACTTAAGTCACAAAAGTAATATACCTGGAATTTATCCCATAAAGAGATAGTTCCTTTGTCCTCTCTTGGCTGGAAGCAAGAGCATCTTAGGCTAAGCAGATGTTGCTTCTTTGACGAATGTAGTCAGAGAGATGGCGGCCTCTGCTGAGGTATTTTGGTACCTGCACAGGTGAGGCCATGCCCACCTCTGGTAACATGTAGAGGAAGTCTGTCAGTCCAGGAGGAAACAGGAAGTTCCGACTGGCTGGTCCAGACATCCCCTTTTTATGTCCACTCTAGGGATGTTGTACTTGACTGCTCTGTGTTTCACATCCCACAATAGTTAAGTTGTGGAACTCTCTGCCACAGGAAGCAGTGATGGCCACCAACTTGGATGGCTTTAAAAGAGATCCAGGCACTTTTGGAAGAAACTTTCGGAAGATCCATTTCAGTTGGGGCTTAGACCTGGTTTTGGCACAGAAACTGCTTTGGTCACCCTGTATGATGACCTTGTTGAGAGAGAGACAAGGGAAACATGTCCCTGTTAATTCTTCTCGACCTCTTTCGATACCATCGACCATGGCATCCTTCTGGAACGACTCTCCGAACTAGGGTTTGGTGGCACCGCTTTGCAGTGGTTCCAGTCCTACTTGGATGGTTGTTGCGGAGGTTGCTCACCAGAGCAAGACGGTCTGAGCATATTACACCAATCCTGGTCCGACTGCACTGGCTACCAATTAGTTTCCAGGCTCAATACAAAGTGCTGGTTTTGACCTATAAAGCCTTAGAAAGATCAGGACCACAATGTTGGCATACAACCAAGGAAAGGGGGGCAATTGGCAGGCCCCCCAGCTGGCTCCAGCCTACCGGCCGTCAAGAAACCAGGAGTCAAGAAACCAAAGGTCTGAGGGTCAGGAAGCAAGGAGTCACGAGGTCAAGGGTCCGGGGGTCAGGAAGCAAGGAGTCACGAAGTCAAGGGTCTGAGGATCAAGAAGCAAGGAGTCACGAAGTCAGGGGTCCGAGGTTCAGGAAGCAAGGAGTCACAAGGTCAAGGGTCCGAGAATCAAGAAGCAAGGAGTCACAAAGTCAGGGGTCCGAGGATCTGGAAGCAAGGAGTCACGAGGTCAAGGGTCCGAGGGTCAGGAAGCAAGGAGTCACGAAGTCTGGGGTCCAAGGGTCAAGAAGCAAGGAGTCACGAGGTCAAGGGTCTGAGGGTCAGGAAGCAAGGTGCCAAATGCAGCAAGGCAGGAAACATGTTGCTGTGGCAAAGAGCCAAAGGGAAATGCTGACCTTATATCCCTTCCTGGCTCTTGCCACCAGGTGCTGTGAGTTACCAATCAGCCTCACCTGTGAGGCCACACCTTGCCTCTTCAGAACAAACTTAGGAAGGCCCCGGTCCTGCAAAGTCCTACTATCACAGGGCCCAGCTCCTGCATGCACTCCTGACGCGCCCCTCTTTCCATCCCAGGCCTCTCTGCCTGGGCGTCTTTGGCTGCCTCCAACCTCCTGGACCAGCATCCGGCTCTCCAGGAAAGGAGGCCCTTCTCTCATCTCTGGGTCTCGGCCGAGACCACCCACTGCCTCTTGGCATGGCTGGCACACCAGGTGGCCGGGGCTGAGAGCCCTTCCTTGGTCTGAGGCAGCAACTTCCCTGCTTCCCCCAGGTGGCCTTCCCTGCCGTGTTGTTTTGGGCAGAGAGAAGCTGCCCTCTCTCTCGAGATCACGTGCCCCAAAGCTGAACTCAACTTGTGAGCCTGGCACACAGCTGAGAGGAGCCTGAGGTTTGGGTCCTGTCCCAGCCCACAGCAGAGCCACGAATTCTGCAGCCCCGGCAGCTGCCTGGGTGGCGAAAGAGCTCTGCGTTCATATATTCATTGGCCTGATCCTCTCCTTACGGTCTTGCAAGAGAATCACAAATCACGCCTAAGGTAGCAGATGCCCGATGTAAATCATGCAGACTGATGCAAATCGTGCAGACTGTTTGCAACTTTCGCTCAGAATACAGAATTTCAGGTTTGCTTGGTGCAAAATTTCAGGGGTTGTTTTTTTAGCCCAAGACCACCTTGTTCCAATGAGTCCTGCCCTTGAGCCAGTTTAGCAGCAGGAACATTCAAGGAACTCAGATGGAGACGCAGTTGGCTAAAGTGAATGTTCCTGTTTGCGAATGTTCTTGGGAACCCGAATGTCCAACGGAGCTTCCGATTGGCTGCAGGAGCTTCCTTGCAGCCAATCGGAAACCGCACCTTGGTTTCCGAACATTTCGGAAGTCGAGTGGACTTCCGGAATGGATTCCGTTCGACTTCCAAGGTACGACTGTATAAGGATCGGTTGCAGGGCTCAGCAGGCCTGCGTTCTGAAGAAGGCAAGATCTCAGCATCGAGTGGAAGGGAGAAAGGCTGACAGATTTCTGTGTATGGCTCAGAGCTACACAATGGGTAAAGCTTGGTTATTTATTTATTTTCATAATGTTTTCACATTGCTTGACTGTTAAAAAAAACAAAACACCTCCAAGCAGTTTCCCCCCAAAATGGTAAACACAATAAAATTATCAATAGCAATTGGGAAGCTCCAGTTAGTGCAGAATGCTGCAGCACGATTACTGACCAGAGTGAGGCCTTGCCAGCATACAACACCTGGGATCAGAGATCTGCACTGGTTGCCAATTTGCTACCGGACCAAATTAAAGATGTTGCTAATAGTATAATAAAACCCTTAACAACTTGGGACCAGTTTGCCTACAAGATCATAATACCCTTTCTGCATTTGTTTAAAAAAAACTCCCTCTTTTAGTATGGCTTTAGTATAGCAGCGTCTACACTTTGGAACTCCCTGCCTATTGATATCAGGCCTTCGGTGCACAATTTTGAACGGCTGCTAAAAACATTTTTGTTTAGACCCAGGTGTTTAAAAAGTTGCTGCGAGTTCTTTTCTTAGCATATTGTTCATTCCACTTTTTGAAAGCCTTAAATTATTGTTGTTAGTTTCTCTTATTGATCATTTTATTGCTTTCCCTTTTTTTTGTAAATCGCTTTGCAGGGCCTTTTTTTAAAAAAAACAACCCTCAAATGTTGGATGGATTTTATGAAATAAATAAAGCACCAATACTTTTCTAAGCACCATACAGAGATTGAAACTAGCATGTTCACAGTCAGAGAATCACAGCACAAAATGAACATGACATGGGGAGGGAAGAGGAAAGCAAAGCCATTCCTTGAAATTAGTAACTGGAAAGGGGGCAGGAGGGGGAAGTTTGAAAGGAAACCAGATCTGGGTCAGGAGTATTTTTAGAAATAAAGAATCCATTTCTGAAAAATGCCGGAAACTTTGGGAATTATGTTGATAGGCTGCACTGTAAGCATTTTCAACATTGCAAGGTTGGTAAACGAAGCTGAGATTGTGCCTAAAATCTGGTTTGACATAAAAAGAAGATTGAAATCCTACTCACACACACAGCGTCAACCAAACAGCGTCACCATTTTTCCACCTCATTTTCCCCAGGAAAGGAAACCTCAAGGGTACAATACAAAGCGAAAAGCGAGGATCAGATAACCAGCTGGCCGGGAGGAACCGGTGGGATACGGTGGACTGCAAGCGAGAAACATGAGTCAGGAAAAGCGGGCGATTGCCAGGAGAAGGGGATGTTTCTTGGGGATGCATTAGCCAAAAGAACGCGAAACAGTTCCGCTCTGCTTAGTCCTTGGCTGCAGCCGGGATCTCCACCCTGGAAGGAGGAGGCGGACAAATTTCAGAGGGTAAAACACAGCAAAACGAGGGACAGGAGAGCGGGGTGTTCTGCTTGCAGAAAGAAAAAGAGATTGCCCTTGTTGTTGTTGTTGTTTAGTTGTGTCCGACTCTTCGTGACCCCCTGGACCAGAGCACGCCAGGCCCTCCTGTCTTCCACTGCCTCCCGCAGTTCGGTCAAACTCATGCTGGTAGCTTCGAGAACACTGTCCCACCATCTCGTCCTCTGTCGTCCCCTTCTTGTGCCCTCCATCTTTCCCAACATCAGGGTCTTTTCCAGGGAGTCTTCTCTTCTCATGAGGTGGCCAAAGTCTTGGAGCCTCAGCTACAGGATCTGTCCTTCCAGTGAGCACTCAGGGCTGATTTCCTTCAGAATGGAGAGGTTTGATCTTCTTGCAGTCCATGGGACTCTCAAGAGTCTCCTCCAGCACCAGAATTCAAAAGCATCCATTCTTCGGCGATCAGTCTTCTTTATGGTCCAGCTCTCACTTCCATACATCACTACTGGGAAAACCATAGCTTTAACTATACGGACCTTTGTGGGCAAGGTGATGTCTCTGCTTTTTAAGATTCTGTCTAGGTTTGTCATTTCTCCCAAGAAGCAACCCACCCCAGAATTCACAGCAATCAAGGTGAGCTTTTGTGTTCAAAGCCAGGTAGCCCCAGGAATAATGTGCTCACTTTTTGTGTCATCCTTGCAGTCTTCAAGAAGGTGGATTCTATAGCTGACGATGTTAACTCGGCCCAGACGTACTACGAGAAGAAAATCGGGTCGGTCCAGGAGAACCTCCAAGAGCTGGGTAAGTTAGAGGTTTTTCAAGAAAGGTTAGGTGTCCACCTGCCAGGGTTTCCTTGCCTGTGATCCCTGCATTGCAGAGGGTTGGGCTCGATGACCTTTGGGGTCCCCCTCTGATTCTGTGATTCAACTAGCTCAGTATTGATTACAGCAGCTCCCTGTGCTGGACCCGGGGGTTAACCCGAGCAACGCGGTCCAGGTCTGGTCCCGAATCCAGGGATTCCACAAGGAGTCAGTTCAACAGGGTCAAGGCAGGAAACCAGGCAAGGTCAGGCACAGGGTCTCAAGCAGGTCCAGAGGAGGGCAACCAGAATGGTCAAAGGCCTGGAAACGATGCCTTATGAGGAACGGCTAAGGGAGCTGGGCATGTTTAGCCTGGAGAAGAGGAGGTTAAGGGGCGATATGATAGCCATGTTCAAATATATAAAAGGATGTCACATAGAGGAGGGAGAAAGGTTGTTTTCTGCTGCTCCAGAGAAGCGGACACGGAGCAATGGATCCAAACTACAAGAAAAAAGATTCCACCTAAACATTAGGAAGAACTTCCTGACAGTAAGAGCTGTTCGACAGTGGAATTTGCTGCCAAGGAGTGTGGTGGAGTCTCCTTCTTTGGAGGTCTTTAAGCAGAGGCTTGACAACCATATGTCAGGAGTGCTCTGATGGTGTTTCCTGCTTGGCAGGGGGTTGGACTCGATGGCCCTTGTGGTCTCTTCCAACTCTATGATTCTATGATTCTAGGTTCTAGCAAACAGCAATGTTGCTCCCACAACCTGGGGTTGGGTCCGACAGCCTTTTATCTCTGTCGGGGTAACAGCCGGTCCTGATCCCCCGGCGACTCACCTCCCTGTCTCGCCCGAAGGCGAGCACTCCTCCTGCGAGTACTCAGGTCTCTCCTTCTCTCAGACCTCAGTCTCTGCAGCTCAGGAGATGTTGGTGGGTTACTAGACCCAGAAGCTGCCTCAGCCTCCCCTGACCCAACCGGTAGTGGAGCAGCTGTAAGTGATGGCCCAGCTGGAGGCAACGAGGTCATCCCCGCATCTGGAGCCAGGGCAGGCTCAGGCCCCTGACTCGGCCCAGCTGGTGTTTGTTGCAGAGGAACCTGTGCAGACTGGGGCTCTTCAGAATCAGGCCCCAGACTTGGTTCAGGTGATGCCTGAGGCAAAGGAGCCGGTGCAGACTGAGACTCCTCTGGTTCCGAGTCCGAGCCCATGTCTCAGGCCATCACACTCCCCAGACTGAGGTTGCTCCCAGCCCTGCCTGAACATGACAGGGATTCAAACCAGGACTTTCTGCATGCCAAGCAGGTGTCCTGCCTTTGAACTACGGACCCAGGTAAACCACAGCCAACCTCAGCCTCCTCCGCCAAATCTAGAAAAGGCTGCAGCCTCAATGTCACCTCTCCGTTAGCTCTCAGTGAAGAGCAGGGAGACTTCCCCAGCCTCCACCTGTGTCTAACTCAGCTCCTTTAACAGGCGATGTTGGAAGGGACATCTCCTCTGAGTTATCCATCTGTAGGTACAGGCATGATTAAAATTGCCAGGCTGCACAGGGGGTTGGACTAGATGGCCTTTGGGGATCCCTTCCAACTTGACAATTCCACAGTTTTACACACAGCTAGCTTTCCACGCTGGTATCTGCTGCTGGGATGAGCAGTTTCCACCCTGGTGACGACAACAACTACAACAACAACATAAACAACAACAACAACAACAACAACAACAACAACAATAATAATTTATTATCTATACCCCGCCCATCTGGCTGGGCTTCCCCAGCCACTCTGGGCAGCTTCCAACAAAATATGAAAATACCGTAATGCATCAAATATTAAAAGCTTCCCTAAACAGGGCTGCCTTCAGATGTCTTCTAAAAGTCAGATACAGTGGTACCTCGGGATGTGAACGGGTTCCGTTCCGGAGCTGCGTTCACATCCCGAATGGAACGCAAGACACAACGGCATGTCTGCGCGTGCGCGGGTCACGTTTCGCTGCTTCCGCACATGTGCATGATGTCATTTTGAGAGTCTGTGCGAGCAGTGAAACCCGGAAGTAACGCACTCCGTTACTTCTGGGTTGCCGCAAAGCGCAACTCGAACGCGCTCAACCCGAAGCACATTAAACTCGAGGTATGACTGTAGTTGTTTATCTCCTTGACATCTGGTGGGAGGGCGTTCCACAGGGCGGGTGCCACCACCGAGAAGGCCCTCTGCCTTGTTTCCTGTAGCTTTGCTTCTCTCAATGAGGGAACTGCCAGAAGGCCCTCGGAGCTGGACCCAGGTGTCCGGGGTGGAGACGCTCCTTCAGGTCTACTGGACTGAGGCCATTTAGGGCTTTCAAGGTCAGCACCAACACTTTGAATTGTGCTCGGAAACGTACTATAAATGTAAGCTTCTGTCAGGTGATCAGGAACAGTTCTGCGCTCGGAGGTCTCTGCTTAGCAGGTCTTGCAAGATCTCGGTCGCAGAGGAAATGGATGAGTAAGACTTTGAAACGAGAAGAAGCAACATCTGCTTAATTGCTGAGCAACATGTCTTGTGAGGGAGCGAGAAAGTTTGCTGTCAGTCAGCAAACTGACGGTTGGATTTTGCAAGCATCTGCAAGCGATTGGGACGTCTCTGACTCACTCTCAGAAACCAGAGAAAGCCAGTCTAGCAGTCCCCTCTAAGCCAAGCTCTCAGGCGGCTTACTCCCTGGTCCAGCGGCTCCCAAACTTTTGGTGGGGGTGTCACTGCCCTCATGCTTCCAGCTCACCCCCCGTGTTACCCCTCCCACCCCAGAAAAAGGATTATTCAGAACAGCGGTTTGAACAACCCACTTGAGAAGATAATAACGCAATGGAATTCAAAACAGTAGCAACTAATTGCATGGTTTTTCTTTCTCAAAATCCAGTTAAAACCATTTAGTTTAATGAATTCCACGAAACGGATGAACTTGATCTAGTGAAACCAGCTTTTCAAAGTCTGATAGTCATTTATACCTCCAGTCCGGCTCAGCCCAGGAAATTTTGGGGCATTGATGCCCCCAACTGCAGAGGCAAGGCAAAGCTATCCTGGCTAAGAGCCACTGAAGGCCCCCTCCTTCTCCAGGACTGGGTCCAATGCACAGCTGTCAACTTACAGTTTTGAAAATAAGGGACCAGCAGCCTTGAAAATAAGGGACCAGCAGCCAAAATAAGGGACCTGCAGCATCACCTGTTCCAGGCACTCCAGTCTTCCTGTCCTCCTGCAGTCTGGTCAAACTCATGCTGGTAGCTTCGAGAACACTGTCTAACCAACTTTGTAACCAGAGGTTCAACTGAACAGAATCTGAAACACATGCACCACAAGGCCTGTGCAGCCTCAAGATGGCTCCCTGGCCTGGCTTTGCACTGCAAAGTTTGCAGCAGCACATGCAGCAAAACGGCGTCCAGCATTCAAAAACCCCCTCAGCTTGCATTAACTAGCCACACACAAGGCATGCAAGCTCCACCCCCCAGTCGTTCTTAGACTTCTTATTGGGTGAGCAACACAGTTGGAGCCTCCCTCCTCCCTGGCAGGCAGGGAGGGAGGGAGAGGAGCTGCTTCCTTTGAAATTTAAGGGACATAATTTAAGGGACATTTAAGGGACATCCATCGATAAGGGACAGCAGCGGGACATGGCGCTGGAATAAGGGACTGTCCCTTCAAATAAGGGACACTTGACAGCTATGGTCCAATCCTTTTTCAAAGCCATTTAGGTTTGTGGCCATCACTGCCTGCTGTGGCAGGGAGTTCCACATGCACTGCATAAAGAAGGATTTTTCCCCCCTCTGTCCTGAATCCAGCTGCACTGGATGTCTGTGATTGCTAGTCTTATGAGAGAGAGAGAGAGAGAGAGAGAGAGAGAGAGAGAGAGAGAGACTTTTCTCTATCTACTTTCTCCATGCCAGGCATACCTTTATAAACCTTCCTCTTTCCTTTTTCCTTTCTCCTTCTGTGATGGAACTCCTATTTGGGGACTTCCCTGGCTTTTTATCTGGCCCATGTAGGACCAGTTTGGATAGTTGGCCTTGGTGAAGACTTGATGTTTTCATCCCAAAAAAAGTTTTTAATTTGAGTTTCCACTGAAATGAGGCTGTATTTTAATGTTTTAATGTTGTATTTTAATCTTGTTTTTAAGTTGTATCTTAATCAATTGTTTTATATCTGGTGTTAGCCGCCCTGAGCCCAGTCTTGACGGGGTATAAATAAATAAATATAAATAAAAATAATAAAAATAAAACTTCTGTCATATACTAGAAAGTCCCAATGCTGCATCCTTTGTTCATAGGGGACTCGATCGATCTCGTTACCCTTTCCCAGCTGTTCGATACCCTTTTTGAGCTGAGGTGACCGGAACGGTGCACAGTAATTGGGCAGATTGGCAGAGTTTTATTTCTGCGGTGCGTTCTGCCGTTTAGCTATGGGGCCTGGTCAAGGCCTGGTCAACTGCTGGGTATGTGCTAGAAGCTGTTTAACCAACCTGCTTTCTTTCTGCACCCCACCCTCCAATCCAGATCAGAAATCCCTGGGCAACTGCTCCTTCTGCCACGATGCAGGCCAGCTGGGACAGGAGATCAGCAGGCTGCAAGAGGAGCTGGAGGGGATCCAGAAGAAGCTCTTGGCGCAGGATGTGTTGCTCGACCGAGCTGGCCAGACCCACCAGCAGCTCTCGTCCGCCAGCAACAAGATCAACGACGAGGTGGACGGGTGCTTCTCCGCCATCCAGCGGGTCAACCAGAGCCTGGCACTCTTCCTGGCCCAGGTGAGGGGCTGGCAGGGGGCCACTTCCGAGCTGGGCAGCTCGCTGAAGGAGCTGTCGCAAGAGCGCTTCGACATGGAGGCTGCCGTGCAACAGATGAACTTCACCGTCGGCCAGACCTCCGACTGGGTGCACATCATCCAGAGGAAGATGAACGAGGAAACCTTGACGCTGCAGAAGATCGTGTCCGACTGGCAGAACTACACCCGCCTGCTGGGGGGCTTGAGGACCACCTCCTCCAAAACTGGGGAGCTGGTCAAGGGCATCCAGACCAGCCTGGGCATCACCTCGCAGAGGATCGGGCAGAACTCGGAGGGCATGCACGACCTGGTTTTGCAAGTCATGAGCCTGCAGTTGCAGCTGGACAACGTCTCCTCCTTCCTGGACGACCACGAGGAGAACATGCACGACCTCCAGTACCACGCCCGCTACACGCAGAACCGGACGGCCGAGCGCTTTGAGACGCTCGAAGGACGCATGACCTCCCACGAGATCGAAATCAGCACCATCTTCACCAACATCAACGCCACCGACAGCCACGTCCACAGCATGCTCAAATACCTGGACGACGTCCGGCTCTCCTGCACGCTGGGCTTCCATGCGCACGCCGAGGAGCTGTACTACCTGAACAGGTCGGTCAGCCTCATGCTCAGCGCCACTGACCTCCTGCGCGAGCGCTTCAGCCTTCTCAGCGCCCGCCTGGACTTTGACATCCGCAACCTCTCCATGGTCATGGAAGAGATGAAGGCGGTGGACACCCGACACGGGCAGATCCTCCGAAACGTCACCGTCTTGCGAGGTGAGAAGCGGCGATGGGGAGGCAAGCGGGAGGCACAGGGTGTTTTTTATCATTGCTTGTTAAATTCATTAGCCGCCCTTTTCGAGATGGCGGCTCAAAGCGACTTACGAAAAATAAAGCTATAATAGATGCATGCATTAAAACCGGGAGACACGACATACCGTATTTTTCGCTCCATAAGACGCACCTGACCACGACGCACCTAGTTTTTAGAGGGGGAATGCAAGGGGGAAAATATTCTTTAAAGGGAGCGCTGAGCAGAGCCTGTATGCATCCGAGGCTCTGCTCAACGCTCCCTTTCACGAGCCACGTGGAGCGTTTGTGCGGCGCTTGCAGGCTTTTCCCAAGGAGGGAGAAGGGACTGAAGGGCTGCCCTTCTCCCTCCTTGGGGAAAAGCCCCCAAGAGCTACACACACACTCCGCATGGCTCTTGGGGGCTTTTGTGGGAGGTGGGGAAAGGGACAGAGCCACGCACTCTGTCCCTTCCCCCACCTCTCACAAGAGCCGCCGTTAAGCCAGAAGCCAGGACAGAAAGCGGGATCGCTGCGCAGTGATCCCTCTTGCTGTCCTGGCTTATGGGATAGCCATGTGCAGTCTCTCCCGGGCAGCAGGATGAAGGCTCCCCCAAGAGCCACGCTCCCTTTAAAGAGCGCACGGAGCATGTGTGCGGCTCTTTAAAGGGAGCGCTGAGCAGAGCCTCCCGCCTGCATTCGCTCCATAAGACGCACACACATTTCCCCTTACTTTTTAGGAGGGGAAAAGTGCGTCTTATAGAGCGAAAAATACGGTACATTAAAGGATCTCACCCACTCTAAAAGGCCATAGATAGTTAAAAGCCTGGTTGAAATTGTTATTACTATGATTATAATTACAGTGGAACTTTGGTTCTCAAACGCCTTGGTACTCAAACATTTCAGCTCCCGAATGTTGAAAACCCAGAAGTAAGTGTTCTGGTTTTCAAACGTTTTTTGGACCAAGGTACCACTGTATTTATATCCCAGTTTCTTCCCCATCCGGGACTCAAGGAGGCTTACACAGATGAAGGAATGTTTTCGCAAAGTGCTTGAAAATATGCAATGAAGGGGCCAGGCGAGCCTCTCTGGGGAAAGCGTTCCACAAACGGGGAGCCACCACAGAAAAGACCCCTTCTCATATTGCTGCAGGTGCCTTCTGTGCTAACCATTAATCACCTGCTGGAAACTTTTCATTTCCATCAGGCCCAATTAAAAGTACTCATTCCACTATGGTTAAATGAGGTCTGTTTTTAACTTTGGGTGTTTGTTCTGGCATGCTTTAGGTTTCTATTGCTGGAAGCCACTTTGACCTATTTTTCATGCCACTGGGGTGTACAAATATTTTAATTAATGAATGAAACAATGAAAGACATCTTCCCTGCTCCCGTGGCCAGCTCTTGTGCCAGGGACTCTGTGCCCTTCCTGCGCCAGGGGGTCTCGTGACCCCAAGTGACCCAGTTTGGACTCAGGGAGGCCTAGATCCTGACCTGCACACTGTGGACTTCTAGGGACCACTCTAGCCACCCAGCCACCCATGGAACAGAGTGGTAAGGGCTGCTTTCGATGCGTGGCTTTGGATTTTTGCAGCCTCTCCTGAATCTCCAGAGCAGGTTTACTTGGGCTGCAAAACCCAAATAAATAGATGAGTCACAGGCTTGGGCGACAACCTCTAATATTTCGTAAGCTTGTTTTTGCCAATTTGCAGAGCTGTCTTTCCCATCAGCTGCTGGCCAGTTGAAACAAGCTTCATTCAGGGACTAATCAAAGTGGGTGTCCATATAAGAAAAGAACATAAGAAAATCTGCTGGACTCCGAAGCATTGCTGCCTCTGACTGTGATAGCCATCAATAGCCCTGTCCTCCATGGATTTGTCTAATCCTCTTTTGAAGCCATCCAAGTTGGTGGCCATCCCTGCCTCCTGTGGCAGGGAGTTCCATAGGTTAACTGTGAGCTGCATGAAGAAGTCCTTTCTTCAGTCTGTCCTGAATCTTCCAGCTTCAGTGGATGCCTAGGAGAGAGAGAAACAAAATCCTCCACTTTCTCCATGCCATGCTTAATTTTGTAAACTTCTATCGTGTCACGTCTTCCTCGCTATTTCTCTAAGCTAAAAAGTCCCAAACCTTTCTTCAGGAGGGAGTCACTCCAGCCCCTCAATCATTTTTGTTGCCTTATTCCAGATTCACTAATCAGGATAGCTATAAAAACCCTCAGTGTCTGGGCTGAACGATGGAGGTGGAGATGCTCCTTCAGGAGCAGATCACACCAGGCATAATTTTCTAACTTTCTATCATGTCGCCTCCTGCTTGCTTTCCCTATAAACTAAAAAGCCTCCAAACTCTTCAAAAGCACACCAGCACAAATAGATAAATAGGTACCAATGTGGCGGGAAGGTAAACAGCATTTCCATGCGCTCTAATTTCCGTCACGGTGTTCCATTGCTCTAGAAGCGGTTTAGTCCTGCTGGCCACACGACCCGGAAAGCTGTCCGTGGACAAACGCTGGCTCCCTCAGCCTGAAAGTGAGATGAGCGCCACAACCCCATAGTCGCCTTTGACTGGACTTAACCATTGAGGGGTCCTTTAAAGGTAAAGGGACCCCTGACCATCAGGTCCAGTCATGGTCGATTCTGGGGTTGCAGCGCTCATCTCGCTTTATTGGCCGAGGGAGCCGGTGTACAGCTTCCGGGTCATGTGGCCAGCAGGACTAAGCCGCTTCTGGCGAACCAGAGCAGCGCACGGAAACACCGTTTACCTTCCCGCTGGAGTGGTACCTATTTATCTACTTGCACTTTGACGTGCTTTCGAACTGCTAGGTTGGCAGGAGCAGGGACCGAGCAACGGGAGCTCACCCCGTCGCGGGGATTCGAACCGCCGACCTTCTGATCGGCAAGTCCTAGGCTCTGTGGTTTAACCCACAGTGCCACCTGCATCCCAACCAGGGGTTCTTTACCTTTACCTTATCTAATCCCTTGAAAAGGCTGCCAGGCCATGAGCGACCTAGGCATCAAGTGGGCCAGAGGCAAGGCACAATGCCAGCCTTCCTTCATCTGTTCGCAAGTGAACGCGGCGTCCGGGCACTGCAGTGTTCAGGACGTGGTCCCCAAAGCTGGTTCCCATTTGACACGCGCTGCAACATGCATCATAAAAACACACAGGCCATTGATGGAAACAGCTGAGTGTCAGCGCTCTGGCTGTGACTCCGGCATCCCAGGATGGAAGGAAAAAGGGTTTGCCTTTTAGGAAGATGCTTCACACATTGCAGCAGGGAGTGAAAGTCTGTGCCGTGTTGGGGGACCCTGCTGCAATGCGAGGATCTGCTCAGACCCCCCAAGGTGCGCTGCTGCTGCTGCTGCTATGGCTGCCGTCTCAGCGCATTGGACATTTTGCGCACCGCCAAAATTCCAGACCTGGGTTCGTGCATAGTTAAACTGTGGAACTGCCTCCATAGTCAGAAACAGAAATGCTTCTGAAGCTCAGTTGCTGGAAATCACAGGAGGGAAGAGTGAAGGCGGTGAAGGTCCTGTGTGAGTGTCTGGAGGTGGTTGGAGGATGGATGGTGGCTAACAGATTGAGGTTGAATCCTGACAAGACAGAAGTACTGTTTTTGGGGGACAGGAGGCGGGCAGGTGTGGGGGACTCCCTGATCCTGAATGGGGTAACTGTGCCCCTGAAGGACCAGGTGCGTAGCCTGGGAGTCATTTTGGACTCACAGCTGTCCATGGAGGCACAGGTCAGTTCTGTGTCCAGGGCAGCTGTCTACCAGCTCCATCTGGTACGCAGGATGAGACCCTCCTTGCCCGCGGACTGTCTCGCCAGAGTGGTGCATGCTCTGGTTATCTCCCGCTTGGACTACTGCCATGCACTCTACGTGGAGCTACCTTTGAAGGTGACTCGGAAACTACAACTAATCCAGAATGCAGCAGCTAGACTGGGGACTGGGAGCGGCGGCCGAGGCCATATAACATTGGTCTTGAAAGACTTTCATTGGCTCCCAGGATGTTTCCAAGCACAATTCAAAGACCAATATGGCAGACCAACACGGCTACCTATCTGTAACAATTCAAAGTGTTGGTGCTGACCTTGAAAGCCCTAACCAGCCTCGGCCCAGTAGACCTGAAGGAGCGTCTCCACCCCCATCGTTCAGCCTGGACACTGAGGTCTAGCGCCGAGGGATTTCTGGCGGTTCTCTCCCTGTGAGAAGTGAAGCTACAGGGAACCAGGCAGAGGGCTTTCTCAGTGGTGGCACCTGCCCTGTGGAATGCCCTCCCACCAGATGTCAAGGAAATAAACAACTACCTAACATTTAGAAGATATCTGAAGGCAGCCCTGTTTAGGGAAGTTTTTAATGTGTGACATTTTAATGTATTCTTAATCTTTGTTTGTTGGAAGCTGCCCAGAGTGGCTGGGGAAATGCAGCCAGATGGGTGGGGTACAAATATATTATTATTATTATTATTATTATTATTATTATTATTATTATTATTTTCAAATCCAGCTTGCAGGTTTCCCACAGGTATCCGATTGGCTACTGTGAGAACAGAATGCTCAGCTAAACCGACCATTGGCATCCTAGAATTGATGCAGTGGACATAGTCTGATACTGGTCTGAGTCTCCCTAGCTGCCTGGAAGCTGGCAATAATCACTTAGTGATGAGAGCACTCTGCATATGCTCAGAGTCCCCCTTTATTTCTCCCATGCACCTTTCAGGAGAAGAGTTCCTGATTTTGGAGCTGAGCCTTGGATCAAACAAAGCCCTAGATTTGGGGTGCCAAGCCGGGACCTTTTCCCCTCTGCCTCCCTTAAATTTTGATCCTCTTAGGAGCTGCCCTGTTGCCGCAGCTTCAGCAAAGTCTCCCCCACTTCCCTGGCCCAGCTGCTCCGAGTGCTGTTTATCCTTCCTGCTGCTGAGCTCTGTTGTTTTAAAAATTTTTTATTGCTATGGAAAAAGAGTGCAATGCACAGCGAGCTGGCGCAAGCCAGAACCACCCCTGGGTACCGCCTCAGACTGGCTAGTTATGTGCGTGGCCTGGCAGGATGGTCTGAGTCAATACAGGATTGCGTCCCAAGCCGGCGGGGCTGTGAGCTTGCAAACGCTAGCTGGGGGGGGGGCGAACCTCCTGGAGGTTTTCTTTGGCTTTCTCTGGGTGGGAGCTGAGCACTCGAGGCTGCTGTTGATCTCTCTGCTTGCAGATCCCAGCACATTGAGTTCCCAGACCCTCCCAGCCAGGTAGCCAGATCTAAGCAGTCCCAGGCTGGATCCTCCCCTCTTCACCCTCAGGTTGGCAAGGAGAACATAACACAGTTGCCCGTGACATGTTGCAGAAAGACACCAGCCCAGAGGCGCCTCCGGGCAGTCTCTGGGAGGCCTGTTTGTTTGCAAATGTCCCGGGCTCAGCTTCCAAATCCTAGAGGCCGAGCAAAAGAGCCAAGAATATCAGCAAGACTGCTTTGCTTCTGTCGACCCTGTTAATGGAGAAATCTGAGGGCTCCCTTGGACAAAAAAACAGGGACCCCAGCCAGGAATACCAAAGCAGTAGGCTTGTTCTTTATTGAAGACTGTCACTACAGAACTCCCACCTGCTCCAAGGTGAAACAGGATGGAAGCCCCAAAGAAAAGAGAACCCAAACTTTTATTAGCTGCTAATCTCCATGTTACACCCCTCCCCAAACTACATCACTGATACATCACGGTTACATCATGAAAGGGGAGGTCTGGTGGCAAGAATCTGAGCATCCTGGACCTGCCCCATGGTTCCCCTTGCCCTCCACCAAACACCCATCAAGTGGAACAAAAGAGATCTTTACATTTCCCTGTTTCCCAGCCAAGTTCATCCCACCCTTTTGTCTTCATCTGAGTTTGTTATTTCTGGAATGGCTACCTGTCTGGCACTCAGGTATCAGGATGCCAGGAATTATCACTCAGGCAGAGCGGCTGCTGAGCAGCTGAGCTCACAGGTCTATAGGAATTTCTGAAGTTTTCCCAGTGAGCCAGTACAGAGATACATTGATCAGTGAATTCTTACATTTGGTATCGTGCAGCAAAGGTCCTTTGAATAAATAGGAAGAAACTGCGATGAAGTGTTTTGTGGGGACAAATCACAAAAGTCACAAAAGTGACTGCGCTGGTTTTGGTAGTGGGCTGCATGTGCATGATATCTGCTGGAGGGGCAACACACACCCCCCACCTATACATAAATTCCTGCAACAGCCCTGATCCAGCAGTCTCTCCTTATGTCTTCAAACATGGTATAAGGTGTGGATGGACAGCTGTGAGTCCAAAATGACTCCCAGGCTGCACACCTGGTCCTTCAGGGGCACAGTTACCCCATTCAGGACCAGGGAGTCGTCCACACCTGCCCGCCCCCTGTCTCCCAAAACAGTACAGTGGTACCTCTGGATGCAAACGGGATCTGTTCTGGAGCCCCGTTTGCATTCTGAAGCCAAAGCAACCCGCATCCGCGCGTGCGCGGGTCGTGATTTGCCGCTTCCACGCATGCCTGTGACGTCACTTTGAGCTGCGAAATGTGGAAGTAACGCGCTCCGTTACTTCTGGGTCGCCGCGGAGTGCAACCCGAAAATGCTCAACATGAAGCTACTTCAACCCGAGGTATGACTGTACATCTGTCTTGTCAGAATTCAACCTCAATCTGTTGGCCGCCATCCATCCTTAGCTGTTGCTCTTACAACTCAGATCATTATTTTGGGATGCCGATGAGGATATTCAAGTGGTCATTTTTCTTACAAAGAAACCTGTACGGTTCAGCAATCTCTTCTATAGGATCCCAAGCCTCACTGGGCACAGGAGGCCAAAAATTGGAAAGGGGACCCAGGGCATCATCCAGACTGACCCCCCATCACAATCTCATAGTCGTACACTGCCCTAGATGTTGTTGCATTGTTTACTGTCACTGACCCCCTATTTCCCTCTCTTCCTATCCAGGTGTCCCTGGCCCGCCTGGCCCTCGAGGATACAGAGGCGATGTTGGCGTCAAAGGGCCAACCGGGAGCAGGGGAGCGAAAGGCGATTCCGGGAGCCTGGGGCCACCGGGGCCCCCAGGAGCCCAGGGCCCCCCAGGCAACCCAGGCCCTCCAGGCGAGAGAGGCCTCGTGGGCACGAAAGGCCTCCCTGGCTTCAAAGGGGCCAAGGGAAGCTTCGGACAAGGGGGCGCCAAAGGGCAAGCGGGCCCCAAGGGCGATGTGGGGCCCCCAGGGCCTGGGGGGCCACCGGGACCAGCTGGACCTCCTGGGCTGCAGGGGAAGCCGGGCATCCCAGGGAAAATGGGGCCGCCGGGCCCAATCGGGCCGACCGGGCCAAAAGGGGACCCTGGGATCCAGGGGCGGCCGGGCTTACCAGGGCCTCCAGGGCCCCCGGGAATGTGAGCAGTTCCTTTGTCCCCCATACAAAAGGGGGGGTGGTAGATGTGTTGGAGGTGGGCAGGCGGACAGACTCTTTTTGACTGCAGGCAGCTGCCCCCCACATCCATCGAAGGTCCCACCACCCCAGCTCCTGCCCTCATTTATTCTGCACAGTTTGGGGCACCGTTTGCAGCAGCTTCGGGGAAACTGGAGAACCATCCAAGGCGAAGAGTTGCAGCTGCTAAACTCCAGCCACCCTCCCGCCTCGTGTCAAGCACCTTCTTTGCCCGCCCCCCGCCCCAGGACCACTGAGATCGAACCGCTATTTGCCCTTCCAAAGACTCCTTTGGAAGTGAGCCAGTGTGGTGTAGTGGTTAAGAGCGGGGGACTCGTAATCTGGTGAACCGGGTTCGCTTCCCTGCTCCTCCACATGCAGCTGCTGGGTGACCTTGGGCCAGTCACACTTCTCTGAAGTCTCTCAGCCTCACTCACCTCACAGAGTGTTTGTTGTGGGGAAGGAAGGGAAAGGAGATTGTTAGCCGCTTTGAGACTCCTTCGGGTAGTGATAAAGCGGGATATCAAATCCAAACTCCTCCTTTTCTTCTTCTCCTTTGGTGAACCTATGTGTGAGCCGGGGAAAGATGCAAGGGTGTTTTCCATTGCAGTGGAAGAGAAAAATTTGTGCATGTGTGTGCTGGGCCTGGGGGTTAACCCGAGCCACGCGGTCCAGGTCCGGTCCCAAATCCAAGGGTTCCGCAAGGAGTCAGTCCGACAGGGTCAAGGCAGGAAACCAGGCAAGGTCAGGCACAGGGTCTCAGGCCGGTTCCAGCAATGTTGCTCCCGCAACCTGGGGCGGGGTCCGACAGCATTTTATCTTTGTCGGGGTAACAGCCAGTCCTGATCCCCCAGCAACTCACCTCCCTGTCTCACCCGAAGGCGAGCATTCCTCCTGCGAGTACTCAGGTCTCTCCTTCTCTCAGACCTCAGTCTCTGCAGCTCGGGAGACGTCGGTGGGTCACTAGACCCAGAAGCTGCCTCAGCCTCCCCTGACCCAACCGGTAGTGGAGCAGCTGTAAGTGATGGCCCAGCTGAAGGCAACAAGGGAATCCCCGCATCTGGAGCCAGGGCAGGCTCAGGCCCCTGACTTGGCCCAGCTGGTGCTTGTTGCAGGGGAACCTGTGCAGACTGGGACTCTTCAGAATCAGGCCCCAGACTTGGTTCAGATGATGCCTGAGGCAAAGGATCTGGTGCAGACTGAGACTCCTCTGGTTCTGAGTCCGAGCCCAAGTCCCAGGCCATCACAATGTGTAGATTTGGGTGTGTGCATATGTGCGTGTGAAAGGTTGCCACCTTTTCCCCTTGCCCTGCTCCTGCACCTTTTAGCAGCAGCCCAACACATAAAAACGCATCGTTAAACTATGGAACTCCCTCCCACTGGAGATGGCCACCAACTTGGATGGCTGCACAATCAGAGGCAGCGATGCTTCTGAACACCAGTTTCCGGAAGTCGCAGGAGAGGAGAGGGCTCTCATGCTCGGATCCTGCTAACAGCCTTCCCATTAAGGTATCTAGTTGGCCACTTTGAGAACAGGATTCTGGACTGACCCGACCCAGCAGGCTCTTCTTAGCTGGCAATATTCTTCCTCCCTCCTGCTCCCATGGGAGGAAAAGCCTTAGCTGCTACATTTCCGCATGCGGGTTGTTGCAGAAAGCAGAAGAGCAGGGCAGGCGGCACAGATGTCCAGCGCTCCCGGTAGAACGTCTGCAGGCTGTTTACCACGATTCCGGTTTCTCCCACAGCAACAGAAAAGGAGAGATGGTTAGGACAGGCCATAGTTCATTGGTAGAGCCCAGGCTTTGCATGCAGAAGGCGGCCTCAGGTTTGATCCCTGGACTCTCCAGTTGAAAGGCAGTAGATCAGGGACGGATATCTTGCTTTGCACAAGACCCTTTTAGGCAGAGCTGCTGGCCGTCAGAGTAGTTAGCCACACTGCAAGGCAGGTTTGGAGATGGCCTCGTCAATCATAAGGGGGCAGAGCAGCTGCCTTGAGTGCAGAAGGCAGTATGTCCAGGTAGAGGGGAGAGAGACTCCCATGAACCCAATGGCCTTCCTCTGTTGGCTGGAATCACAGAATCGTGGGACAGAACTGCAGAGTTGGAAGGGACCCTCCAAAGGCCATCTAGCCCAACCCCCTATTGCAGCTGAATAATCCCCAACAGGTGGCCACCCGGCCCCTGCTTAAAAGCCTCCAGTGATGTCCTGAGGAGGCTGATCTGTGACTCTCCAGGGACTCAGCCAGAGGAGAGTTTTTCCTCCAGAACCTTCTGGAGATCCTGCCAGGGACTGAACCCGGAATCTTTCATGTGGAGAGGCTACAGAATTCCGTCTGAACTTCTGGGCTGGATCCACAGAACCGTGTTCTAGCCTCTCTCACCTTCGCACAGTGAACACCCCCGTTTCAGGAACTGGTGCCCAACCACCCGCAGGTCGGCCAGGCAGTGTGCCAACATGCCAGCTCTGGCTGAGGAAGACCGCGGTGGGCTGGAGGCAGCTGCAGATGCCCCCAAAAAGGTGTGCGTGTGCCCCACAATCCCAAAAGGTGCCCCCAAGGTACCCTCTGCAACGAAGCAAAGGACTGTGGGCGCAAGCTCATTCACCCTCCGAAATATTGTGGCCCGTTCTTGCGACAGCTGTGCGTGTGTTGTGAGGATCGGTTGCAGTGCTTCCCGCTGCGTGCGTGTTGTGTTGTTTCTGTGCGCCCATGCGCCCGTTCCATGGTGCAGCTGGTTTGCGTCATCAGTCCCCCGCCGATGTGTAACCCTGGTATCCATGTATCATGTAACAGCAGCCACATGTATAATTCCCAGACCAATAAAGATACGGATGTACAAGACTCATCGCCTGACTCCCTTGGGCACGTGGCAGGGGGTGGGCACCCCCCAAAAACCAAGGAGAGACGGAGGGCAAAGGGGTCCCAACTTGTAGCCTGCATTCAATCAGAGAGCTGTTTAAAGGCTTCATAAAGAGTTTGCTATGTGGGGGGGACACCCTTTTTCTTACTCACTGGTAAAGCATGTGTAACATATCCATATTTTCATTCCATTTATTTATATCTCAGCTTTTGACTCAAGGCAGCTCACACAATTTAAAACAACACAGATAAAACCCAAAACAAAGTGGGGAAGATAATAATTACCTTTCTCGCTCCATAAGACGCACCTTTTTCTTCCTAAAAAGTAAGGGGAAATGTCTGTGCGTCTTATGGAGTGAGTGCGTGGTCCCTGGAGCCGAATTGCCCAGGGGCAAAAAGCAGATCATGTTGTGTGTTTTTTGAAAGAGGGAAGTGGGTGTTGAAACAAAGCCGCTGATCATCTGCCGATCGGGGAGGGAGATAAGGGACGCTAGAGATAAAGGAGGCTGCCTAGGAGGGGGGAGGTAAGGACAGCAAACTTGCAAAGGGGGGGAAACAGGAAGACTAAAGCAATAAGGAGAGAAATTAGAAGAAAAGGAGGAGCAAAAAACTGTTCCAGCTAAGGAAAAAACACTAAAGCAAACAAGAGGAAAGGGGGTGTTGAAAGGAAGCAGCTGATCGGCAAGCGATCGGGAGGGAGATAAGGGATGCTAGAGATAAAGGAGGCTGCCTGGGAGTGGGGAGGTAAAAGCCCATGGATCCTCAGGATTTTTACATTGGGTCACCCCAAATTCACCATCAGATCACATAGCATGTCCATGGCTACAGCCTGCACCAAAAAAAACATGCACCCACTGTTTCGTGGGGCCGCAATGGCGCAAAAACATGGTTACAAAGCACAGATCCACATGGATCCTCAGGATTTTTGCATTGGGTTACCTCAAACTCACCGTCAAATCACATGTCTGTGGCCACAGCATGAACCACAAAAATCATACATCCACTGTTTCGTTCAGAATGTTTTTTTTCTTGTTTTCCTCCTCTAAAAACTAGGTGCGTCTTATGGTCAGGTGCGTCTTGTGGAGCAAAAAATACAGCAAACCTTAATTAAGCTCTGATAGATACAGGTATATTAAAATGCAGGCAATTCTTTGTTTGTCACTATGCTATGCAATTTTTGTGTTTTTATACTGTAAACCGCCCCGTGATCCTTGGATGAAGGACGGTACAGAAATTTAATTAATTAATAATAATAAATAATACATTATTTATACCCCTCCCATCTGGCTGGGCTTCCCCAGCCACTCTGGGCGGCGTCCAACAAAATATTAAAATACAGTAATGCATCAAACATTAAAAGCTTCCCTAAACCGTCTAGCTTCTCTAGGCAGGGAGTTCCAAAGTTGCCTCTCCAACGTTTCCACCAAGCAGGCCTGGATGGCTGGAGAAGATCTCAGAGCCTGGGTAGGTACATGGAAGGGAAGATGGCATTTCAGACAGTTGGAGCCAAGCTGTATATAATTCATGCAGCCCCCTTTGAAAAGGAAAAAATAAAGTTGCCCCGCTCTCATCGAGTTATGGCTCACCATTTTCAAACACGGTTTCTCCCTCCCAGCCCATTTGAGAGCATGCTCTCTCTTTTTTCCCCCAAGTGAAATTGACTAGACCAGAAGCCCCATAATCTGGTCCAGTTAATCTCTCCTGTACAGTGGCAGGAATTCCCCCAAGGCACACACTAATGGAATTGCCTTTGAGAAGGGTATAGAAACTTCAGAATACAGAACTCTGCTTTTTCAATAGTCCAATGTGGATCATCCGATCTCGTTGCACCTTCCTTGGCTCCCAGTGAACTATATGTAAACTCGTGCACCGGCTAAGGTCCTCAGCTGAGGCCTCATCTTGCTTCCAACTAGATCAGAAGAGCAGAGCAGGTTAGGAGAGCTCGGAACAAAGAGCTTCCTTCCTTCCTTCCAGGATTTCAGTCTTGCCAAGGATGAGAAAATAATAATAATAATAATAACTGGGGGTGGACACAAAGGCATTGCAAAATACATAAATGGTGCAACAGCCAGCAAAGCTGGAAAACCAAAACAAGATAAATAAAACAGAAAAGAGCAATGACACGGAACAGCAGAGCAAAAATGAGAAAAACAAAAGCCAGAGATCTTTAATCATAAGAAGTGAATAAAGTTCAAGAGCTGCCAAAATTAACGTTTTGACCAGGCACCCCAAATCAAAGAAAGAGCCAGTCTGTTTCTTGCACAGAGTTCCAGAGCCTGGGAGCCACCACTGAAAAGGCCTTCCCTTCATACCCTGCCCATTTTAGGGAGTGTTTCCTGCCAGGGGTGCCAACTTGAATAAAATATTGGGGCAGAAACAAAATAAAAAAAATTCCTTCCAGTAGCACCTTAGAAACCAACTAAGTTTGTTGTTGGTATGAGCTTTCGTGTGCATGCAAATTTCTTCAGATACAATACAGTGGTACCTCGGGTTAAGTACTTAATTCGTTCTGGAGGTCCATACTTAACCTGAAACTGTTCTTAACCTGAAGCACCACTTTAGCTAATGGGGCCTCCTGCTGCAACCGTGCCGCCGAAGCACGATTTCTCTTCTCATCCTGAAGCAAAGTTCTTAACCTGAAGCACTATTTCTGGCTTAGGGGAGTGTGTAACCTGAAGTGTATGTAACCTGAAGCGTATGTAACCCAAGGTACCACTGTATCTGAATATTCTTCAGATATTGGGGCAGGTAAGCCGCACCCCACATAATCACACACACCATTTGAATGGCAATGCCCATCAATTGGAGCCCCCTCAAATATTTTACTGGGGGGGCCAAAGGGACCTCAGCCCCTAGGAGTTGGCTTCTGTGGGCCCGGCCAACCAGCTTCCTCCTCCTTCCTCTCTGCGTTGCCCTTGCAGCAGGGAGGAGGAGGATGGGGACCAACCTACGATTAGAAGGCTCTGCCTGTTGTTGCCTCTAGCGCCACCTACTGTCGGGCTCCCTGCCTTCTGCCCTATGAGTCCCAATGGGTACCAGTCACCAAGGACCCTACAGCCTTGAGCAGGAGCCAAGCCAGATGATTGTGGTGTGGTAACTGGAGAGGGGGGTCTGTTTCCACCTCCTCTGTGTTGACAAAGACATGGGCACACTCCCCCTGTGCCCAAACCATGCTAATAACCCCCCCCCCCTTTTGCAAATCCACATGGCTTCCGTGTACAGACATGGACTCTTCCGCTCATCAGTTGCAAGGGCGAACGGGCTTCCAGGCGCCTCCTCGCTTGACTCCCAGCTGCGAGCATCTGGAGAACAGCTCCCCGAAGCCCCAGGCTTCCCGGATGGGAAGCGGATGTAGAAAAAAACAGAGTAGCCGCTGGGCAGCAAATGCTTTTCACATCCCCAGAGGAACACGGAGCCTTGTGGAAAGGCCTTCGGAGGGTCTGTGCTGGGCAGCGCGAGTCATAGAGTCATAGAATCATAGTGACCCCAAAGGGAAACAGGTGGTACTGTGGTCTAAACCACTGAGCCTCTTGGACTTGCCGATCAGAAGGTCAGCGGTTCGAATCCCCATGACGGAGTGAGCTCCCGTTGCTCTGTCCCAGCTCCTGCCAACCTAGCAGCTCAGAAGCACACCAGTGCAAGTAGATAAATAGGTACCACTGCGGCGGGAAGGTAAATGGCATTTCCATGTGCCCTGGTTTCCATCACAGTGTCCCGTTGCACCAGAAGCAGTTTAGTCCTGCTGGCCACATGGCCCAGAAAGCTTGTCTGTGAACAAACGCTGGCTCCCTTGGCCTGAACGCGAGATGAGCACCGCAACCCCAGAGTCGTCTGCGACTGGACTTAACCGTCAGGGGGCCTTTACCTTTACTGACCCCGAGGGTCATCTAGTCCAACCCCCTGCAATGCAGGAATCTTTTTGCCCAACTTGGGGCTTCGAACCCACAACCCTGAGATTAACAGTCGCATGCTCTTCCGACCGAATATATTGGTGAACACAGCACCCAAAAATGCATCACGTTGTTTCCAAAAACGTGTACATGACTCAAAACTGTGTTTATCAGGGGACGTGCTCACTAAAATGCTGGTGGATTTGCATGAGATTTTCTTTCCTAAAAATTGAAACGAAACCCTCTCCAGAAATGTGCAGACCCAAATGTAAGACTGGAAGAATGAGGAACAGAGACAGCAGTCGTTGACAGATCGTTCCGTCCCTTCTGGAAAGGGCAAAGGCTAAGCCTACAAGGACCAAGGGAGAAGATTGAAAAGCATAACCAGAAATTAATAAACAGCGAAAGGGGGACCCAGAGGGGTTGTGGTCTGCGCAGGACGGCCTTTCAGCTGCCTTCTTTCCCCATCTGGCTTCATTCAGGAAGTGGGTCATTCTAATCTTTCAACCCGTATCCAATCTGTTGTGTTTTGGTGTGTTTTTTTTTAGGCAGAAAATCAAACAATTTAGCCTCTGGAAAATTGGGAGCCCAGGGATGGGGGTGGGAGTGATCACAATGTGTTTATTTATCTGGAAATGCTTTTGTGATGCAACGCAACAAGTTCAGTCCACGATAAAATCACAGCATCCCGACTTCTGACCAGTTCCCAGTTTGGGGGAGTGCCTGGGAATGGCCCAGCGGGACTTGGGTCTGATTGCCCTGAATTATAAGGGGGGGGGGGGTTGATGAAGGGAGAATAACAAGACTTATCCCAACAATAGGAGTTGATTTCACAACAGGCCAGATCTCTCTTGAACACGTAGAGCAAGAAGCATTGAGGCTGCAGTCTTCCACACACTTACCAGGGAGTAACGCCTGCCCGCCCCCCAAATGAGTGGCGCTACCTTGTGAGTAAGCATGCAGGGCGTCAGCTGGGCAGTGCGCCCAAATGTTACAAAGCAAGCTGATAAAAATGAGCTAAGCATAGCCTGGCAAGTGAAGTTGGGTGTTGATGTATTGCTTTGTTTTACTTATTGGAAATACTTCGTATTTTTATACAGTGGTACCTCTGTATTTTTATACAGTGGGGCGCGGGTGGCGCTGTGGGTTAAACCACAAAGCCTAGAACTTGCTGATCAGAAGGTCAGCGGTTCAAATCCCCGTGACGGGATGAGCTCCCGTTGCTCAGTCCCTGCTCCTGCCAACCTAGCAGTTCGAAAGCACGTCAAAGTGCAAGTAGATAAATAGGTACCGCTCCGGCGGGAAGGTAAACAGCGTTTCCGTGCACTGCTCTGGTTTGCCAGAAGTGGCTTAGTCATGCTGGCCACATGACCCGGAAGTTGTACGCCCGCTCCCTTAGCCAGTAAAGCGAGATGAGCGCCTCAACCCCAGAGTCGGCCACGACTGGACCTAATGGTCAGGGGTCCCTTTACCTTTACCTTGGTTCTCAAACTTAATCCATTCTGGGAGTCTATTTGACTCCCGAAACCGTTCAAAAACCAAAACGCGGCTTCCGATTGGCTGCAGGAGCTTCCTGCACTCAAGCAGGAATGTTCGACTTCCGAAGAACATTTGCAAACTATAACACACACTTCTGAGTTGTGGCGTTCAGGAGCTGATTTGTTCAGGAGCCAAGCCGTTTGAGTACCAAGGTACCACTGTATATTGCATTCTTATATTGCAGTCTTCTTCTTCAACAGCCTGGCAGAGCTTTTTAAAAAATGAAAGGCAGTCTCAAGTGGCTGCAGTTTTGAGAGGAAGGGCATTAAAGGGGCATTTTACTTACCCCACCAACAGGGCTTTTCCTCCTCAAAATCCCTCCTGCTTGCATTGCCAACTGCAGTCTCCCATTCCTACTAATTGGATCATTGCCTTGTTGTGGTGCGTGGGCTTGCATGTTCCTATGACCCTTGTGAGCAAAGCCGTTGGGAATTTCGTACTCCCAGCAGAGTCACCCAAGGTGGTAAGGTCAAAGTGATCGCCAAAGAAGAAGAAGCAGTCTCCCATGAGTGCCTTCCAATGGACACAATGGAGCCCCCTGCTAAAGTCTCCTGTCTCACATCTACTTTGCCCTTTGCTCTCCCACCAGGGCTACTCCAGAGTAAACTTCCATACCCCTAGTTACAGGTAGGTAGCCGTGTGGGTCTGCCATAGTCGAAACAAAAACTTTGAAGTAGCTGTCTTATTACAAAAGAATTTCAGAAATAGACTGGAAAGAGAAGTTGCTGAATTGCAACTTATTACCAAACTTAAAACCATGGAGGGAACTGGTCTGAATAGAGACATTAGATTTTTATCTCATTGTACATAATAAAGCTATTTTTAGCCATCTCACCCCTTGCTTTTTCCTGTAAGCCCAATTGCAGTCATTAACGGTCGTCAAAGCTATGGTTTTCCCAGTAGTGATGTATGGAAGTGAGAGCTGGACCATAAAGAAAGCTGATCGCCAAAGAATTGATGCTTTTGAATTCTGGTGCTGGAGGAGACTCTTGAGAGTCCCATGGACTGCAAGAAGATCAAACCTCTCCATTCTGAAGGAAACCAGCCCTGAGTGCTCACTGGAAGGACAGATCCTGAAGCTGAAACTTCAAGACTTTGGCCACCTCATGAGAAGAGAAGACTCCCTGGAAAAGACCCAGATGTTGGGAAAGATGGAGGGCACAAGGAGAAGGGGACGACAGAGGACGAGATGGTGGGACAGTGTTCTTGAAGGTACCAGCATGAGTTTGACCAAACTGCGGGAGGCAGTGGAAGACAGGAGTGCCTGGTGTGCTCTGGTCCAGGGGGTCACGGAGAGGCGGACACGACTAAATGACTAAACAATAACAACAACAACAACAGTTGTCAACAGGTTTACCACACCTATCAGCCAATCACCCATTCCCACGACCCTTCTGAGTAATCTCCCCTCCCCTCTCACGATATATAAGGGTCTAGTGACTTCTGTTTCAGTGTATCTGAAGAAGTGTACATGCACACAAAAGCTCATAACAAGAACAAACTTAGGTGGTCTCTAAGGTGCTACTGGAAGTAATTTATTTTTTCATATCCCTGCATTTTTTGAAAGCAACACCTGGGCCCTGATTCTGAAGACAAAGAGATGGAGGCCCCGCCCTTGTCTTAAGATGCTCCTGCAATGTGGGGGAGTGGGGCGAGATCCACAACGGAAAACAGGCACAAAATATCAAGCCCAACTTTTTCCTTTTTGTGGTCAAGTCACACATGTGTAGATCATTTGCTGGCCTTCCTTAAATGCACCAGATATTTGCTGACCAACCAAGCCACAACTGGCCAGCTGGTGTGCTATTTAAATCACAGAAATTTAAAAAAAAATTGCACAAGTTCTTGCCCAAGAATTAAACAGGCTTTTCTTTTTTTAAACCACCAACACTTCTGTTTCAGATACCTCCTTCTCCAGTTCCTCTTCTGCCAACATCTTATTTGTTCCGTAGCCCTAAGCATGTGGCAAAATTAAGCAAAGGAAAGGCAGATGCAGAACAGCTAGAGGAAGACCCGTCCATCCTTCCAGCAAGGATGTAAGAACCAAAGAACCTAAGAAGAACCTGATGGATCACGCCAATGATGACCCAACTGGTCCAGCACCATGCGCTTACAGTGGCCAAGCAGATACCCCAAACAGAAACCTACAAGAAGCAGGACCTGGGCGCAAGAGAGGCATTCTTCCCTCTTGTGGTTTCCAGCAACTGGTGCTGTATTCAGACGCATTGCTTTCTCCAGCTGTGAAGGGCAGAACTCAACCATCCTGGTTAGCAGCCATCAATAGCCCTCTCCTCCTCCATGAATTTGTCTAATCCTCCTTATGGTGCTGGAGGAGACTCTTGAGAGTCCCATGGACTGCAAGAAGATCCAACCTCTCCATTCTGAAGGAAATCAGCCCTGAGTGCTCACTGGAAGGACAGATCCTGAAGCTGAGGCTCCAAGACTTTGGCCACCTCATGAGAAGAGAAGACTCCCTGGAAAAGACCCTGATGTTGGGAAAGATGGAGGGCAGAAGGAGAAGGGGACGACAGAGGACGAGATGGTGGGACAGCGTTCTCGAAGCTACCAGCATGAGTTTGACCCAACTGCGGGAGGCAGTGGAAGACAGGAGGGCCTGGCGTGCTCTGGTCCAGGGGGTCACGAAGAGGCGGACACAACTAAACGACTAAACAACAACAACAATATCCTAGTTCCTGAGTCCAGGTCACAGGCTCACCCTATTCATACACAAATACTCTCTTAAGACAGGATTTCCCAGCAAAAAGACAAGGCTTTCCGCATTTGCCTCCCTTCCTGCAGAGGAATATCTGAGGTCACTGGGAGAGTTGAAATGGCTCCAGGATTGCTCTATTGCAGACACGGTTCATATATTTAGATATGTGTGCATTTATGAATATTTATTCTATATTTGAGACCTTAAAATTCTTATAACAATGGCAAAGATTTGCCCACAGACAAAGGCAGAGAGCAGCAGCAGGGTTTCCAGGGAGGCCAGCTTTTCAGAGGCTGCTGGGTTAGGCTTGGGGCCCATCTGGTCCAGCATCCAGCCAGATACTCCCCTGGAAAACCCACAAGTGGGACCTCGGCAGCTCCCCTGCGGTGTTTTCCAGCAACTGGAATTCCAAAGTATTGTTGCGGAGCAGAGCCATTTGGAGCAGGAGCCTCAGTCACCCTCGCCTTCCATCCCTGGCTGCTGGGGGTCCCTGAAATTTAATCCTTGCTTAGCAGAACTATCTCACTTCATCTGCCCACCTCCCCGGCCACATCCACCCCAGGCAGCCTGCCTGGCTCCAGAAAAGCCATGAAGGGCTGAGGAATTAAAACAAAGCTGCTCTCCACCTCCCCTTCTCCAAACATCCCCCCACAAACACACACACAGACGCACCCTGCATTTTGGGAGCAGCCAACAGCGTGGGAAAATGCCAGGGTGCTGACTGCCTTCAAATCAAATGTAGGGTTGGATAAAACCACAAACCCCCCACCCCACCCCCCGGGACTGGAAGACATGTTCCAGCAAGTGAGGAGAGAGACCATTGCTGGATTTCCATTCTCCAAAGTAAATTGCCCAGCCTCACGCAATCTGGCTTTTCTTTTTTTCTTTTCTTGTACAAATCCTCTCCTAAGGTGCTGGTTTTGACCTTTAAAGCCCTTTGTGGCTTAGGGCCCTCGTATCTACGGGACTGCCTCTCCTGGTCTGCCCTGCAGAGGACCTTAAGGTCCATGAATAACCATAGTTGAGAGGTCCCCGGCCCTAAGGAAGTCAGACTATCCTCCTCCAGGGCCAGGGCCTTCTCAGTGATGGCTCCGACCTGGTGGAATGCTCTGTCCCATGAGACTAGGGCCCTGCGGGATTTAACTTCTTTCCGCAGTGCCTGTAAGACAGAGCTATTCCGCCTGGCCTTTAATTTGAATTCAGCCTGATCTTTTATTCCCCTTCCTTCCCTCCCCCTCTCCTTTTTAAGAAGATTACCCACTCTGGGATCCCACAGCTAATTCTCCCCTGGTCTCCTCGCTGGCCCAAAGAGGAGTAATTTAGCCAGCTAGCCCTGGTGACTATCTAATGTTTATTGGATGGATTTCCCCCATAATTGAATTCTGAATTTATTGTTATTCATGTTTTATACTGTATTTTATGCTCTTTTTTGTTGCATCAATTAAATGTTTTAAATTTGTTGTTAGCCGCCCTAAGCCTGGTTTTCTGAACCAGGAAGGGTGGGGTATAAATAAAAAAATATTTATTTTTATTATTATTATTAAACCTGTGAAACCACACTGGTACCACCGTTTGCCCACAGTAGTGGTGTGAACATGTCTCCATTGCTAGCCCAGCTTGGAGTAATGCATTCTCCCCCTCTCCCTGCTCCCCACCTCTGTGAACTAGAAAGCAAGCTCAGGTTTCTGTGTCCCGTGACCAGGGAGAAATCATCTCCAGGATCCAAATGCTCAGGCACATTCCCGGGGCGGAAGGAATCTCCCCTCTGAGCTACATGGCCTGGTTTGCATTACGGAAAAGTTTGGCCGGGGGCCTTGTTGACAGGCGCCCAGGCGAGGTTTACACGCTACCCTGTGATTGTGGGAGAAAGGGAAGAAGGGCCTTGGAGGAGTTGGCATCTGCGGAGAGGAAGAGACGAGCCGCAGAACCACCACCGTGGAGGGCAGCGGGGCTCAGTGGTCATCACCCGGCGGAGCTCTTGAATTCTCCGCAGTTTGGGCATCACAACTGTTACGTTCTGAGTTGAATAGGATTCAGAATGCAGCAGTCTGATTGGGCCTAGAACAATAGGATCCAGAATGCAGCAGTCTGATTGGTCCTAGAACAAGAGGATCCAGAATGCTGCAGTCTGATTGGTCCTAGAACAAGAGGATCCAGAATGCAGCAGTCTGGTTGGTCCTAGAACAAAAGGATCCAGAATGCTGCAGTCTGATTGGTCCTAGAACAATAGGATTCAGAATGCAGCATTCTGATTGGTCCTAGAACAATAGGGTCCAGAATGCAGCAGTCTGATTGGTCCACAGGAGCCACCCAATCCTGCTCCAGGCAGAAGTGAATCCGCAACCTGATTGGCCTACAGGAGAATCCCGGAATTAGCCAATCACGTGTGGCCCATTGTGTAAATAATGTATATAAAGCAGACATTTCGGGGGAACTTCCATTCCTTACTACTATGAGCTGAATAAAGAGCATGAAATCCACTCCCAGTATATTTCTGCTCTGTTGGCTTCCAAGGCTGGGCCAGGAGAGGAGAAGGCTTAAGAGCTTGTTTTGGTTGGGTTTGTAAGTGAAGTTTTGGCACGCAACTGTGAAAAAAAAATGGCAAGAGCAGCCACCTCTCTGGGAAAAGAGCCCAGCACCTCGGGGCAACCTAGTGACTCACAGCCATGAGGGGTCCTATTGCAAAATAGGGCAGGGAGGAGAGGACAAATTGCCATCTTGCTTGGGTTACAGGAATGTTGCAGGCCTGTCATGGGACACCAGAAAACAGCTGAAGTCAGCAGTGGCAAGATAGCGCTCTGTTGAAGACCTGTGTCTTGGGAAGCCAAATCACTGCTGTCGCAGCCTCTGAGGTCCAGGCGTAGAAGGAGGGAGTTGTGTGCCAGATTTGGTGGGGCGAGGAAGCCTGTGTGGTTGGGAGGCAGGCAAGAAGGTACAACACAGTGGCATGGAAAATAAAACTGCCAATATCTTCATGGTCCTCCTTGTGGTGCAGCAATAAAACAGACAGCCCATTTGCAAAGCTAAGCAGGGTCAGGTATGGTTTCAAATTGGAGGGGGGAATGCGTGTTGAGATTCCTGCATTGCAGAGGGTTGGACTAGATGATCCTAGGGAAGGAGAGTCAAAATGGCTTCAGGATTGTTCTCATGTATGTTCTTGGGCTCCATGATCACTGCAGATGGTGACAGCAGTCATGAAATTAAAAGACGCCTGCTTCTTGGGAGAAAAGCAATGACAAACCTGGACAGCATCTTAAAAAGCAGAGACATCACCTTGCCAACAAAGGTGCGTATAATGAAAGCTCTGGCTTTCCCAGTAGTGATGTATGGAAATGAGAGCTGAACCATAAAGAAGGCTGATCACCGAAGAATGGATGCTTTTGAATTCTGGTGCTGGAGGAGACTCTTGAGAGTCCCATGGACTGCAAGAAGATCCAACCTCTCCATTCTGAAGGAAATCAGCCCTGGGTGCTCACTGGAAGGACAGATCCTGAAGCCACCTCATGAGAAGAGAAGACTCCCTGGAAAAGACCCTGATGTTGGGAAAGATGGAGGGCACAAGGAGAAGGGGACGACAGAGGACGAGATGGTGAGACAGTGTTCTTGAAGTTACCAGCATGAGTCTGACCAAACTGCGGGAGGCAGTGGAAGACAGGAGGGCCTGGCGTGCTCTGGTCCAGGGGGTCACAAAGAGTCAGACACGAATAAACAACTAAACAACAACATCCTATCTCCTCTCAGTCTCCTCTTTTCCAGGCTAAACATACGCAACTCCTTCAACCGTTCCTCATAAGGCTTAGTTTCCAGGCCCTTGATCATCTTGGTTGCCCTCCTCTGCACACCTCCCATCCTTTCCACATCCTTCTTAAATTGTGGTGCCCAGAACTGGACAGAGTATTCTAGGTGTGGTCTGACCAAGGCAGAATAGAGAGGGTCTATGACTTCCCTTCCTCAGTGGAAGACAGGAGTGCCTGGCGTGCTCTGGTCCAGGGGGTCACGAAGAGTTGGACATGACTAAACAACAACAGCAAATTAGAATTCCTGTAACATTAGGTTGTCAAGAGCTGCTTTGAACCTGCTTCTGCCATGGAAAAGGGGGATACAAATAAACTCAGGTTGCTGCCTCTGGCTGGCCTTCCCTCGCAGGTGCTTTTGAGTCCATGTGGCCGTGCCTGCTTCAAGGTCATGCCAGGGCAGAGGAGGGGCGAGCTGGCAAATACCCCAGCCGCTTCCTCTCTCCAAAACAACTGCTCTCCCCACGCAGAGCTGCAGACCAAGCCAGGGGCCTCTTTCCCATGAACTCCTGGAACCCCTCCAGACTGCAATGGCAGGGAGCGCAAATCTCCGTTGGGAAGGAGAAAGGGGGGGCAGAGGCACTCCAAAAACAAACCGTGGGGTGCAAGTAGAAAGAGGGTCTCCAAGCCCTCCCAGAAGAGGACATCAGATCGCTGTAGGGCAGCTTGCAGCTGCCTGTCTGACAGGCCGCTATTTGTGGACGGCAGCTCCCGACATTTATTTTTTGAAATAACTTTTCTGCGGGGATGGCAATTCTGCTAAGGTAGCACATTATGGTTGTTAATATAGGGAGGAGGAGAGGCTGGCAAGGGAGCAGAGGGACTGCGGAGTAGAATTTCAATCACGTTAGCAGAAAACCTCGAAAAGTCAACTTGTTTTCTGCTGCTCTGTAGGACCTGGTCCAGCAGAGTCCGGTTACGAGAAAGGAGGTTCTGACTAATTGTTAGGAAGGCGGTAAAAGCTGTTTTGCAGTGCAATAGATCGCCTCTGAAGGTGGGGGCCCTCTGGCAGGGGTCATTCTTGCATCGCAGGGGGTTGGACTAGATGACCCCTAGGGGTACCTTCTGTGATAGGAATTTTGAGGTCTTAGATATACGTTAAATGTTCATAAGTGTACCAACCAAGCATGTACATAGATCAGCACAGGAAGACCGACCTGAAACCATTTTTGATTCCCAAATGTTTTCTCTGCAAGGTCAAAGGAAAAGGGAAAAGCCTCCCCATTGTCTTTTCCTTCACAAATCCTGTCTTAATGGCACATTTAAGATATGAATAGGGTGTGAGGCTGTGATCTGGCTCAGGAACTAAGCATTTATCATTACAAAAGGCTGGCCAGGCTCCCCAGGCAATCCAATCAAGTGAGCATTAAACAGGTAACCTGGCAGACAGGAGGTAAACAAAGCACTCAGATTTCTGCTGTAGACCACCCTTTCTGTGATGTAGGTATGATGTATCTGGGGTGGTGGTCTTGAGCTACACCTCTTCCGTGATGTATGCATGATGTATGGAGGGGTGGTCTTGAGCTCCAGGGCAAGGAATTTAAAATGTCTATATAAGGCCTTGCGCGCCATTGTTCTGGGTTCCTCCTCCCTCCTGCATAAGTGAGGACCCTATTGCAACAGATCAATAAAGATCAGGCTTACTAGCTGCTTTGCTTCTCAGTATTCTCTGGTTGGCCTCTGTTCTTTTCTCCTACCGATAGGGAACCTACCTTAGGACTCTATATGGGCTCTTGGATACCCCATAACGGAAAAAAGGGCAATTTTTTTGTTTACAACACTTCCAATTCTAGGATTCTGTGATTCTATGAAAAATCAGACAGGCAGCATCATCTGAGAGCAGGCCAAAGCTCCTCAGCATCACCTCCCAGCATAGCTGTCAACTTTCAGATCTGAAAATAAGCAGCCTTTGAAAATAAGCAGATTTGAAAATAAGCAGCCTCGAAAATAAGGGATCAGGAGCGTCACCTGTCCCGGGGACAGTCTATGGGATATCTAACAATCCGGGATAGCAGCGGGAAATGGTGCTGGAATAAGGGAATTTCCCGCCCGCAAAAAAAGGGGAGGTTGACAGCTATGCCTCCCAGCTCCAGGCCGGCTGATGGAGTGGGCGATCTCCTTGTTTTCCTCCTCTGAGTTGCTGTAGAACAGACTTTCCCCATGGAGAACCCTCCAGGTGTTTTGGATGCATCAGCCTCCGCCACTCATTGGCAGCTGGTCTGAAGAGGAACCCAATTCCAGATGCAGGAACCCACTTCTCATCAGGTGCCCAGAGCAGGCAAAAGAAGTAGATGTTCCCAGTGACCCACCTTGCTGTTCTGAGTCTCCCGCAGTGCCAGCCTCCAAAAGCAAAGAGTGAGCGTTGAAAAAAACGGATATAGAGAAACGCTTCCGTCACTCTCTCGTAACACTGGGACTCGTGGGCGTCCAAAGATGCTGAATGTTGGAAGATTCAGCACAGAGGAAAGAAAGTTCTTTGTCACTCTGTGTGTTAACCTGTGGAACTCCCTGCCACAGGAGGCAGAGATGGGCACCAGCTGGGATGGCTTTGAAAGAGGGTTTGGCAAATTCGTGGAGTAGAAGGTTGTATCTGTGGCTCCTAGGCAGGATGGTTCTTCTCTGTTCTGCCTCCACTGCCAAAGGCAGCAAGGCTTCTGAATCCCAGTTGCTGCAAACCACCACCATCATCATCATCATCATTATCATCATCATAATTTATTATTTGTACCCCGCCCATCTGGCTGGATTTTCCCAGCCACTCTGGGCAGCTTCCAACAAAGATTAAAAATACATTAAAATGTCACACATTAAAAACTTCCCTGAACAGGGCTGCCTTCAGATGTCTTCTAAAAGTCTGGTAGTTGTTTATCTCTTTGACATCTGGTGGGAGGGCGTTCCACAGGGTGGGCGCCACTACCAAGAAGGCCCTCTGCCTGGTTCCCTGTAGCTTTGCTTCTCGCAGGGAGGGAACCGCCAGAAGGCCCTCGGAGCTGGACCTCAGTGTCCAGGCAGAACGATGGGGGTAGAGACGCTCCTTCAGGGATACTGGACTGAGGATACTGGACTTGGACAGTAGTCCAAGTGGGAGATAACCAGAGCATGCACCACTCTGGCGAGTGATGCTCTTGTTCTCAAACTGCACTTGCAGGTTTCCTATAATGGACATCTGGTTGGCCATTGTGATGCTGGACTCTATGGGCCATTCACTGGCCTGTTCCAGCAGACTCTCCTTATCAGGGGAAATCACACCCTGATGCCTCATTGCAACCCAATCCGTCCCATAAGTGACTGATAAGCATTTGGTCTCATTCTCCCTAAGAACATAGGAAGAACCTACTGGATCAGACACAATGGCCCATCTCAGACCCTCCAAGTGTCCCTATTTTCCAGGGACTGTCCTGGATTTACAGAAGCCATGATCCCGGTTTCTGATTTGATCCTGGAAAGTCCCGGTTTTCCTTAAAGGTAAAGGGACCCCCAACCATTAGGTCCAGTCGTGGCTGACTCTGGGGTTGCGGCGCTCATCTCGCTTTATTGGCCGAGGGAGCCGGCGTACAGCTTCCGGGTCATGTGGCCAGCATGACTAAGCCGCTTCTGGCAAACCAGAGCAGCGCATGGAAACGCCGTTTACCTTCCCACCAGAGTGGTACCTATTTATCTACTTGCACTTTGAGGTGCTTTCGAACTGTTAGGTTGGCAGGAGCAGGGACCGAGCAACGGGAGCTCACCCCGTCACAGGGATTCGAACCACCGACCTTCTGATCAGCAAGTCCAAGAGGCTCATTGGTTTAACCCACAGCGCTAAGGGATGTCCCTTAGGATGTTTTCCTTAGGATCTCTCTCAGAGCCAAGGAGATAAGTAACGATACAAGCTTTTGAAGACAACTGAAGGCAGTCCTGTATAGGGAAGGGGTTTTTTATTGTTCAGTGATTTATTATGTTTTTATATATGTTGGAAGCCACCCAGAGTGACTGGGGCAACCCAGTCAGATGGGAGTGGTATTTTAAAAACATATTATTATGGAATAGGGCATTCCTATTTTTCTCAGGGTAACGTTGGAGACTATATCATCTAGTCCCCCATCCTGTTCTCACAGTGGCCATCCAGATGCCCATTGTGGGAAATTTGCAAGCAGGACTTTACAAACCTGTGGTTTGTTTTGTAGCACCCCGGTTTTGGTCCCTGCTGCAGATCGAGTTGCGAGCCGTTGCAATTCAAGTTGCCTGATCTTGCAGGCTCTTCTTATGTCCTTATGAAGGAGACTCCACCATCTTCTGAGGTCGCCTGTTCCACTCGTTTCTCAGTGGGACTAGAAACAAACTCTGCACATGCTCAGAGAGGCCCAAAGTTACTGCACAGCACGGTTCCAGGACTTCAGCTTCAGACTCAGAAACAAGTTTCTCCCATGGCCACCTTCTTGTAGGGTTGCCGTATTTCAAAAAGTAAAAACCAGGACACCCCGGGAAATCCCAGACGTTTAGCAGCCCTACCCTCTGGCCTCTTTCGCTGCCTTATCCCTGAACCCTCCAGATCCACTTAACCTTAGCTCTCGGCCTCCTCCACCTTTGCTGAAAGGCTCCTTGTGTTTTTGGGAGCCTGGCAAAAGCGCCTCTTGTGGAAAAGTTACTTTGTCATCAGAACCAGGCCTGCCAGCGGCCCCAACAGCTGGGGAAATGTTGACCTTGGCCAGCAAGGCTGGAGCGAATGTAAACCCGAAAAGACCGCTGCCCTCGTACACCCCTCCCTCCCGCTGAGCCAGCGAGGCAAAGTCTGAGTCGGCTGAAGGAGGGCTGGGCATCACCCGCTGCTCTCTGACCCTGGGACGGGAACCTTTTGTCCCTCCAGGGGTTTTCGTGAAGAGTTGACAGCACACCTGCTTATTGCAGCTAGAACGGGCATCACACAGTTTGGGAGAGATTTAGACACAGTCAACCTTGTTTTTTAGATCCTGTTTGTTTGTAGCGTGATGAGAGGGCTGTGATGTCTTGTTCTATTTTGCTAATTTCTGAGGAGGTTTGTTTTTTAAGGAATGCTTTCTCTTTTATGCAAGCTCCTCTGGTGATGACAAACCTAGACAGCATCTTAAAAAGCAGAGACATCACCTTGCTGACAAAGGTCCATACACTTATGAACATCTAACATATATCTAAGACCTCAAAATTCCTATCACAACATCAATCAGGTTTTTTGCGGACTGACGTTTGTTCCAATTCATTGGTAAACAGCACAGGACAAGTGGAAGTGGAAGGTATAACAAGGGTCCATGTTTTGCAACCTTGCATTGTTTTTTACCATTATGCTTATGCCATAAATGGTTCCACTTTGCTACCTTTGACACATTCACATACCTGCGGTTTATTTATTTTGGTTGCATTGTATGTCTGTATTTGCTCAGTGGTGATCTCCAATTGTTTGTTGGACTTTGGTTGGACGCCACCTCCGATCTCTGCAGGACTGGCAGAGAATCAAGACACAGCGGAGGAGGCTGTCGTAGGTTTAAGAAATAGGATCAATTCACACATTCACACCTGAATTTAGATGGAGGTGTTTCAGACCTTGCAGCACACAGAGACACCGTCTTGCGCCTAAGACTGACAGGGCCCAGCATGCGTTGCAGACTCCCCTCTTCCATGTGTTTAATCATTTGTGCATACCAAACTGCATAAAAATTGTCAAGCTTTTTTTTAGGCCCTCACTATATTGCAAGTAACTGTAAGGATTTTCAGGTTCCAGCCATTGCTATTCTAGCAGCTGAAGGCACAAGTCAATTCTGTGACCAGGGCAGCTGTCTACCAGCTCTGTCTGGTGCGCAGGATGAGACTCTCCCAGGCCACAGACTGTGTCAGCAGAGTGGTGCATGTTCTAGTTATCTCCTGCTTGGACTACTGCAATGCGCTCTACGTGGGGCTGCCTTTGAAGGTGACCCAGAAACTACAACTAATCCAGAATGTGGCAGCTAGACTGGTGACTGGGAGCAGCCGCCGAGACCATATAACACTGGTCTTGAAAGACCTTCACTGGCTCCCAGTACATTTCCGAGCACAATTCAAAATGTTGGTGCTGACCTTGAAAGCCCTAAATGGCCTCAGCCCAGTATACCTGAAGGAGCATCTCCACCCCCATCGTTCTGCCCGGACACTAAGGTCCAGCGCCGAGGGCCTTCTGGTGGTTCCCTCACAGCGAGAAGTGAAGATACAGGGAACCAGGCAGAGGGCCTTCTCGGTGGTGGCACCCGCCCTGTGGAACACCCTCCCATCAGATGTCAAGGAAATAAACAACTACAGTCATACCTCATGTTACGTTTGCTTCAGGTTGCGCGTTTTCAGGTTGTGTCCCGCAGCGACCTGGAATACCGGAAAGGGTTACTTTCGAGTTTCGCTGCTTGCGCAGACGCGCAAAATGACATCACATGCATGCGCAGAAGCAACGAATCATGACCTGCGCATGTGCAGACGCAGGTTGCGAACGGGCCTCCAGAACGGATCCTGTTCGCAACCAGATGTACCACTGTATCTGACTTTTAGAAGACATCTGGAGGCAGCCCTGTTTAGGGAAGTTTTTAAGGTTTGGTGTTTTTAATATTCTGTTGGGAGACACCCAGAGTGGCTGGGGAATATATTATTATTGTTGTTGTTGTTGCTAAACCTGCTCCACTGTTCTGTGATTCTGTGATTCATTTCAGATTGGCACACACCATCACAGAGCCACCATGTGGGTCTTGCTCCTGCAAGCAGCTCAGACCAGCCAGGAGGCGATGAAGGCTACAGCTAGGGCTGGACGGAGCCCAGGTGCTGACTCAGCCATCCGAGGGGATGAAGAAGGAAGGAAAGGCCATGAACTGAAGCATTTGGGTCCAAGACATGAGGCAGAGTAACTTCACTTGGCCCTGAGGAAGAGAGTATGGGGTGGGGAACTGGGACAGATCACGCTGCCAGTCTGATTTTTCATAGAATCATAGAACTGTAAAGTGGGAAGGGATCCCTGAGGGTTAACTAGTCCAACCTCCTGAAATGCAGGAGTCTCAACTAAAGCATCCATGGCAGATGGCCATCCAACCTCATATCTCAGCCTAATCTACCTCACAGGGTTGTGGTGAGGAGTAGGAGGAGTTTTATATAGCTCCTTGAGTTCCTTAGGGGAAAGGTGTGGCCAAAATGCAATAAAATAAATAGCACGTGGACTTTAGGAAATGTAAATATTCAGCCACTTATTATTGAGGGGAAGTGCGTGGAACAGGTCACGGTGTTTCGATTTCTGGGAATGGAGTTGAGAGATGACCTAACCTGGGGAGAAAACAGCAAAGACCTGATGAAGAGAGCACAGCAGGTTATATTTTCTGAGAATCCTCCAGAAAAACAATCTCTCAAAGGACCTGTTGATGGCATGTTACCATTGTACTGTTGAGAGTGTATTAACTTATGGTGTGTGGTTTGGGAGCTGCATGGTCAGGGGAAAAACCAATGCTGTCCAGGGTTGTAAAGACTGCAGAGAGAATAATTGGGTGCACTCTTCCCACCTTGGATCAAATCTACGCTTCCAGGTGCCATAAGAAAGCTGCAGAGATAGCGCAGGATAGTGCGCACCCTGGGAATGATCTCTTTCAGCTTCTGCCTTCTGGAAGAAGGTACAGGGTTATAAAGATTAGGACTAGCCGCCTGAGAAACCGTTTCTATCCAAATGCGATTTTGGTTTTAAACGCAGTGTAAGGATGCGGGTGGCACTGTGGGTTAAACCACAGAGCCTAGGATTTGCCGATCAGAAGGTTGGCGGTTGGAATCCCCGCGACGGGGTGAGCTCCCGTTGCTTGGTCCCAGTTCCTGCCAACCTAGCAGTTCGAAAGCACGTCACAGTGCAAGTAGATAAATAGATACCGCTCCAGCGGGAAGGTAAACGGCATTTCCGTGCGCTGCTCTGGTTCGCCAGAAGCGGCTTAGTCATGCTGGCCACATGTCCCGGAAGCTGCACGCCGGCTCCCTCGGCCAATAAAGCGAGATGAGCGCCGCAACCCCAGAGTCGGCCACGACTGGACCTAATGGTCAGGGGTCCCTTTACCTTTAAGGAGTCTCTATGGGAGTATATTGTATTTTTAAAGTGGGGTATCAGAGTTTTTAGAGGGCTAACCAGGTTGCGATAGCTGGGATAGCAGGCTTGTTGGGTTTTGAATGTCTTATGTAGATTTTTTTTTTCAATTTTGTTGTTCTGTATGGGGCAATGACAATAAAGATTATCATATTGAAATATACTCAGAGTTGCAAAGTGATTTCATGTGGCGGTGCTGCGGTGCTGTGTGTGGCAGTCAGCTCAGCGGGATCCCATCCTCGTCGCCAGTGAAATATACTCAGAGTCGCAAAGTGATTTCATGCTCTTTATTCAGCTCATAGTGGTGAGGAGGAATGAATGAATGTCCCCTCAAAGTATCTGCTTTATATACATTATTTACACAATGGGCTGCACATGATTGGCTAATTCCGGAATTCTACTGTAAGCCAATCAGGTTGTGGATTCACTTCTATCTGGAGCATGATTGGGTGGTTCCTGCCAACCAATCATACTGCTGCATTGTTCTAGGACCAATCAGACTGCTGCATTCTGAATCCTATTGTTCTAGGACCAATCAGACTGCTGCCTTTTGGATCCTATTGTTTTAGGACCAATCAGACTGCTGCAGTTTGGATCCTATTCAACTCAGTACATAACACGTATCGTATACAGGACATCTGCACAGCAGTCTCTGCAAGGGCAGGGCAGTCTTCGGACCACCATCCTGCCTTTCTGAGCCTCGCAGGCACCAGGTTGGCCACGGTTAGAAGACGGATCATTGGGTCTGATCCAGGAGGCCCTTTTGAGGTCCTGAGGTTATTATTAGGAGGCCCAGCCAAAGACTGACGGAGGCCTCCCACGCCGGCTGGGCAGGAAGCCTCTGAGCGAGCCAGGAGGCATCATGAGACCAGCAGCAGGAAAGACTCACGATGTTCTGCAGATGCCTCCAGAACAAGCAAGAGGAGAAGGCGAGGAAGTCCCCACCCAGCAGTGTCTTCTCTGGGCAGCTGGCTGGCAGACATTTGCCAGCCAGTCTGGAAAACAAAAACTGCTCCAGGCAGGGACAGCATCCTGCAAGCTCTGAACTGGGGAAAGGAACCAAAGCAGAGAGGACTGGACTCTCTGCACAACCTTGGGCCGTTGGAGACAGTGGCTTCACAAGGCCAGCAGGGACCTGGTTATTTGTCTGCTGCATCAAAGGTGTGCTTGTGTTTAAATTGCTCCTTAAGAAAATAAGAGGACTAGTAGATCAGGCCAGCGGCCCCTCTAGTCCAGCATGTTGTCCTCGCAGAAGGAAGAACAGCAAAAGAGGCTTGAGCTCAGGGTAGTAGTTTCTTGTAGTTTGGAAACGATGCCTTATGAGGAACGGCTAAGGGAGCTGGGCATGTTTAGCCTGGAGAAGAGGAGGTTAAGGGGTGATATGATAGCCATGTTCAAATATATAAAAGGATGTCACATAGAGGAGGGAGAAAGGTTGTTTTCTGCTGCTCCAGAGAAGCGGACACGGAGCAATGGATCCAAACTACAAGAAAGAAGATTCCACCTAAACATTAGGAAGAACTTCCTGACAGTAAGAGCTGTTCGACAGTGGAATTTGCTGCCAAGGAGTGTGGTGGAGTCTCCTTCTTTGGAGGTCTTTAAGCAGAGGCTTGACAACCATATGTCAGGAGTGCTCTGATGGTGTTTCCTGCTTGGCAGGGGGTTGGACTCGATGGCCCTTGTGGTCTCTTCCAACTCTATGATTCTATGATTCTATGATTCTTTTGGCCTTAGGCCCACGGCCGGCCGGCCATTGTCCTCCCTGGCCGAGGGCGGGTCAACGGCCAGCTCAAGCAGGTGGGTGGCACCCGCCCAGGTGAGCCTCGCTTGGTGCCGCAAACCCCGCCCACCTGTGGGGAAGGGAGGGCGGATATTGTCCTCACAGCGGCTGACCAGGTGCCTGTCCGAATGTAGCGTGATAGGAATTTTGAGGTCTTATATGTTAAATGTTCATAAGTGTACCAACCAAGCACATACATAGATCAGCACAGGAAGACCGACCTGAAACCATTTTTGATTCCCAAACTGAGCAAATGTTTTCTCTGCAAGGTCAAAGGAAAATGGAAAAGCCTCCCCATTGTCTTTCCTTCACAAATCCTGTCTTAACGACACATTTAAGATATGAATAGGGTGTGAGCCTGTGACCTGGCTCAGGAACTAAGTATTTATCATTACAAAAGACTGGCCAGGCTCCCCAGGCAATCCAATCAAGTACAGTGGTACCTCAGGTTACATACGCTTCTGGTTACAGACTCCGCTAACCCAGAAATAGTGCTTCAGGTTAAGAACTTTGCTTCAGGATGAGAACAGAAATCGTGCTCCGGCAGCGCAGCGGCAGCAGGAGGCCCCATTAGCTAAAGTGGTGCTTCAGGTTAAGAACAGTTTCAGGTTAAGTATGGACCTCCGGAATGAATTAAGTACTTAACCTGAGGTACCACTGTTAGCATTAACAGGTAACTTGCCAGACAGGAGATAAACAACGACAGGAGAGAAACAAAGCACTCAGATTTCTGCTGTAGACCGCCCTTTCTGTGATGTAGGTATGATGTTTGTGGGGGGTGGTCTTAGGTTACACCCCTTCTATGATGTATGTATGATGTATGGAGGGGTGGTCTTGAGCTCCAGGGCAGGGAATTTAAAATGTCTATATAAGGGCGGGCACACCTTGGTTCTGGGTCCTCCTCCTTTCCTGCGTGTGAGGGGAGCACCCTGTTGCAACAGATCAATAAAGATCAAGCTTACGAGCTGCTTTGCTTCTCAATATTCTCTGGTTGGCCTCTCTTATTTTCTCCTACCAATAGGGAACCTACGTAAGGACTCTATATGGGCTCTTGGGTACCCCATAAGGGGAAAAGGGCAGATTTTTGGTTTACAACAGTAGAAGCAGGATGCAAGCACAGAAGCACTCTCCTGACCTGAGTGCAACTGGTGCTCAGAAACATTGCCTAGCCATCAACAGCCATATCCTCCCCGAAGTTGCCGGATGCTATCTTAAAGCCATCCGGGTTGGTGGCCATTGCTGCCTCGAAATTATTATTATTGAACAGATTCAGTAACAGCAAAATTATTAGGGGGCGGGGAAGAGTCTGATCAGTTTACTGCAAGAGAAGTACACAAATCTGGCCTTTTTCTAAGTTATTAAAGATAGATGTAGCTTGACAAACATTTCATTAGCCCAGATGACTTTTTGCAGCATGGTTTTCCTTTGCTGCATGACGTGGCCCCGATTTTGAACTCGGGTTTACGTCTGTGGGCTTATACATGGTGTCTCTGTCTCCCGCTGGCTTTGCAGCAGTAGCCACAGCTGAGTTTATTGCCTTAAAATGTTTTGAGCTTCCTTGTGGCAACAGGATGGGGAAATCTGGATTATTTCATTTTCTAAAGAAGCAGCCGAGCCTGGCTTACCGCATCTCTAGATCTAAGAAAACAAAACAGAGCAAAACAAGGGCTTTGTTTGAAGTGATGCAGCCCCAATTATGGGTGATTCACGTTGTGCAATTTATTTTATTTGTGCAGTGAAGAGCCTCAAATGTTGTGGCCTGTGTTTTTGCAAGTTATGCAAACAGCTTCCCTTCAACTGCTAGGAGCTCATGGAAAAACAAACCCTTCCTCGTCTTGCAAAGCACACACCGTGAATCAAAGGATACGGATCTAAGAGTTTACCAAGAGCTCCACCTATGTGGGGCTGGCGCTCTGTACATGCCTCCCAAGCTACTGGATTCCCTTAGGTCCACTCTGTGCAATAGGTAGGAGCTCCGGTGTGGAGTCGTGGCGATGGCATCAGAGTGGGACCTGGGAGAGACCACGGTTCGAATTCCCACTCAAGTCATGATGTTCACAGGGTGACGCTGGCGGCCAGCCGTCGCCTCTCAGCCTCACCAACCTCACAGGGTTGTCCTGAGGATTCAGTGAAGAGGGGGAGAACCAGGACCAGGAGTCGGCAAAGTTTTTGTGGCTTGGGCCGGTTCACAGTCGCGCAGACGCCATGGTGGGCCAGAGTGTGTGCACGCACACATGCGCAAACGCTATTTCTGGCGCTCCTTCCGGTGTGCGCAGCTTTCCATTGGCTGCAGGAGTTTCCTGCAGCCAATGGGAAGCCGGCCAGTGTCACGGAAGGCGGTCCCCGCTCTGCTCTGCGCTGGTTTAGCGCAGTGCACGGGAGCCAAGTTGGTGGCGGGGGTCCCCAAACGGGCGGCGGGGGTCCATGGGCTGGTTAAACGACCCCCATGGGCCACTTGTGGCCCGTGGACCTTAGGTTGCCGACCCCTGACCATGACCGTCACTTGGGAGTTCCTTGGAAAATAAGTTGGGATATAAATGCAAATGATATGCATTTATATTTATTCCTCTTACAGGATTGCTAATTGCATGGTGGGAACATCACTGAATAGGGGTAATGTGTTGATAATAAGGAATAGCTTCCTCAAAATTATCCCTTTCTCAATTTGATTCAGTGGTGCAGCCTTATAAGATCTCAATAATTGGCACCAGTGGTGTTTGCTTGGTTTTGAGTAAGAGACCATTAACTTCCTTGAATACTCTGAAAGTTTGTAAAGAAAACACAGGAACTGTGTGCATATTTGAAATGCATGATTCCAATAAATATTACTGTTGACTATTTGCACTCCAGTAAATTTTGCTTACAAAAGAAAATAATAATAATAAATGCAAATGACAATAATAATAAGTGAGCACTGTCTCAGGCCACCACCCATCTCTAGGTATAGAACTGAGAGGATTACGAGTCCACCGCTCTTAACCACTACACCACGCTGGCTGAAGGAAAGACATTTTGACTCGGCATGAGGAAGAACTTTCTGATGGCAAGAGCCGTTCCGACACTGCAATGGGCTACCTCGGTAGCTAGTGGATCCTACTTCATTGGAGGTTTTTAGGCATTGGAGGAATACCTGCCGGGGATACCTCAACTGCAATTCCTGCACTGCGGGGAGTTGGGACTAGATAACCAACCCTATGATTCTAAGCAACCATCAGACTTCCTGACTCCAGAGTTGCAAAGAGGATCAAACTGATAAACTAACTGGCTACCAGGAAAGACATGCTTCTCCTCTTTAAGTGTAAACACCAATGCCTTAATTTAGGACACCTTAAAATTAGGAAGATGGGACATGTTTTCCCAAAAATGCCAATTACTGCCCTCTTCACCCCAACTTCATCTCACATAGGCAACAATGGTAATCTGAAGGAACAGACATTAAAACATACACGTCAAAGGAATATTTCCATGTCTCCTTTGTGCACAAGCATTCCCCATTCTTCTCCATAGGAATAGATGAGATCCCAAAAATGTACTTAAGGTATAAGTTTGATGTAGGCCAAAGGAGCAGCTCTTGGGCTCCGAGACTTTTCTCCATACTCTACATCACTCACTGGGACAATGGCAAAGCCCCGTTGGACCAGGCAAAAGGTTGAGCTCTCCGTAGCCTGACAGCTTGCAGGTTTCAGAGAGAGGGAAGAGCCTAACTCTCTACAAGCACAGAAATCTTAATCTTTACTCTTGAGTCCTCACTCTCTTCCGGATAAGGTACAAACCCTGCTCTCTTCCTCTTATAATTTCAGGTCTGCAACAAATAGGTAAAATAAAATGCTTTTTCATGCAGCACAGTTAAGCCATCACTTGCTCCCACGGGAAGCAGGGACAGCCACCAACTTGGCTGGCTTAAAAAAAAAAAAAAGATTAAGACTAAATGTATTGTCAAAAGAACTGGTCTTATATATGATCTGGGCAGTACAAACAGAAATTGTAACTCAATGGAAAACAGCCAAATCTTACACCAGACACATGGTACCACTCACTCTGGAAGAGCTGTAATGAAGAAAGCCATGCATAATTTGAGAATGTCCACACTCGTATTTATGTGATCTGGAATTCCTTTATATGACATATAAAGCGAAACCATCATTTTCAAGACAACCATTGCACAACAGCCTGGCAAATCCGAAACAATACTCTTGTGATCTGATAAAAGTCGAAAGTTTTTACTTGGGCTTTGTGACTTTAACCCATGTGCAACCGGGTTATTTTATTGTTTTGTTTTTCATCCTTAATGTTCGTCTGTTGCTGTAATTGTTCTCCCTGTTTCATATACATAATAACATGAAATAACAGTGGTACCTCGGATTACAGACGCTTCAGGTTACAGACTCCGCTAACCCAGAAATAATACCTCGGGTTAAGAACTTTGCTTTAGGGTAAGAACAGAAATCGCGTGCGGCA